>NC_045545.1:93778904-94078904 GCF_009769535.1 Thamnophis elegans | reverse complement strand
ATCCAGCAAAGTCTTTCAAGGGAGGATTTACAGTCACAGACCTTATCTGGCTTGGAGAGCTGCCAGGCCCATATCTGCAAAACTTGGCCAGGAGACTCAATTAAGTGAACTAATTATCTCGTGCAAACTCCACTCCCCTTTCGTTCCTCTTTTATTTCCTCTGGGAGGGGCCATTCATCGTCCACCTGTGGCCTTACTCCCAAGTTGAGCCCTGTTCTTTAGCTGTTCCCTTCCTCTGACAACTCTGCACATGTGCACACTGGGAACAGGCTCCAGCTGTTCCTCTGCCTTACTGATGTCTGACTCCGAAGGCAGCTGATAACTGGCATACGGCTCAGGCCCTCTCTCTGCCTCCGACACAGAGCCCTCCTCAGAGCCTTCCCCAGAGTCCAGGACTGGCCCATGTTCTTCCCCAACCTCCTCACTGTCCGACTCTGTTGCCAGTTCCGCTGGGGCCACAACAGAAAGGGAGTTTAAACTCTTGAACAGTATTTTCACAACCTTAGCAACATTGCAATGGCTGGACTTCAACTCCCAGAATTCTGGCTGGCGAATTCTGGGAGTTGAAGTCCCCATACCGTAAATTGCTCTGTGTCTACGGCATAGATTCTCAGTTCATGGTTGTCCCAAAGGTGTTTTTTTTCCAAAAGGCAACTAGATTTTGTTTTTCCCTAAAGATATTTCGCTTCTCATCCAAGGAGCTTCTTCAATTCTGACTGGATGTTGGAGAATGGAAAGGTGTATATTCACTGCAGTCATCTGGTCATTAGTACTATCTCTGAGAGTAATTGAGGGCACTTGGAGGCTTATTTGTGCCCTCAGGGTCACCTGAATAGTGCAAATGAGTGTGAAAGAGGGGTCAAAGAGGCCATCTACATTCAGACTGAACAGTCCTGTCTCAACTGAGGGTGGAGGGATAGGACATCACCCATCCCCAGTCTACAACATGGTCCTTTCAACAGTTCCAAGAAAAATCAACAGCCATTTGACAAGCGAAATGTCTTCCGAGAAAAATAAAATCCAGTTGCCTTTTTTTTTAAAGCCCCTTTGGGGTACTGAGAACCTCCACAAACGTTCACCTTTGGGGTTGTGGGAAGAGATGTCCATCTGGTTCCAGGTTGGGAGAAAGACACTGGAAACATGGAGGCTGATTGGAAAGTTGGTTTATTGATGAAACAAAAGTTCTGGTGCAACTGTCCACATTTGGGGGGGTGGGGGTGTTATACCTTCTTTGGGATTTGTATTTGAGCTTCGTATTTGAGTTTCCTATTCCAGAACATGTACTCTATTGGCTATTGTCAGACTCCCATGGGGCCATGAAGGGGTCATGTTTGTCTGAGCAAAATTTGGTTGAAGTTTGGGCTGCTGTCGGATGATGCAATGAAGAGGCTTGAGTTCTGAAAGGGTGTTGGGCCAATTCCTATTGTGGTTTAATAGCTTTCCTCCTGTTTTGGCTCTTGGGTGAGGGTGTTTCCTTATGAATAGAGCTATCTTTCAATAAGCTCTTTATCTTTTAAGTGCTGACATCTGCTGTGGGCTATTAAGAAGGACTGGGGGCTGCTTTCTGCCTCTAAAAAGACACATTTCTCCATTTCTCACTTAGGGAAATGCAATATTCTGCCTTTTTAACATTCCTCAAGATATTTCATTCTTCTAGGAGGTGTGTGTGTGTGCGTGTGTGTGTGTGCTGACTTTCTACAGGGTTAATTTGTTCCAGAACCTTCCGTGAGCTTTGAAAAGCTACATTCACTGTCCACGTCCCCTGTAACCACTCTTCTCTTGATCCGGCAGATCTCCAGCATGGAGAAGAACCTCAAAAACATCGAAGAGGAGAACAAGATGATAGAGGAGCAGAATGAAGCCCTCTTCCTTGAGCTCTCAGGGCTGAGCCAGACCCTTATCCAAAGTCTTGCCAATATCCGCCTTCCACACATGGTAAGGAGAGGAGGACCTCAGATATGCTACTAATCCTTCACATCCCGGTTTCTATAAGCCATTATTGTATGGAGGGGGGGATGCCTCTGAATCGTTGGTTCGGTCCTTTTTTTTAACCTAGTAGGACAGTCGGTGTGGAAAAACGACACCCTTTTGGCAGGGGTTTGCTCTCCAAGCTTTTTTTCAATTTCGTTTCTGGACGTTTCGTTACCAGGCTAGGTAACATCATCAGCAGGACTTTCTGGTCCTCTTGGTCCTCTTTTAGCTTATAAATGTCTTGTGTGCCAGTTGTGGTCAGTTGACCATGAGATTGGTTGTTCGTTGGAAGCTGTATTGAAATTCTGGGCAGCTGACTAATTCCCTCGTTCATTGGTCGAGGAGGAAAGGAAAGGAAGGAAAAAGAAAGGAGAGGGGAGGGGAGGGAAAGGAAAGAAGAGGAGAGGGAAAGGAAAGGAAAGGAAGAAGAAGGGAAGGAAAGGAAAGGAACAAAAAGGAAAAGAAAGGAGGAAGAAGGGAAGGAACAAAAAGTAAAGAAAAGGAGGAAGGGAAGGAGGAAGAAGGGAAGGGAAAGGAAGGAACAAAAAGGAAAGGAAAGGAGGAAGAAAAGAAGGGAAGGAACAAAAAGGAAAGGAAAGGAGGAAGAAACAAAAAGTAAAGAAAAGGAGGAAGGGGAGGAGGAAGAAGAGAAGGAAAAGAAAAATGAAAGGAAAGGAGGAAGGAAGGAAGGAAAGGAGGAGGAAGGAGGAAGGGAAGGAGGGAAGGGAAGGAACAAAAAGGAAAGGAAAGGAGGAAGAAGGGAAGGAACAAAAAGGAAAGAAAAGGAGGAAGGGGAGGAGGAAGAAGAGAAGGAAAAGAAAAAGGAAAGGAGGAAGGAAGGAAGGGAGGGAGGAGGAAGGAGGAGGAAGGGAAGGAGGAAGGAGGGAAGGGAAGGAACAAAAAGGAAAGGGAAGGAGGAAGAAGGGAAGAGAAGGAACAAAAAGGGAAGGGAAGGAGGAGGAAGGGAAGGAACAAAACGGAAAGGGAAGGAGGAGGAAGGGAAGAGAAGGAACAAAAAGGAAAGGAGGAGGAAGCGAGGAACAAAAAGGAAAAGGAAGGAGGCGGAAGGGGAGTGAAAGGAAAGAAAGGAGGAGCAGGGGACGGAGAGGTAGAAGGGAAGGGAAGGAAAAAATGGTCTAGCCTGGGTGTAAAACTGATTAGAATGGTTTATAAAACCATCCAGTTGTGACATAAATTAGACCAGACAGTTTCAGGTTAACTCAATATGGCTGGTAGCCCAGCTTGTAGCCAGATTTAATGGGAAAGAAGCTTAGTTGCAAGGCTAGGCAGAAGGTTAGGGCAGAGGGAAGTCAGCTATGCTGGAGGCTCTTACTTTCCCATCAAGAAAAGGAGGGATAGCAAATCCAGCCCAATCCTTCTTTAATGAGGCCTAAAGTCTCGATAGATCAGTGTTTCTCAACCTTGGCAACTTTAAGACCCGTGGACTTCAACTCCCAAAATTCCCCAGCCAGCAGGATCTTCTTTTCGTGTTTTGGGATTGTTGCTCATTAGTTCTCAGAACCCAACTTAAAAGAAAACGACACAAGCTTCATCAAGAATATGCATCGAGCAAAGCTAAGAGAGGATTCAAATGTAATAGATGTTGCGGCACCCACTGTAATTCAGCAAAAAAAAAAAAACTTCACTTTTTACCTCAATTTCTGTCATCTGAGCAATCTTGGCCATAAAGAGAGTGCATTAGATTTAACATAACGGGGGCAAACCAGTATCCAGCTGTCAAATTACTGGACAGTAATCCCCCCCCCCCCCAAGCTTTGCTGAACTAGAACAACTGAAAAGGAGTTATTAATTGCCTACTCTATATTTTTCCGGAAATTAATTCCATCCTGCGGCAGGCAATCATTAATGAGGCAGAATTGATGTCTTACCTGACACCAGAGACGAACAGAAAGGGAAATGAAGGGTCCTTGGTGCTCTCTGAGCTTGCTTGTTTTCTTGCAGACGTTTCATTACCTAACTAGGTAACTTCAACAGAGCTAGAAGAGAATGGGGCTTGCAGAGAGGAGGAGGTGGTGGAGGAGGAGAAGGTGGAGGAGGAAGACGATGAGTGTGGGGTCCTTGCTGCTCTCTGAGCTTGGTTGTTTTCTTGCAGACATTTAGTGACCCAACTAAGTAATATTATCAGTGCTAGAAGGGAATGGGGTTTGTGAGGAGGAGGAGGAGGAGGAGGAGGAGGAGGAGGAGGAGGAGGAGGAGGAGGAGGAGGAGGAGGAGGAGGAGGAGATCAGCTATGGGGTTCTTGGTGCTCTCTAAGCTTGTTGTTTTCTTGCAGACATTTAATGACCCAACTAAGTAACATTATCAGTGCTAGAAGGGAATGGAGTTTGTGAGGAGGAGGGGGGGAGGAGGAGGAGGAGGAGGAGGGGGGGGGAGGAGGAGATCAGCTATGGGGTCCTTGGTGCTCTCTAAGCTTGCTTGTTTTCTTGCAGACATTTAATGACCCAACTAAGTAACATTATCAGTGCTAGAAGGGAATGGGGTTTGGGAGGAGGAAGAGGAGGAGGAGGAGGAGGAGGAGGAGGAGGAGGAGGAGGAGGAGGAGGAGGAGGAGGAGGAGGAGGAGGAGGAGGAGGAGGAGGAGGAGGAGGAGGAGAAGAACAGTTATGGGGTCCTTGGTGCTCTCTGAGCTTGGTTGTTTTCTAGCAGACATTTCATGACCCAACTAGGTAACATCATCAGTGCTAGAAGGGAGAGGTGTTTGTGGAGAGGAAGAGGAGGAGGACAGCTGGCGACAGAGAGGCTCTGTGTACCACCTCTGGCACGGGTGCCATAAGTTCACCATCACAGGCCTAGGAGAATTTAAGAGCCGTTAAGAGCAAAGCCGAATAAGAAATGTTCACCCTGAACGCCATAGCTACCCAGCTCCCGGTCTCAAACCAGTTGCACAATGTTGTGTCTTTGAACCTGGGAGAAATGAATAACCCACCGAAGGCAGATACAATAGATACAAGCAGCAGGAGGCCGGCTACCCTCGTTAAGCACACCGTAAATAATGGCTAATGAGGTTCTCTAACCGTTAATCACAGTCCAGAGTGTGGGGACACAGATCCCGTATGCTGGCGGAGGTGGAGAGGATGGCATTTTGTCAGGAATAATTGCACCTGCAGTGCTGGGAAAAGGAAGCATCTCTGCAGAAGATTTATGAACTAGTGTAAAAATGCCCGAAGGCCCGTAGGAGGTAAGACAAACAGGGCATTCGTTAAAGTATAATGAACGCTGATGGAAAAACAACGCCGGAAGAACCTCGGAAAATGGAAATCGTGAATTAGGTTTGCACGTGGCGGATGGTTCCTGGTGAGGAATAAAACTTTAACAAGAGAACTAAACGGTTCAAGCTTGGTGGGCCAAGTCAAATTGTTCTGCAGAGATTCTCAGCCATTCAGGTCAAAGGTGCTTTTTCAGGAGGCAACTGGATTTTCTGGGTTTTTTTAAAATTATTTTTATTTTTTTAAAAATATTTTTATTGTTTTTGCATTTAACAATAGTGCAGCACAGCAAAGCCGTTGTGGCCATACAATCACAGTATATACACATACTGTATTTTTCAGAGTATAAGACGCTCCGAAGTATAAGATGCACCTAGCTTTTGGGGAGGAAAACAAGGGGGGGGGAATCTGCCTCTGCCTCCCAGCAATTTGGTGGGTGGGTGGGTGGGGCTACATTCAATGTATAAGACACACTCAAATTTTCACCCTCTTTTTAGGAAGGGGGAAGGTGCATCTTATACTCCGAAAAATATGCTAATTTCATCTATTATCTGTCAGCCAACTTAGTACATTATCTATCCTTCTATCCAATTGCATTATTTACAATTTGTTCCAGTCTTGTCACCTTGTCTTATACCAATAATAAAATCTGTTCCAAACTTCGTAATATTCCAACTCCCCTTTATTTCTTAATTCTAGGGCCATCTGCTTCCGCACAGGCCAAAATTTTCTTTATTATGTCTAACTCTGATGGGATACTTTCTTTTTTCCAATACTGCGCATAGATTATTCGCGCCGCAGTCAGTACATGGATAACTAGATAGAGCACATCTTTCTTATACCCCTCTGGTATTATGCCTGGGAGGAAAATTTCTGGTTTGAACAGAATTTGCTCCAACCATAATTGTATCATTCTCCAATATCGTTTTGCCTCATTGCATTTCCATTCCGTTTTTTTTTTTTTCCTTTGAAGACATTTCGCTTGTCATCCAAGAAGCTACTTCAGCTCTGACTGGATGGTGGGGAATGAAAATATTTTTCGGATTATAAGACGCGCCTGACTATAAGACGCACCTAAATTTAAAGAGGAAAATAACAACAACAAAAAAAGGTTTTTGGCCTCTGTGGGCATCATTTTTGACCCTTTTGGGGGTCATTTTTTGGCCATTTTTCAGCCTATTTTCTACCCATTTTAAGGCTTTTTGGCACGTTTTTGAGGCTTTTTTCAGCCCATTTTTGAGGCTTTTTAAGCCCTTTTTGAGGCTTTTTTCAGCCCATTTTTTTTTTTTGAAAAATGGCCCAAAAAAGCCTGAAAAATGGCCCAAAAAGCCTCAAAAATGGGCCAAGGAAAGCCACAAAAACAGCCCACAAAAGCCTCAAAAACAGGCCAAGAAAAGCCTCCAAAACAGCCTGAAAAAAGGGCGTGCAGAGGCCAAAAAAATGGCTGGCGGGTAGGCGGGGCTTCAGCAATATTCGTTCTATACAACAGTGGTCTCCAACCTTGGCAACTTTAAGACTTGTGGACTTCAATTCCCAGAGTTCCTCAGCCAGCTTTGTCCACAGGTCTTAAAGTTGCCAAGGTTGGAGACCACTGCTATAAGACACACAGACATTTTCACCCCCTTCTGGGAGACAAAAAGATGCATCTTAAAGTCCGAAAAATACAATATATATATATACACACACACACATCTTGGATGAGAAGCAAAACATCTTCAAAGGAAAAAAAAAAACAAGAAAGTCCAGTTGCTCCTGAAAAAGCACCTTTGGAACAATACCTTTATCAGGATTTTGAGTTGGGTTTCTGTAATGTAGCTGAAAACACACGAAAAGTCCCCAGTTCTTTCTGAATTTAAGACGCCTTTATGAGTCTTCATGATTATGACTTCCCTGTTTCCCAGTTAGGATTTACGATGATGGTAATTTATGCTTCTTTCTGTTTTGTCTGTTTGTTTTGGAATCCAGGAGCCAATCAGTGAGCAGAACTTCGATGCCTACGTGAACACTCTTACTGACATGTATACCAATCAAGAATGCTACCAGAATCCTGAAAACAAGGATCTCCTGGAAAGCATCAAACAGGCCATTAAAGGAATTCAGGTCTAATAGGTAGGACAAAGGGAAAAAAAGAAAGAGAATGTGAGAGAGAGAGAGAAAGAAAGAAGAAGTTAGGCTATCGGGAAGACTTTAGAAGACCTTCACTCAGGTTTATTTGTTGAATGAATGAATCAAAGGACCAAAACTTAACCAAGAGGCCATTCACAAAAAGAAGAAATGAACTCATTTTTTTGTTTCCGTTTCGTTTCGTTTCGTTGACTGGATCGCATCACTTTGGCAAACAGTGGGAACTCTGTTTTATTTTTGGCAGTAGATTCAAAGCTGGATCTTGGACATAGGTAAGAGAGGCTGGATCTTCGCGCAGCTGCTCAATTCCTACACTTCACAACGCAGTTATTCCAATATTTAGAACGTTCAAGGAACAGGGATTTTTCTCTCCGTCCATCCCAGGAGTTTCCACCATCCCGTGTTGCTTTTGGTCACGTCTCAAGATAACCCGTCCATTCTACGTCGTCTGTTGTTCAGGAGATGCTGGAACTGTGGTCCCTCCCTCCATTGAAATCTTGACTTGGATTGTCCCAAAGGGGCTTTTTCAAGAGGCAATTGGACTTCCTTGTTTTTCTTTGAATAGAATATAGAGTAACAGAGTTGGAAGGGACCTTGGAGGTCTTCTAGTCCAACCCCCTGCTTAGGCAGGAAACCCTGCACCACTTCAGACAAATGGTTATCTAATATCTTCTTTAAAACTTCCAATGTTGGAGCATTCACAACCTCTGGAAGCAAAACTGATTAATTGTTCTAACTGTGAGGAAATTTCTCCTCAGTTCTAAGTTGCTTCTCTCCTTGATTAGTTTCCACCCATTGTTACTTGTCCTGCCCTCAGGTGCTTTGGAGAATAGCTTGACTCCTTCTTCTTTGGAGCAACCCCTGAGATATTGGAAGACTGCTATCATGTCTCCCCTAGTCCTTCTTTTCATTAAACTAGACATACCCAGTTCCTCCACAGTGGCTCAGTTGCTAAGACGCTGAGCTTGATGATCAGAAAGGTTAGCAGTTCAGCGGTTCGAATCCCTAGTCCCACATAACGGAATGAGCTCCTGTTCCTTGTCCCAGCTTCTGCCAACCTAGCAGTTCGAAAGCACGTAAAAATGCAAGTAGAAAAATAGGGACCTCTTTTGGTGGGAAGGTAACAGCGTTTCGTGCGCCTTTGGCATTTAGTCATGCCGGCCACATGATCACGGAGACGTCTTCGGACAGCGCTGGCTCTTTGGCTTTGAAACAGAGATGAGCACCGCCCCCTAGAGTCAGGAACAACTAGCACATATGTGCGAGAGGAACCTTTACCTTACCCAGTTCCTGCACCCGTTCTTCATATGTTTTAGCCTCCATTCCCCTAATCCTCTTTGTTGCTCTTCTCTGCACTCTTTCAACACCTTTTTTACATCTTTTCATTTGAAGAGGTTTCGCTTCTCATCCAAGAAGCTTCTTCAGCTCTGAGCAAGTCCAGTTGCCTCTTGAAAAAGTACTTTTGGGTACAACCATGACCTGGATGACTTGAGAATCTCCGTAGTAGACACTGGGATAGGATTCTGACTCAACGAAGGAATCCCAAAGCCGCTGGACAATGAGAACTTCCAAAAGTATTACAGAGTCACGTTTATTTTTTATTTTCCATTAAAAAAAAAAAGCAGCTCCGGATCTCCAGCGGAAAACGCAACAGGAAACGGGGAAAAAAAACAAAAAACAAAGCAAAGGTTCTCAGGGAAGCTTTTTGGAGTTTGCAACTACAGTATTCCTTTGTCTGCCTTTTTTTTTTGGGGGGGGGGGAAAGAGATTAACGAACAGACCAATCTGGGGACGTTTTATAGGGGAGTGTGTTATCGTGGTCCAATGGCCCGTCAAGTTTTGGAAAGTCGTTTTTTGCTGGTCCCGTTCATCGTCGTGGTCATCATCCTTCAGTAGCACCACAGACATCGATGCCAGAGACATATTTCAGGCGTGACTGGGAACAAATGAGCTAGGCTAGGGGACGGCAACCTGCGGCTCTGGAGCCGCATGTGGCTCTTTCATCCCTCTGCTGCGGCTCCCGGTTGCCAGTTGGCTCCACAATTGATAGGGCTTTTGGTTACGACAGGTTGAGGCAAAAGGACGCCGCACTAGGAGGAGACTCTACGGACTTCCAGGCGCCTCCAGAATTGAGCAGTGGGCTTCTGGTTAGGACCTTTGTGGCTCTTTGAGTGTTTAAGGTTGCCGACCCCTGGGCTAGGCTACTAGTTACTCTTCCCTCTGGGTTTTGGGCTGAAACATTCATGGCAATGCTTATTGGTTCTCAGCTTTGTTTTCTACATTATTATTTTTTTTCTGTGTTTCACGAAAACATGGGGACTGTCCTTCAAGAAATGTTGGGTAAAGCTCTTCCAAAGAATCACTTTGATTCAGTTTTGGGGTTCGCCCTCCAGGATACGTTAAGTCCACTGTGCACTTAAAAGAATTCCAAGGAAGTGAATGTCTCTTGCGAAGCAAATTGATTCAGCACCCCCTAAATTCAAGGAGATACGGTTAGATTTTATTTTTTTCTGAGGGAGATAGGAGGGGTCGGAAAGAGGACACAGACAGCGGTGGGATTCAGCCAGTTCGCACTTATTCGGGAGAACCGGTTGTTAACTTTCTAAGCAGTTGGGAGAACCGGTTGTTGGAAGAAATCTTATTTTCTTTTTTTCCACTTTACAGGGCTAATCCTGTAAGGAAGGCAGGAAGGAAACATTCTGGTGTTGTTTCTAGCCTAATCTTTATTGCCCTGCTTGCAGAAACTGCCTCTCCGGTTAACCCTTATTACATTGTCACAGCTAAGACGAAGCGCCCATCGACGTGAGTGACGTTGAGTTGGCCACGCCCTCCCAGTCACATGACCACTGAGCCACGCCTATCCACGCGGACCTTTAGGGCAGAGAACGGGTTGTTAAATTATTTGAATCCCACCACTGGACACAGACTATGGTTTGTCCACCCCTTAGCAACAGAACGAATCCTTAGTTTGAACCCAGCCATGCTAACGAGAAGGATCTGCATGGGGCACTGAAACAAACAGAAGGAAGACATTTCTGTAGTTAATTACCAAGCACATCTGCATTGTATTAAAGTAACGGAAATATCTATACAATCCCCAAGGATTTCAGCACCCCTCGATGTTTAAGAAATCAAAAGCTGAAAAATTTGACACGCCTTACCAAGTACCGTAGTCCTCGACCTACGACCACAAATCAGCCCAAAATTTCCTTTGCTAAGCAAGGCAGTTGCTGAGTTTTTGCCCTTCTTTACGAGGTTTTTTTTTTGCCACAGTTATCAAGCTAAGCGTTGCGGTTGTTAAACGGATCCGCGCAGTTGTTAAGTGAATCGGGCTTCCCTCCCTGGATGCTGCTTGTCACGGACGGCGGCTGGGAAGGTTTGCAAAAGCTGTTAGCACGACACCGGGACAACGCAACCGTCATAATTGCATAAAGGTTGCCAAGTTCCCGAATTTTGATCGTGTGTCTGTCCTGGTCGTAGGTGTGAAAACCGGTTATAAGTCTTCTTTTTTATCCCCAGACCCACAGTAACTTTGAATGGTCGCGAAATGAATGGTTGTAAGTCGAGGACTGCTTGTAATTGGCTAGAGGGAAATCACTCCCCATTTTGAGATACCTAAAGCATGAAATAACAGCTGTGGAGAAATCCGGAAGAAGGCAGGGGAATCTTCTCTACAACTTGCAGTTGTGTCCTGAGATAGATACTTCTCACACTTGATGAATTGCAACCGTTCTTCATCTGTTTTAGCCTCGTCCCCTAATCCTCTTTGTTGCTCTTCTCTGCACTCTTTCTAGAGTCTCAACACCTTTTTTTACATCTTTTCTCAGCAAATCCAAAAGCCAGACAATTCCGGCTTTTGGGTTAGATACAATTCGAAGTATAAGGTATTAGCTACTTCATAAGATAGCAATAGCACTTAGACTTATATACCACTTCATAATGCTTTCACAGCCCTCTCTAAGTGGTTTACAGAGTCAGCCTCTTTCCCCCCCAACAATCTGGGTCCTCATTTTACCCACCTTGGAAGGATGGAAGGCTGAGTCAACCTTGAGCCGGTCAGGATCGAACTGCCAAACTGTCGGCAGCCAGTGATCAGCAGAAGAAGCCTACAGCACTGCATTCTAACCACTGCGGCTTGAGATTCTTTTCACTGCACTTAAATCTCTTTTTTTTTTTTCTTGGCAATTGTGTGGTTTTGAAAGCTAATTCTCCCCTCCCATCCAAGCTTCTAAATTGCAATCCTCAATTCACTCCCAGGTAGTCCTCAATTTCTATCCATCATGGATATCCCCAAATTTCTGTTGTTAAGGAAGACAAGCGGTTAGGTGAGTTTTGGCCCCATTTGACCGCCTTTCTTGCCACCGTTGTTACGCCATTCAGTTCGTCACACGGTCGTAAAAGTGAATCTGGCTTCCCCGTTGACTTTGCTTGTCAGAAGGTCGCAAAAAAAAGGAGATGATTGGTCACTAAACAAACGGTTGTAAGTCAAGGACTACTTAATTCATCCCCTCACTTCCACCATGAACGTTTCTAAATTGATAAAATCCTCAATTCACACACAGGACCATCAGCAATTTTGAAATCAGGGACGTCCCTTCCAAAATCACAACCCCGCACGGGATTGTGCCGTAATTCTCATCTCTAGACTAGTTGGGATAGTTTTGGAGAGGTGCCTGGCAGAAACACACACACACAACCCAACAAAATCCTGCCCTTTTATAGGGAACAACCCGGCATTGCCCAGGTATTTATTTATAGGGGGGACTGTCCGGACCAAACGTAATTTCTAATGTTGGATTTTCCCCCTTACCAGAGGGAGCTCCCTTGTGGAGTACTCCTGCACAGTAGAAGCCGTTTTAAGGCACAAAAGGCTGTATCTTAACAGAACACACACCTCGAGGGGTTTTAGGGGTGTCTTACCCAAACAGTATTTGTTTCCAGAGAGTAAGTCATGTATGTACCAAGTTTGGTTGAAATTGCTCGAGGCGTTCCAGAGTTATGCGGGAACATACACACACAGAGAGCTGTTTATATAGAGAGAGATGACAACACCTTATTTCTGTGGGGAAAAGGATTGACATGCAAAGCTCCTGAGACCCTCAGGGTTGTTGGTGCATGCAGGTTTTATTGGGTTTGGTTTTTTTTGCAGATATGGCCTTCGACACCACATCAGAGCTGTGCCAGACATTTCATTACCCAACTAGGTAACATCATCAGTGCTAGAAAGGAACAAAGAGTGCAGAGAGGAGGAGGGAGGAGGAGGAAGTGAAGAACTGTGGGGTCCTTGGCGGTCTCTGAGTTTGGTTGTTTTCTTGCAGACATTTCATGACCCAACTAAGTAACAGCATCGATGCTAGATGGGAGTGGAGCTTGCAGAGGTGGAGGAGGGAGGTCTTTGGTGCTCTCTGAGCTTGGTAGTTTTCCTGCAGACGTTTAATTACCAAACTAGGTAACATCATCAGTACGTGATGTGCACAGAGCAAATTAGTTTCCTTTCCCATTCCTCTGACGGTCTTTGTTCTCACAGAGGCCCAGAGGAGGAAATGCATTCATAATGCACAAATCATAATTTAGATTGCCCGGTGAGGTTTCTATTCACGTTGAAAATCCGACTGGAACCGGGAGTCCCTCCCTCCAAAACTTCAGTGTGAGAATGCCTTAAAAGCTGTAGTTCTCAACCCACTTAGGGTATAACCAGCTAAAATATTCTGATGCCAAGGAGAAGGTGCCCTTATGAAGATGGAGACAGGAAGGGAACACACACAAACCCACAGATGGGCGACTTTACCAAAGGCCGAACGGTTGCAGGCGGCTCCTGAAGTCGCCCATCTGAGGATAAACCAGCTGTTGCGCTAAATAGGGCAATTAACATTTACCCCTGGCTTACAACCTGTAGCAAGTGCGAAAAGCAAATAAAATAAAGGGAAATGCGATGGAGATGAAGTATTAATATGGTATTCTGTGTGTAAATAAAGTCTTAAGGGGATGGTACACTGCAGCTCATTTTAGTACTTACAAATAGAGAAATTGCACTTCCTTTAAAAAAAAAATTGAAGGATTTTTTTTGGGGGGGGGGAGTAGTTAGTTGAAAAATACTGTAAATTATTTAAGAGTGCACTCATTGTCCATATTCCGAGCGGTGGACAGCCCTGAGGTTCATTCATTGTGTTTTGTTTATATATAACGAGCTACATACAGGTAGTCCTTGACTTTCGACCACAGTGAGGAGCAGAATTTCTCTTATTAAGCAAGGCAGTTGTTAAAGTGAGTCTTGCCCAATTTAAAGCCCTTTTCTTGCCACGGTTGTGAAACAAGTCACTGCAGTAAATCATGCGGTCATTAAGCGAAGCTGGCTTCCCCCATTGACTTTGCTTGCCGGAAAGACGCAAAACTAGGAAGGTCGTAAATCCGGATTTTATGACCCCCCCCAGGACGCTGCATATGCCAGTTCCACTAAAAGCACTAAAATTTTTGATCATGTGACGATCAGAATGCTGTGTTCGGTTGTAAGTATGAGGACCACTTGTAAGTCATTTGTCAGTGCCATTATTACATTGGGCTGTCACTAAACGGATGGTTGCAAGCCGAGGATTACCTGTACAAGTAGTCCTCGACTTAACAACAGTTCATTTAGTGACCGTTCTAAGTTACAACGGCGCTGAAAAAAACAAGTCATCCCCATTTCTCACACTTATGACCATTGCAGCATCCCCTTGGTCACGCAATTTGCATTGCGATACTTGACAACTGGTTCATATTTATGACAGCTGCCGCGTCCCGGGATCATGTGATCACCTTTTGCGACCTACTGATCAACAAAAGTCGAACAGAACGCCAGATTCACTTAGCAACGGGGTTACTAATTTAACATACACAATAATCCACTTAAACAAACGTGATGAGAAAAGTTGCAAAACAGGGGCCGAAATTCAGTTCCCAAATTTTCTCGCTTAGCAACATAAATTTTGGGCTCAATTGTGGTCGTAAGGCGAGGACTACCTGCAGTTTTCCTACCTGTGTGCTACGAGGGGCTAGGTGGACTCAGGAGGGGTGGTCCGTGACGTAGTTTCCATTCTCCGCACCCTTTTCCTCTACTTTTCAAACGCTGTCTGTAGATTTTGTTAAAGTACTAATCAAACATTAAATCTGATTCCATTGCAAATGGTGCTTTTAAGGCAGACTGCTCATCTGAGTATTGAATTCACCAATAACTATGTCTGCAAGCATCCTAATTTGGAAGGAGATATATGTAATTTATATTTGCAGCAACTTATGTTGAAGGGGTTGGGGTTTTTTTTTTGGCTATTTATTGAAATGTTTATTTATTAAATTTATACTTCTTTTAAAGCTGGATATCACATCAAGAGGAAAAGGAAAGAAAAGGCAGATAATAATAATAATAATAATAATTCCTGGAAGAAAATACAACTTTTTGATCAATAAAACAATATTCCCTCTAAGTAAGAAAAAAAATATCTAACTTTTGCGTGTAATTTTGATGCAACCAAGTTATTTTTTATATATTTTTGTTATTTATTCTTTTACCAATGGGGAATTTTTTTAAAGATATTTTATAACTGAAGTGCTTTTTTAAGAAAAAGATTTTTGTTTTGATTTTTCCTTTTGCGTGGGGACAAAATGCAGAGAGAAAGAGAGAGAGAGAGAGAGAAAGAAAAAAAATTAACTCCTTTTTGTTGTTCGTTTTGTGTTCTTATTTTTATTTTATTTTTGTCTCGGCGTTCCTATTGTTTCAGGCACTGATAACGATAAAAAAAAAATTAAAACCCTGTCATTTCTTATTTATTTAATATTTAAATTAAACAAAAAAAATTGATCTGTGCTCTTGTATATTTATTTTGTCATGTTTGTGTGTTGGTTATGTGATGGCTGAGTAACTGTTTATGTGAAGGAATACTCTTCCTATTTAAATAATAAAGAATCACATTGGAAAAAAAAAAACATGAACCGGAGACTGTATGTTCTTCTATGGATTTTATTTTATTTTTAAAAAGAAAGAGAAACATCGGGTGCATTGTGTAAAATAATCCCCATTCGTTTTTGAGAGTTAAGTGTAAATGCCATAGGCCTCGGTTTATGACCAATTGTTTAGCAACTGTTCAAAATTATGAACTACATGGAAAAGATGGGAGTTATGACCCAGTTTAGAAGTTATGACGATCGCGACCCCCCCATGGGTCATGTGACCACGTTCCAGACACTTGTCAACATGGCTTCCATTTCCAGTGTCCTGTGGTCATATGACCATATTTTTTTTGAACGATGGTTTTGTATTTGTGTTTGTATTTAGTTTATTTGTATGCCGCCCTTCTCCAGGAGGGACTCAGGGCGGCAAACAACTCAGGGGGGAAAGGGGACATAAACACAGTACACATAATTAAAATACACGAAAATCACACAGCCATACAAGTCGAGAGGGGAGGGGAACTCATCAACCCCAGGCCTGCCGGCACAGCCAGGTTTTAACGGCTTTCCGGAAGGCCTGGAGAGAGGTCAGGGTCCGGATCTCTGCGGGGAGTTCATTCCAAAGGGCCGGAGCTGCTACAGAGAAGGCCCTCCCCCGGGTGGTAGCCAGATGGCATTGGCTGGTAGACGGAACCCAGAGGAGGCCGACCCTGTGAGATCTAACGGGTCTTTGGGAGGTAATTGGCAGCAGGCGGTCTCTCAAGTACCCAGATCCAATACCATGAAGGGCTTTGTAGGTGACAACTAGCACCTTGAAGCGTACCTGGAGATCAATAGGCAGCCAGTGCAGCTCACAGAGGATAGGTGTAACGTGGGTGTACCAAGGTGCACCCACAATCGCTCGCGTGGCTGCATTCTGGACGAGCTGAAGTCTCCGAATACTCTTCAAAGGCTGCCCCATTTGCCAAAAAGTGGATGTTTTTTTCCAGTTTTTGACAAAACCGTGTCGTAACAAACAATGAGTCCGGTTAGCAAACACAGCATTTCTAGAATGACCATATTGCTCATTTAACAACCACGGTGCTTGTTTAACAACCAATATGTTCATCTATCGAGCATGGTGCTCACTTAATAACCACTGCTAAAATAATAAAAAAAGCCGTAAAATCGGGTTGGTCACATGATTGACCCAATTGTCACATCGTACAACAGTGATGGGCAGGCTCCATTATGGTCGTACATGGAGAACCACCTGTACACTAATATGCACATGAAACATGGAAGTAGTTAGGGAACATGGAGGTAGTAAGCAGAGATGCCTCCTGGGAGATCAAAACAATCAAGATGGCAGCCACAGCATTCCGCCATATTGAGTTTTGGGATTCTCCCCTATGGCCACCCATTTCCAGTTTTTTTTTTTTCCAGAAAATAAACACGTTGCAAATATCCGGAGATTCGTGGACATCAAATTCCAATTCCTCCTTGGGGAAAAGAAAGAGAAAAATCAGGAATGGGGTGAGGACAAAACCTTTCGCGATGCTAAAAAGGAAGTTTTTTTCCACCAGCATGTTTCATTTATTCAAAAACCTGGCTGTTCCGGCAGGCCTGGGGCTGTTGATCTCACTGTTGAGGTCCAGCCCCGATTAGAATGAATGTATGTGGTGCTGCGATTTTTAAACCGTTAAACCGTTTTTTTTTCCCGCTCTCTGTTGTAAACCGCCCGGAGTCCTTCGGGATTGGGCGGCATATAAATTTTATAAATTAAATTAAATTAAAATTAAATTCATCATTCAATGATGAGGATGTGTTGCCATGTTGATCTTTGGTTACCCTAAGTCAATGGTTCCCAAACTTGGCAACTTTAAGACTTGTGGACTTCAACTCCCAGAATTCTCCAGCCAGCTCGGCTGGAGAATTCTGGGAGTTGAAGTCCACAAGTCTTAAAGTTGCCAAGTTTGGGAACCACTGCCCTAAGCCATAGTTGCATGGACTACAGGCAGTCCTCAACTTATGACCACAATTGAGACTAAAATTTCCATTGGCAAGCAAGAAAGTTGTTAAGGGACGAGTGAATTTTGCTCCATTTTACGACCTTTCTTCCCACAGTTGTCAACTGAATCACTGCAGTTGCTAAGTTAAGAACAGGGTTGTTAAGTGGATCTGGCTTCCCCATTGATTTCGCTTGTCAGGAGATTGAAAAAGAGTGGTGGCATCAGAGGTGGGATTCACTTACCCTCCCTACCGGACCGCAAATGTGAGTGCACGTGCCCCGTCTGCGCATGCACACTGCCTACTGTGCATGCACAGTGCTCGTGCATTATGTCGGGTGGGTGGGTGGAGCCTCCTGCAGCTGTTGCTACAGGTTTGCCCGAACCAGAGAGAACCGTCTGAATCCCACCTCTAGGTCACATGACCACAGAACCCTGCAACCGTCATAAATGAATGCTAGTTGCCAAGAGTACAAATTTTCGTCACATGATGCCTGGGATGCTCAATGGTCGTAAATATAAGTCGCTCGTCTCATGTCCCTTCTTTCCATGCTGTTGTTAACTGTACTATCACTAAACAAATGGTTGTAACTCAAGGATTACTTGCATTGCAAAAGTTCATGGATGCAATATATCAACATGTTAACATAACACACATTTCACCTGCTCAATTAAAAGCCAAGTAACTTCATGCACAGTATAATAAATCTGGTGAACGTTTAACGTTGGCTACATTTTAAAATCCTAATAAATCCTCTGCACCTGACCGGAACTAGATGGGGGGATAATGTCAGCGTTCTAAATATCATCCAGAATTAAATCAGAGTCCAAGGCAAAGCTATCATTAAACTTCCAATTTAATAAGACAGACATGTTGGCACAACTGTGGAAATCCCGAATCTGAAAGCTTCCTCGGATTCCCACCCAGTAGAAAGTTCAAAACCTTTCCCCACAGCCACAAGTCCATCACAAGGTCCAATCTTCCACAGCCACTGAGGTTTTCTAGTCCAACCCCCTGCCTAGGCAGGAAACCCTATACTGTTTCAGACAAATGGCTATCCAACATCTTCTTCAAGACTTCCAGTGTTGGGGCATTCACAGCTTCTGGAGGCAATTTCTGTTCCACTGATTAATTGTTCTAACTGTCAGGAGATTCCTCCTTAGTTCTACGTTGCTTCTCTCCTTGATTAGTTTCCACCCATTGCTTCTTGTTCTGCCCTCAGGTGCTTTGGAGAATAGTTTGACTCCCTCTTCTTTGTGGCAAACATTCTTCAAATGCTGTTTCTGATTTCCAGTAGCTTTCGTGTCCACGCCAAGATATTCTTATTAGTCGGACCTGTCTTGGTCACCAGCTACTCCCAAGAGTTCTAAATCCATTTTCTTTTTACTTCTCGCAATCTATTCCGTCTTTTAGCCTCCTCAGTGCTCTCCAAGAACTTACATGCAGAAAAACAGGCACCATCAGAAGAAAGGTTGATTCCCTATTTCAAAAGATGGCAAGCATTCTATTTGGAATGTTATCTCACGCATTAAAACAAAAACGAAAAAACATTTGTCCAAGGAGGAGGAGGAGGAGGACTCAGCAGGGTCCCTATGGATTTGAAATATCTTTTCTGTTTTGCACGAGCTCCACCTTGTGTCTGCTTAGAGAGCAATAGCTGGACTCATTTATTTCTTTATTCCAGAAAAATGTACATTGCCGCCTACTCGCACATGACTTAAGACCAGTGATGGCGAACCTTTTTCTTACGGGGTACCAAAATTGTGCGCGCATGCGCTACCATGCGCACAAGTGTGCCCACACCAATTCAATCCTCCCTGCCACCTGCGCATGCACGCATGACCCCCTCCCCAGGCTCCGGAGGCTCTCCTGAAGCCTGGGGAGGATGAAAACAGCCTCCCCTGTGCAGCCCGGAGGCTCTCCGGAAGCCAGAAATGGATGTTTTCCGAACTTCCGGTTGGCCTTTGGGGGCCATTTTTCGCCCTCCCCAGGCTTCATAATAGCATCCGGAGGCTGGGGAATGAACTTCCGGTTGGCCCGTTAGGCCTGTTTTTCGCCACTCCCTCCCTCCCCCCCCCCCCAGCCTCCGGAGGCTCTCCTGAAGCCTGGGAAGGGCGAAAACAGCCCCCTGGAAGGCCGAAAATCAGACGGCCGGCATGCGCATGTGTGCTGGAGCTGACGGCTGGCATGCCAGCAAATATGGCTCGTGCCAAAGGTTTGCCATCACGGACTTAAGACTTGGAATAACTTGATTGTCACTTTGAACGTACACCAATCGGCATACATTAAAATGAAATTTCCTTACAGCTCTCAAAAGGGTCACCCCCTCCAATGTACACTACATGGACATGATAAGATGAAAGATAGATGGATGGATGGATGGATGGATGGATGGATGGATGGATGGATGGATGGATAGATTGATAGATTGATAGATTGATAGATAGATGATAGATAGATAGATAGATAGATGACAGATAGATAGATAGATAGATAGATAGATAGACAGATGATAGATAGATAAATAGATAGATAGATAGATAGATAGATAGATAGATAGATAGATAGATGATCGATAGATAATAGATAGATAGATAGATAGATAGATAGATGATAGATAGATAGATAGATAGATAGATAGATAGATAGATAGATAGATAGATAGATAGATATAGATACATGATAGATAGATAGATAGATAGATAGATGATAGATAGATCGATAGATAGATAGATAGATAGATGATAGATAGATAAATAGATAGATAGATAGATAGATGATCGATAGATAATAGATAGATAGATAGATAGATAGATAGATAGATAGATAGATAGATGATAGATAGATAGATAGATAGATAGATAGATAGATAGATAGATAGATAGATAGATATAGATACATGATAGATAGATAGATAGATAGATAGATAGATAGATAGATAGATAGATAGATAGATAGATGATAGATAGATAGATAGATACATGATAGATAGATAGATAGATAGATAGATAGATAGATAGATAGATAGAGATAGATAGATAGATAGATAGATAGATAGATAGATAGATGATATAGATAGATAGACAGACAGACAGACAGACAGACAGACAGACAGACAGACAGACAGATAGATAGATAGAGATAGATAGATAAATCCAAAACTTCTTTTCCCATCTGTGGTCGTAAGTCGAGGACTCCCTGTAGTCAGGAATAAAAGCCTGAAACCCTCGTGCTTCAAACACACACACTCTGCTGCAGGTTGTCATAAACCTCCTTCCAGCCTCTTCAAATTCTCAATAATCCCTTGTTTCTAAAACAAACATCTAGAACTGGGAACGTTAAAATGGATCTTTTGTTTATCAGAACAACTGCGACAGCAATGACGTTTCTGGAACTGTTCAGTCATCTCTTAGCTTTAGAAAAGAGTGTGTCACGTATTACAGAACAATGATAGGGAGCAGAAGAGCGACAGAATAATGCAGCGTTTAAAACTGCTTCGCCTGAGCAAAACTGCATGGTGCCATTCAGATCCACAGGAGGGCTGTACAGGAGTCCTCGACATACGACCATCATGGTACCCGCTCATTATGATCATAAGTCGTACCAGTTGATATTATGGTGGGTTGTTTTTTTGTTTTTTTTTTGCAGTAGCCATTAAGCCAACACGGCAGTCATAAAGTAGCCACTGCAGTTGCTGATGGTTTACAACAGGTACGGTTTTGCCAAAACCCAACCGTAAAGGTCAATTGGTAGCAAAACTGTCGTAAAGCACAATTACGTGACTGCAGGGCGCTGCAAATCGCCATAAATGCAGTCATGCTGCTGAACCCATTCAGTCACGTGATCCCAGAAAGGATTCATTCAACTCTCGGAACTTTGGATCTGAGTCATAGGTCCGTCGTAATATTGAACAGTCATTAAACGGCCATTCGTAAGTGGAGGACTACCTGTATCCCAACCACAGTTGCAGGGAAGGGATTGCAACCCTGAGAATATTGGTTCCACCACAAATCCGCGAAGCCCTTATCCGCGGAGACATAAGCGCGAAGACTAATTCGCGCCGTTCGAAGCGCTAAGGAAAAACGCGACCCTACTGCGATGATATAATCGCGGAGGGCAAATCCGCGCATTCCCAAGCACTCAGTACCCTAAACCTAACCCTAAACCTAACCCTAAACCTAACCCTAAACCTAATCCTAAAACAAACCCTAAAGCAAACCCCTAAACCTAATCCTAACCCTTACCTTAATTGAAATCGGCTTTCTGCCGCGGCGCCATTTTAAAGCGCCCTTCTGTTGCCGCGCTGTTGTCGCGGCGGTGATGACGCGCGGTGATGACGTCGCGGCTTTAGCAACGCGATTTTATCACCGCTATTTTGACGAGCGCGGTTTTGTCATGCCACGAGAATATTGCCCATAGATTCACCCTCAATTTCTTAGCCAAAAATTGTGGACTGACAAAGAATTGATTCCACTGGCAAAGAAGAGGAATGACTTGGCTCCAGAGGTTGTGAGTGCTCCATCACTGGAGGATTTTAAGAAGAGCTTGGGGGGAAAAAAGAACACATATAGGCTGTGTGAAACCAGGCTTGACAGCAGTAACTGTAAAAGGATGTTGGGAGTCTTAGTGGACAACCAGCTAAATATGAACTAGCACTGTGCGGCGACAGCCAAAAAAGCCAACACAATCCTAAATTGCATTAACAGAAGGATATAATCAAGATCAAGTGAGGTACTAATACCACTCTATAAAGCCCTAGTAAGACCACACCTAGAGTACAGCATCCAGTTTTGGTCACCACACTATAAAAAAGATGTTTGAGTTTGAGTTTATTGGTCTTGTATGCCGCCCACTCCCGAAGGACTCCGGGCGTCTTACAATAAACAAAGGAAGGGGATAAATAGACAAAAAGACAAAACAACACTTTAAAATACACAACAGTCACAGTTTCCGTGGGGCTGGATATTTCGAAAGCCCCCCGGCCTGCTGGAGCAGCCAGGTCTTCGTGGCTTTGCGGAAGGCCGGGAGGGTAGTAAGGGTCCGGATCTCCACGGGGAGATCGTTCCAGAGGGCTGGAGCTGCGACAAAGAAGGCTCTCCCCCGGGGAGTCGCCAGCCAACATTGGCTGGCAGATGGGATCCGGAGAAGACCTAACCTGTGTGATCTAATCAGTCTATGGGAGGTGATCGGCAGGAGGCGGTCTCTCAGGTACCCAGGTCCGATGCCATGTAGGGCTGTATAGGTAACGACCAGCACCTTGAAGCGGGTCCGGAGACTAATGGGTAGCCAGTGCAGCTCACGGAGGATAGGTGTCACGTGGGTGTACCTGGGTGCACCCACAATCGCTCGCGCGGCTGCGTTCTGGACCAGCTGAAGTTGACACTCTAGAAAGAGTGCAGAGAGACTAGATACAATGAGACGGTTGCAGGAACTAGTTAGTTAGTGAAGAGAAGGACCAGGGGAGACATGATAGCAGTCTTCCAATATCTCAGGGGTTGCCACAGAGAAGGGTGGGTGATTGTCAAACTATTTTCCAAGGGACCCGAAGGCCAGACATGGAATAATGGACAGAAACTGATCAAGGAGAGATTCAACCTAGAAATATGGAGAAATTTCCTGACAGTGAGAACAATCAACCAATGGAACCGAAGTTTCCTTCAAAAGTTGTGGGAGCTTCATCATTGGAGGCTTCCAAGAAGAGGCTGGACTGCCATCTGTCAAAATTGGTGTAGGGTCTCCTGCTTGGGCAGAGGGTTGGACTAGGTGACCTTCAAGGCCCCTTTCCAACTATGTTTATAGAGCTGGTACAGATACACGTTGTATCTGTAAGCCATTTGTCTGAAATGGGCTTAACAACTATGGCCAGGAAAATCGTAAAATGGAGCAAAACTCATTTGACAAATGTTTCACTGAGCAACATAAATTGTGGGCTCCCTTGTGGTCATAAGTTGGGGACTACCTGTATTCATGAACCACTGGGAGTAATTGTTCTTATTTATTAATCAATCAATCCTAACCTTCTTCCCGCGTGGCATCCCGGTTGGACTAGATGACCTCTAAAGTCCCTTCAAACTCTGTTAGTTTGCTTCTCCCTCGTCCTCTGCCAAACACGTGGTCGCACAGCCACCCCCGCGAGCAAGACAACAGTGGACCTTACCCTTCGGCCCCCTTCCCTCTCGGCCCGCATGGTACGTTCCGTCGCTGCCTCCCTCCCGACTCCTCCGGCGTGTGACGTCAGAGGCGCTCTGGCGGCGGCGGCGCCTGCGCAGTGGCGCTGGCCTGAGGGGGGCTGTTTGGCCAGCTGGGCTTCTGTTTACAGCCGTGGGACGCGGCGTGTGGCTGGGCGGGGGGAAGAATTGGCGGCTCGGAGGGCCGGCGGAGGCGGCTCGCGCTGGAGGAACAGGTAGAGCTGCGCCGGCTGTTCTTCCTCGGGGCTCCCTCCGTCCTCGAGTGACGGCAGGCCGGGGGGGGGGGGAGCCCCCCTCGCTCGTGTCAGCCCTGGCAGCCAGGTCCCGCCCCTTTTGCCCCAGCAACAGCCAGGCCCCGCCCCCTTTTGCCCCCTAGCAACATCTTCCCCCCTCCCGCCCCAACTTCTCCCCTTTTCCTCCGCCCTGGCGCCCTGCACAGAGGTTGGACCACAGGACCCATCATCCTTGGCCAGGGTCGGTGGCCATGATAGGAAGGGAGTTGCACTCCAGAGGGGTGCTGGGCCCAAGGCCAGGAAGCAGAAGTGGGGGGGGGGATGCCCATGGTGCTGTGCTGGCTGTGCACCATGGGTGGGAGGATTCCCTGCTAGGGATTCCCTTAGTACCCACTTTGCCATACTGGCTGTGCACCATAGGAGGTGGCATTCCCTGCCAGGCATTCCCTTGGTGCCCGAGACTCCCACACCGGCGGTGCCTTACGGGGAGAAGATTTCCGGCTAAGGATTCCTATGGTTCCCAACCTCCCATCCTGGCTGTGCATTATAGGAGGTGGGATTCCCTGCTAGGGGTTGCCTTAGTGCCCCATACTGGCTGTGCATTATGGGGAGGAGATTCCCTGCTAAAGATTCCCACAATGTCCAGCTTCCCATTCTGGTTGTGCATCATGGGAGGGGTGGATTCCCTGCTAAGGATTCCCACAGTTGCCCAGCTTCCCATTCTGGCTGTGCATCATAGGAAGTGGGATTCCTTGCTAGGCATTCCCTGAGTGCCCCAGGCTCCCATACTGGATGTGCATTATGGGGAGGAAGATTCCCTGCTAAAGATTCCCACAATGGCCAGCTTTCCATTCTGGCTGTGCATCATGGGAGGGGTGGATTCCCCGCTAAGGATTCCCACAGTTATCCAGCTTGCCATTCTGGCTGTGCATCATAGGGAGTAGCAGCCCCCATATCTGGAAATCTCCCCTCGCCCTGCTGAACCCTTCAAAGGGGCGCTTGAAAAGATTAATCTGGAAATAATAGTCCTGCTGAGTTTTTTGTTGGATTGCCCTGCAGCCCTTTTGGTGTAAAGTTTGAGTGCTGGTAAGGTTGTTTTTTCTGTGTGTAACATCTTCATCAAAACAAAGCATCTTTTTATTGGGTTAATAAATGGCTGGCAGTGAATGGGACTTTGGCGTTTCTTCTTAACAGATGTTTCTCAACCTGAGAGCCTCTCCAGATGTGTGGGATTTGGCTACCAGCATCCCCCTCCCCGCAACCAGCCTTTGCTGAGGAGTCAGGGAGTTGCTCCACATATTTGGAGCTCGGGGAAGGCTGGCTCCCAACCATTTCGGTCGTGTAGAGTAACATCAAGCACGCACACCAAAATTGCTGTCCCCATTTCTTTCTCTTGAAGTAGGCCTTTGCCTTAGTTTCTTTCCTGGCGATGTGTTGCTTGTGAAGAAAGGATTGGCAACTTTCCTTTTGCCCTGTATTTCAGAATACTCTCCCTCTCCAAAGCAAGTGTTTTCTCCCTACCTCGCATACTGGATATAGGTAAATATTTATCCGGGGTTTTTAATCCTTAAAAGTCTGTGTGGCTATTTGTCACGGTGAAAGCTGCTGTTGCTGCTGTTATGTTGTTGTTGTTAGTTGTGAAGTCATTTCCGACCCATCATAACCCCATGGATAATGTTCCTCCAGGCCTTCCTGTCCTCTCCCATCCTCTGGAGTCTATTTAAGCTCACGCCTACTGCTTCGGTGACTCCATCCAGCCAACTCATTCTCTGTCGTCCCCTTCTTCTTTTGCCCTCAATCCTTCCCAGCATGAGGCTCTTCTCCAGGGAGTCCTTCCTCCTCATTAGGTGGCCAAAGTATTTGAGTTTCATCTTCAGGATCTGGCTTTCTAAAGAGCAGTCAGGGTTGATCTCCTCTAGGACTGACCGGTTGGATGGCCTTGCAGCCCAAGGGACTCAATGCAGGAGTCTTCTCCAGCACCAGAGTTCAAAGGCCTCCATTCTTTGGCACTCAGCCTTCTTTATGGTCCAACGTTCACAGCCATACATGGCAACTGGGAAAACCACAGCCTTGACTACCCACACTTTGGTTGGCAGGGAGATGTGTCTGCTTTTTAGTATGCTGTCTAGGTTTGCCATGTCTTGATTTGCCTGTTATACAGTCTTGCAACTTATGCAACTTTTGTCCTGTCCTGGTGTTTCCCTGCCATTTCTAAAAAAAACTCCGCAATTTTACAGGTCGTTTGAAGATTATGTGTTTTCTCACGATTCCAGATAACCATTCCTGTACAAGTAGTCGACTTAACAACTGAGCCCAAAATTTCTGTGGCTAAGCGAGGCAGTTGTTAAGTAAATTTTGCCTCATTTTCTGACCTTTCTTAAGGTTTCCGCTGATAAGTTGTTAAGTTAGTAACACTGTTGTTAAGTAAATCTGGCTTCACCATTGACTTTGCTTGTTGCAAAGGTCACAAAGAGTGATCGCACAATCCCAGGTCCAACCGTGGGGGTGTTGCAGTGGTCGTAAATGTGAAAAATGGTCACAAGTCTTTTTTTTTCAGTAGCGTAACTTTGAATGGTCACTGAATGAACTGTTGTAAGTTTAAGAAATCCTGTATAACCACCAGACCTGTTTCAGAATAGCTAGGCGGTATCTTTTGAGTATTTGTGTTTGGAATTTCCGAATAGAATAGGAATAGGAATAATAGGAATAGGAATGGAATAGGAATAGGAATTGAATAGGAATGGAATAGAATAGGAATAGAATGGAATAGGAATGGAATAGGAATAGGAATGGAATAGGAATAGTATAGGAATAGGAATGGAATAGGAATGGAATAGGAATGGAATAGAAATAGAAATAGGACAGGAATAGAATAGAGTAGGAATAGGAATGGAATAGAAATAGAATAGGAATAGAAATAGGACAGGAATAGAATAGAGTAGGAATAGGAATGGAATAGGAATGGAATAGGAATAGAAATAGGACAGGAATAGAATAGAGTAGGAATAGGAATGGAATAGAAATAGAATAGGAATGGAATAGAAATAGAATAGGAATAGGAATAGGACAGGAATAGAATAGAGTAGGAATAGGAATGGAATAGGAATGGAATAGGAATAGAAATAGGACAGGAATAGAATAGAGTAGGAATAGGAATGGAATAGAAATAGAATAGGAATAGGAAAAAATAGGAAGAGACGAGAATAAGTAGAATAGAATAGAAATCTTTGTTGGCCAAGTGTGATTGGACACACAGGGAATTTCCCTTTGGTGCAGATGCTCTCAGTGTACATTAGAAGACGAGGTACGTTCATCAAGAATCACAAGGTACAACACTTAATGATGCTCATAGGGTACAAATAAGCAATCAACTCATACTAGGAATCAGTCAATATAAATCGTAAGCCACAAAGTTACATTTATAAGGGGAAGGAGATGGGTGATAGGAACGATGAGAAGATTAATAGTAATAGTAACACAGACTTAGTGACTAGTTTGACAGTGTTGAGGGAATTATTTGTTTAGCAGAATGATGGCATTTGGGGGGAAAACTGTCCTTGTGTCTAGTTGTTCTCGTGTGCCGTGCCCTACAGCGTCATTTTGAGGGTAGGACTTGAAACAATTTGTGTCCAGGATGTGAGAAGTACCTTTTGATTTCTCTGAAGCAGGGCTGTTCCCTTTGAAAACCCAAGCGTTTCCTTTCAGAGCGAAAAACACTTCCGCTGCTTCAGGTTGGGACCTGCGAATGTAGGCGAAGTTCTGCCCCACAACTTCATTGCTGTAAATAGAAGGAACATCTGGGCTGCCGATCCAAGGAGTAAAAATTAGACACTCTTGTCTGTCTGCATGGAGCAAAATGCCCAGGCCTTGTGATGGTCAGATAGCAGGAAAAGAAACACAACAGATTTTTATTTTTATTTTATTTTGGCTGCCTGCTCTCGGCCTGGGCTGCAACGTGAGTGTGTTGTTGTCAGAAGAAAGCTATTCATTATCCTCCACACCCTCCTTCCCTTGGGATACACAGCCCTTCAGCGATAGGGCAACGCAGGCAGGAGACCTTGTTTTCGCAAAGTGTGCCCTGAGTTGGCTGCAAACCAATTATCTCTTGTTGTGGCTGAACAAAGCATGCAGAAGCATGCTAATAGCCCCTGTAACAAGAGAACCAGCCAGGTTCCGAGGACACGTGTCCTTCTGCATAGAGGATCTTTGTGATTTTGAATATGTTGTACGGGGAAGAGGGGATGGTAAATTGGAAATTAAGCCGCTAGATTATTCCAAATATATGTGCTGACAGTAAGCATTAAGGCGTAGGAAGCACCAGCAGTGGAATGCTAGCAATAGGTGCATTTCTACTTAAAACCCAACAGTTCAACAGTTCCTCAAGCTATAAATATGTTCCTTTATTGATGATATCCATTCTTTCTTTGATTTTCTTTGAAAGCGGTCATTTTTACTTTCACTTCTGGAAACGGTCGTTTGATAACAAGGCGGGGTGGGGTTGGACTGGATGACCCACAAGGTCCCTTCCAACTCTGTTATTCTAACGGGAGAGTAGAGGGAGGGGAAAGGTGACCATGTTTCAGGACTTTTTCAATTCGCGATCAGAATCACGTCTTTGTGGGGAAAGGTAGACTTGAAGGTATATTACAATAGACAATAGTTCATGAGGAAAGGAAAGGACAATGTCAGTTTGGTTCAGTGGTTAAAGTCACCAAAGCGAGTGTGAGTTATAGTCCTGCCTTAGCCATGAAATCAGCTGAGTGACTTCGAGCCAATCACCAGGAGACAGTGAGTTATAGTCCTGCCTTAGCCATGAAATCAGCGGAGTGACTTCGAGCCAATCTCCAGGAGACAGTGTGTTATAGTCCCGCTTTAGCCATGAAATCAGCGGAGTGACTTCGAATCAATCACCAGGAGACAGTGAGTTATAGTCCCGCCTTAGCCATGAAATCAGTGGAGTGACTTCAAGCCACTCACCAGGAGACGGTGAGTTATAGTCCCACCTTAGCCATGAAATCAGTGGAGTGACTTCGAGCCAATCACCAGGAGACGGTGAGTTATAGTCCCGCCTTAGCCATGAAATCAGTGGAGTGACTTTGAACCAATAACCAGGAGACAGTGAGTTATAGTCCCGCCTTAGCCATGAAATCAGCTGAGTGATTTCGAACCAATCACCAGGAGACAGTGAGTTATAGTTCCGCCTTAGCCATGAAATCAGTGGAGTGACTTCAAGCCAATCACCAGGAGATGGTGAGTTTTAGTCCCGCCTTAGCTATGAAATCAGCTAGGTGACTTGCTCTTTCTCAACCCAAGCCACCTCATAGGGTTGATGTTCTCGAAAAAATAGAAGGAGAAAGGAGGTTTGGATACGTTCACTGCATTGAGTTGTTTACAGAAATAAAGATGGAATGATTCAATCAATCAATAAAATCAATCAATCAATCACCCTTTTTGCGTATCTGGCCAGTGTCCCAGGGCATCCAGCTGGCATCAGTGACAAAAGCATTATTTAAACCAGGCAGGCTGTTGAATTGATCCATCAAGGGAGCCTCGCAGCTGGCATCTTCCCAGCCCTATCTATTCCGTGGGATGATCAAATTAAATCAAAGACCAGATTGAGAAGCCCGGCATTCCGGCCCAGGCAGATCCATCCCTAAAGATGGTCCGAGGTACTTTTCTGGGTCTGACTGTTGAATTTAGCTATTATCAGAAGCATATAGGTGATGATCTGCTTATGTGATTATCTCTGGTGCAGGTATAGCTCCTGGGAAGATCCTGTCAGAGCCACAAATCCTTCACAGCCTCCTCATTTCAAGCCATGATTATCCCTTATCAAGCAGCTCTGCAGCTGTTCAAACTCGGGCAGGGAAGCCAGTTCCCAAAAATGCAGGTTTGCCCAACACAGGGATTCAGCAACCCGTGGCTCTGGAGCCGCATGTGGCTCTTTCATGCCTCTGCTGCGGCTCTCTGTCGCCAGTTGGCGACACAATTGATAGCTTTCGGTTCGGACAGGTAGAAGAAAAAGGACGCTGTGCTAGGAGGAGACTCTATGATGGGGCAACTGGACTTCAGTCAGCAGAGGAAAAAGGACGCCGCACTAGGAGGAGACTCTATGGTGGGGCAACTGGACTTCCGGTCGGCTCCAGAATTGAATGGGGGGCTTCCATTTAGGACCTCAGTGGCTCTAAGTATTTAAGGTTGCCGACCCCGGCCTAAAAGTTAGAGACAAGGTTCCTTCCAACTCTGTTAGACTGTTTTATTACAAACCAAGCCTGCTGCCTGCCTTTTAAGTCTGCCAACAGTACAGGTACTTCAACTTAGGTAGTCCTCGACTTACAACAGTTCATTTAGTGGCCATTTGAAGTTACCATGGCACTGAAAAAAGTACTTATAACAGTTTTTCACACTTATGACCGTGGCAGTATTCCCACCGTCACGCGCGATTTACACCCGGATGCTTGGCAACGGACTCACATTTATGACGGTTGCGGTGGCCCGGGAGTGACATGATCCCCTTTTTGCGACCTCCTGACAAGCAAAGTCAACGGGGAAGCCGGATTCATTTAACAACCGTGTGGCTAATTGAAGAACTACAGTGATTCGCTTGCCAGAGGTGGCGGGAAATGTCGTAAAATGGGTCGAAACTTCACTCTTACAAATTTCTCATTTAACAACATACATTTTGGACTCAACTGTGGTCGTAAGTTGAGGACTACCCATATTCAAAGTTATGACAAAGCTACCTTGGTGGCTGCTTGCTGCCCTGATTCAAAGTTATGTCAGTAACCCCTCCACCCAACGTCACATGCTTGGCGACATGGCTGCCTTTAGGTCTACAGTCACTTGACCCTGTTTTTGATGGTTTTGCTGAAAACTGGCACTTATAGAGCGAACCTTGCTTCACTTAAAAACCAAGGCTTAAAGTAATGACTGTGGATTCGCTTAATGACGGGTGTTTTGTTTAAGTACCCCTGTGAAAACGTCCCCAAAAAAATCAGGTCAGCTATGTGACATGCTGTCACGTTTTATGACCATCATGACTTACAACCATGGTGGGCAAGGCTCCATTATGGTCGTAGGTCAAGGACCACCCATAGTTCAGATTCAACTCCAACTGTATAAACTCTCTTGGTGACTTTGGACCAATCACACACTTTCAGCTTATCCTACCCTAAGGTGCAGTGGCGCAGTGGTTAGAGTGCAGTACTGCAGGCCACTTCAGCTGACTGTTATCTGCAGTTCAGCAGTTCTAATCTCACCGGCTCAAGGTTGACTCAGCCTTCCATCCTTCCGAGGTGGGTGAAATGAGGACCCGGATTGTTGTTGGGGGCAATATGCTGACTCTGTAAACCGCTTAGAGAGGGCCGAAAGCCCTATGAAGCGGTATATAAGTCTAACTGCTATAACTGCTATACCTCGTAAGATTGTTGTTGTGATAAGAAACAGTCACATTTGTTTGACCTCCTGCAGAAAAGTTGGTGTATCAATCTAACAAATAGATATCTTGATGCATGGTTGTTGTTGTTTTTGTAGTTGCTATTTTGCAGATTTTCCGAAATCCAGCTAAATACAATACCAGTATTTCTAAAAATAAGAACTCTTCTGAAGTGGCTTTTGAAGTGTGTTTTATTGCATTGATATAGTTTTGATACATGCAGGTAGTCATCAACTTGCTACAGTTCATTTAGGGACGGTTCAAAGTTACAACAGCACTGAAAATAGTGACTTACGATCATAAATCAGGTGATTATCTTGGATGCTTGACAACTGAATCACATTTATGACGGTTGCGGTGTCCCGGGGTCAGCTGATCCCCTTGTGTGTCCTTCCGACAAGCAAAGTCAATGGGGGAACCAGATTCATTTAACAACCGTGTTACTAATTTAACAACTGCAGTGATGATTCAGTTAACAAATGTGGCAAGAAAAGTCGTAAAATGGGACAAAACTCACTTAATACATTTCTCACTTGAACTCAACTTAAATTTGCACTCACTTGTCAAGAACTATCTGCATAAATTATTGGTTTTCCTGAACACATGCCAAAGTAAAACACATTAAACAGGGAACTAAAGACCGGGTTGTCTGCTTCTACAAGTCTTATTAGAAGAGCAAAATACTGTAATTAAAATTCCTCTGCTCTTTTTCCTATATGGATTATTAACCGTCTATCTAAATGCCACTTGGTTATTACGCAGTGCTCTCTCGTTAGGCTGGCGTGAAAAAAAGAGCATGTAAGATTTTTTTTAATGTGATCCTTACTGTACAATGATCCCAGTTAAGAAAATTATTTAAGAATGGACAGCCATTTAAATATGAGCCATCCGCGTGCAGCAGCTGCCAAAAAAGCCAACACAGTTCTAGGCTGCATAAACAGAGGGAGAGAATCAAGATCACGTGAAGTCTTAATACCACTTTATAAGGACTTGGTAAGGCCACACTTGGAATATCTGCATTCAGTTTTGGTTGCCAAGATGAAGAAAAGATGTGGAGATTCTAGAAAGAGTGCAGAGAAGAGCAACAAAGAGGATTAGGGGACTGGAGGCTAAAACATACAAAGAATGGTTGCAGGAACTGGGTATGTCTAGTTTAATGAAAAGAAGGACTAGGGGAGACATAGCAATAGCAATAGCAGTTAGACTTATATACCGCTTCATAGGGCTTTCAGCCCTCTCTAAGCGGTTTACAGAGTCAGCATATCGCCCCCACAGTCTGGGTCCTCATTTCATCTACCTCGGAAGGATGAAAGGCTGAGTCAACCTTGAGCCGGTGAGATTAGAACCGCAGAACTGCAGATAACAGTCAGCTGACGTGGCCTGCAGTACTGCACCCTAACCACTGCGCAACCTCGGCTGGGACATGATAGCAGTCTTCCAATATCTCAGGGGCTGCCACAAAGAAGAGGGAGTCCAACTATTCTCCAAGGCACCTGAGGGCAGAACAAGAAGCAATGGGTGGAAACTAATCAAGGAGAGAAGGAACTTAGAACTAAGGAGGAATTTCCTGACAGTGAGAACAATTAATCAGTCGAACAGAAGTTGCCTCCAGAATTTGTGAATGCGCCAACACTGGAAGTCTTTAAGAAGATGTTGGATAGCCATTTGTCTGAAACGGTATAGGGTTTCCTGCCTAAGCAAGGGGTTGGACTAGAAGACCTCCAAGGTCCCTTCCAACTCTGCTATTGTATTGTATTGTATATTTCGGTTAAGAGGATTTCTGGTTGAAATAATTGGATGTGAGGTTGCCTGGGTTCTAAGGCAAGGATCCAAGCAAAACTGACCCACATCCCAGATTTGTATAGTAGAATTTTGTACCCCTCTTTGACCTCTCTTGCCCAATTACTATTTTCAGACTGATCAACAGATATGTGCCTTTCCATCATCTTTAATTCCTTGTGCAATTTTAAGTGTAGATTATGCATTCAATTATAAAGTCTCATTGCTACTACAGGTCGTCCTCAACTTCTGACCACAACTGAGTCCAAACTGTAGGTTATTAAATGAGAAAGTTGTTAATGGAATTTTGCCCCATTTGGGGCAGGAGGGGTTGGACACATTTGTTAAGTGAATCGCTGCAGTTGTTAAGTTAGCAGCATGGTCGTTAAGTGAATCCGGCTTCCCCATTGACTTGGCTGGTCAGAAGGTTGCAAAATGGGATTCCAGGACGCTGCAACCAGCATAAATGAGTCCGTTGGCAAGTATCTGAATTTCTTTGTCGTTTTTTTATTATTATTTTAATACAAATTATACATGTTATAGTAACAAAGTGTTCTCTGGGCCTTTTCTTTTACATCCTCTCATTTATATACGTAGTCCATTCTACATCATAGTCTTGTTTTCACTTTTAGCCAAATTATTCTCTTAAGCCCTTCATGGTATTGGACCTGGGTACTTGAGAGACCGCCTACTGCCAATTACCTCCACTAGACCAATTAGATCCCACAGACTAGGCCTCCTCCGAATTCCATCCGCCGGCCAGTGTCGACTGGCGACTACCCGGAGGAGAGCCTTCTCTGTTGCTGCTCCGACCCTCTGGAACGAACTCCCCGTGGAGATTCGAACCCTCACCACCCTCCAGGCCTTCCGCAAAGCCCTTAAAACCTGGCTGTTCCGACAGGCCTGGGGCTAAAGATTCGCTGCCCCTATCTCGAATGGTATGATTGTTGTGCTTTTTAACTATGTATAGTTTTGTGTTCTTGTTAAACTGTTTGTATCCCCCCTTCCCTTTTTGAGTTGTGAGCCACCCTGAGTCCCCTTAGGGAAAAGGGCGGCATACAAATGAAATAAAACTCTAAACTCTAAACTTCCATTATTTTTCATCCTTATAATTATTTTTTCTTACTGCATAAACAATATCTTCCATTGCCCTTTCACAGTTACACCAAATTTTCATTTCTAATTTTTTCCACTGGTATATTTTGCGGCCAACCGTGTATATTCTCTAATTCAATTTAAACACAGAGAGCATTTCTTTCAGTTTTTTCCTACACTTAACAATAAACTGTAGTTTCTTTATTTCTTAATTAGTAACATAACCATAACAATCTTACTACTATTCTCTTTAGTCTACTATTGTAACTCTTTTTCCCTTTCTTCCTCTTTTAACCCTTTTCTCTTGGGCTCTCAAAAAATTCCACTTTTAATTCTTTTTCTTCTTCTCCCCCTTTCCCCTGACTTTTTCTTTTTCCTGTTTTTTGTGGTTATTGTATCTTTTCTTCAGAGTATTTACTTTTATTATTCATGTAACTTTCCCCAGTATCTGGCAGGTATCTGAATTTTGATCACGTGACCATGGGAGATACTGCAATTGGTCATAAAGATGAAATCATCTTTTTTTTTACAAAGGCAGTGTAACTTCAAATGGTCCATCAATTTTTATTTAACGGTCACAGATCAGCAAATAAAAGCATCAAAAACAACAACAATCATAAAAAATAAAAGAATAATAAAGAATAATGCAATTATTGGTGGTTTAACAGTGGCAGTTTGCCTAATTTTACACACAGCGTAGCAGAATTTGGACACATTCAGGGAAACTACCATATTTTTCGGAGTATAAGATGTACCAAGATTTTGAAAAGGCAAATTTTTTAAAAAAAGGTTTTGCACTCTGCAGACACCTCCCCAAAATGGCGCGTTTTTCACGAAAATGGGCCTGTTTTTTGTCAAAAAAAAGGGCATGCATAGCCTTTAGGGGGCTTATAGAGTGCTTCTGGGGGCTGGGGGGACAAAAACGAGCAAAAAACCACCTGTTTTTCACTCATTTTTGCCCTCCCAGCCCCCAGCAGCACTCTGGAAGCCTCCTAAAGTCTATGCACAGCCATTTTGGTGAAAGAGTTTCCGGAGGCAAAAAAATGCTGTATTCAGTGTATAAGATGCACCCAGATTTCACCCTTTTTTTAAAGGAAAACGGTGCGTCTTAGACTCTGAAAAATACGGTATTTCACACTGATCTGATAACTGATACTCAAATGGTCCCTAAGCGAACTCTCGTAAGTTGAAGACTCCCTTTATATGCTCATGGTATCTTCTCAACTCTTCCTCTGGATGGTCGCGAATAATAATATGTCCATAGTGGGGAATGGAAGGATTTTTTTTCTTCTCTCGAAGACGTTTTGCTTCTCATCCAAGTCACCATCCAGTCAGAGCTGAAGAAGCTAGAGCCAAGGTGGCGCAGTGGTTAAATGCAGCACTGCAGGCTACTGCTAGATCAGCAGGTCAGCGGTTCAAATCTCACCGGCTCAGGGTTGACTCAGCCTTCCATCCTTCCGAGGTGGGTAAAATGAGGACCCAGATTGTTGGGGGCAATATGCTGACTCTCTGTAAACCGCTTAGAGAGGCCTGAAAGGCCTATGAAGCGGTATATAAGTCTACTGCTATTGCTATTGCTAGCTTCTTGGAGGAGAAGCGAAACGTCTTTTAAAAAAAAACAAGAAAGCCCAGTTGCCTCCTGAAAAAGCACCTTTGGGACAACCATGACTTGGATGACTGAGAATCTCTACAGCAGGAGTGTTAAACTCAAGGCCCGGAAGCCAGATCCGGCCCGCAGGGTGCTTAGATCTGGTCTGCAGGGCCGTCCTGGAAACAGCAAAGGAATGGTGGTCTGACCGAGGCTTCCCAAGAGCATGAAGCAAACTCCTGGTCCTGACAAAAACCCCTTTTATTAATTAACTGTGAATTCTGCTCATTCACACCCAGCAAAGTCTTTCAAGGGAGGATTTACAGTCACAGACCTTATCCGGCTTGGAGAGATGCCAGGCCCATATTTGCAAAACTTGGCAAGGAGTTTTGGACAGTCACGAACCAATGAAGCGAACTAATTGTCTGTCCTGCAAACTCCATTTCCTTGTCGCTTCTCTTTTATTTCCTCTGGGAGGGGCCATTCACCGTCCACCCGTGGCCTTACTCCCAAGTCGACTCCTGTTCTTTAGCTGTTCCCTTCGTCTGGCAACTCTGCGCATGCACACACTGGGAACAGGCTCCAGCTGTTCATCTGCCCCACTGATGTCTGACTCCAATGGTAGCTGGTAACTGTCGGACGGCTCTAGCCCCATCTCTGCCTCCGACACAGAGCCCTCATCAGAGCCTTCCCCAGACTCCAGGACTGGCCCATGTTCCTCCCCAACCTCGTCGCTGTCTGAATCTGCTGCCAGCTCCTCACAACAACTGGCCTGTGGTGCCTCTGCCAGCCCAAAGGGAGCTCAGGAGGGCAGCACACCATCCTCCCGAGCTCCATTTTTGCTGGCAGGGGGTTGCAGGAGGCTGTTGAAGCTGGCAGAGCACTTGGGGCCCCCACAGGCTGGCCACGCCCACCTCGGTCCCTGAGGTCAAACCCAATCCTGATGCAGCCCTCAATGAAATCGATTTTGACACCCCTGCTCTACAGACTAGTCGCTAATAATACTTTTTCTGCTTCTTCTATCATCCAGGCTTGATTTTTGGGGGAACCGGCGTGGACGATGGGTGGTGCGGTGAGCGCGGGAGAAGACAACGACGAGTTAATTGATAATCTGAAGGAGGCTCAGTACATCCGGTCAGAGCTGGTAGAACAGGCCTTCCGGGCGGTCGACCGGGCTGACTACTACCTGGAGGAATTCAAGGAGAACGCCTATAAAGATTTGGCCTGGAAACATGGCAACATCCATCTCTCTGCCCCCTGCATTTACTCCGAAGTCATGGAAGCCCTGGACCTACAGCCTGGACTTTCCTTCCTGAACCTAGGAAGCGGCACCGGTTACCTCAGCTCCATGGTTGGGCTCATCTTGGGTGAGTTGTCTTGCATGGGTAGTCCTTGACTTATGACCACAACAAGAATATCTGCTGCTGTGTGAGGCGTTTGTTAAGCGAGTCTTGCTCCGTTTGACCCCCTTCCTTAGTTTAGTTGAGTTTACTTTATTGTCATTGCACCTCGTACAACAAAATTAAATGCCCTCTTCAGTGTACATTACAACTGTAAAAATAAAAACACAAACTCACATCCTTCACATGCTATATAGTTGAAATTGAAAACCCGATATTGCATTAATATTGCACTATACCACTAATCTTCAAACTATGGCCCGTGGGCCAGATATGGCCCTCCAATGCGAAGTATCCGGCCCACTAAGTGATTGGATTCAACCCCGCGTTCCAAATATCATCCAGAATTAAATCAGAGTCCAAGGCAGAGCTGTCCTCAAAGTTCCAATTTAATAAGAGAGACATGTTGGTACAAACTGTGGAAACCCGAATCTGAAGGCTTCCTGGGGTTCCCACCCAGTTGAAAGTTCATGAACTTGTCCCCACACCCACAAGTCCATCACATGGTCTAATCTTCTACTGCCACACTGGCATTTCCACCCATCTAGTTCCGGTCAGGTGCAGAGGTGCGGAGACAAAAGATGACCTTGGGCTTCTAGAAAGGAATGTTTTATTTTGAAAACAACACATTCTACACCTTACTATTCCCCCTCCCATTTCCCCACTATCTGGCGACTACACGGAGGAGAGCCTTTTCTGTTGCAGCTCCGACCCTGTGGAACGACCTCCCCGTCGAGATACGCACCCTCACCACCGTCCAGGCCTTCCGCGCAGCCCTCAAGACCTGGCTCTCCCAACAGGCCTGGGGATAAGTCTTTAATTTGCCCCACCCGAGTGTTGAATCTTGAATGCAAGTTGTGTTCTTATTACTTTATTTTGTTTACATATTGTTTATTTTGTATTGCACCCCCTCCCTAATGATTGTAAGCCGCCCTGAGTCCCCTCAGGGAAAAGGGCGGCCTATAAATCTTAATAAAATACTAAATACTAAATACTAAAGAAGAAAATATATTATGGTTTTTATTTGGAAATTGTTTCTGGATTTTGTGCTTGTGTTGGGAAAAAAATGAAACTTGATTTGGGCCGTTTTTTGCTTGTTTTTTGGGGGGGGCAGCCACCAGGAGCACTCTATAAGACTCCTAAAGGCTATGCATGCCCTTTTTTTCACAAAAAACGGGCCCATTTTCGTGAAAAACAGGCTGTTTTTGGGAGGTCTGCAGAGTGCAAAACCCTTTTTTTAAAAAAAAATTGCCTCTACAAAATTTTGGTGCGTCTTATACTCTGATAAATACGATAGATTGTGGTCTACTTTGTCAAATGCCTTCCTGAAATCTAAGTATACTATGTTGACAGCATTTTGCTGGTCTACTAATTCAGTCACTTTATCAAAGAATGAAATGAGATTGGTTCGGCATGATCTGTTTTTAACAAAACTGCTAGTTATAACTTTATTAGATTCTAGTTGTTCGCAGATCTGTTTTTTGATTATCTTTTCCAGGATTTTCCCAGATACTCTTTTTATCCACTACACTATTAAACAAAACTAAAGAATGTATTTATATGTGGCTTTAAATGAGAGCCTGCCCATTATAGGCCAATGAAATTGCAACAACACTGCCTTAGTTTGTTTTTCAAGCCGGGAGTTGTTGAACTGAATCTGTATTTTTCCTACCTTTTATAACTCTCTTTTTGCATTCCTTAAACATCTAGGTCCTTTTGGAATAAATCATGGCGTGGAGCTTCATGCCGACGTTATAGAATATGCAAAGCAGAAACTGGACTTCTTCATCAGAACAAGTGACAGCTTTGACAAGTAAGATGAGAAGGTCGCTTAGGTTGCATTAAAACAGATTTTCAGAAAAAGTCCAGCCCTTCAGATAGTAATTCCTAGTTCTAGAAGGAAGGGAACCCAAGACAGGCTCATGTACCGTATTTTTCGGAGTATAAGAAGGATCTTTCCCCCCCCCCCCAAAAAAAGAGGGTGAAAATCTGGGTGGGTCTTATAAACTGAATACAGCATTTTTTTTGCCACCCGAAACCCCGTCTCCCTTTGCAAAAATGGACATGCATAGCCTTCAGGAGACTTGCAGAGTGCTCCTGGGGGGGTGGAGAGGGCAAAAATAATCGGAAAACAGGTTGTTTTGGGCTCATTTTTGCCTCCCCAGCCCCCAGGAGCACTCTATAAGCCTCCTAAAGGCCATGCGTGCCCTTTTTCTGACCAAAAAACGAGCCCGTTTTTGCAAAAAAAACCAGGCCATTTTGGGGAGATCTGCAGTGCAAAAATTGCCTCTTCAAAATCTTGGTGCGTCTTATACTCTGGTGCATCTTCTACTCCGAAAAATATGATAATCCTCATTCAGCAGCCTCTTGTTCAGCAACCCAACTAAGCAAAAATCCACACTCTCCTTGGTTCTTTTTTTAAAAAGTTTTATTTATTTATTTATTTTATTTTTCTACAAACACATTGTTGTGTGAACAATATGGAAGCAGACTTCCATTTTAGTACAAATAAAACAATACCCTTCATATTCAACACAATTAACAATCTTATAGCCTTTTAGTAGTAATACACATATTTTGTTGAATTATAGTCTTTCCTTAATTATTCAATATTTCAATATATTGATTTTTTTGGCCAACCTCCATATTCTTGAGATCACTTCTTTTACTACAGATAGAATGCCAATAATCATATTTGTTATGATTAAGAAACTTCTATAATTCTAATAGTAATACACTGATTTATATTGAATTATAATCTTCCATTGTTCCTCTTTCTAATTTTTAATTATGCCACTGTTATATTTTAAAAAGGTCCCCTTTCTAATCCCATTTTAAAACAAAACAATGTTCATCTTAGTTATATTTGAAAAGTTACATAATTCTAATAATAGTAATAATACACCAGTAATCTTTCATTATTATCTTATTCAATAATTCAATATGTTGTTTTCATGCCATTCAAATTCTACATATCATTCCTTTTACTACAAATAAAATGTTGATAGTCATATTTGTTACATTTTAACAAATGTGTATGGTTATACTAATAATACACATATTTGTATTAAGTTATACTCTTCAATCTTTTGCTTATTCATTATTTCTATATGTTATTTTTAAAGCCATTACCCTTTTATTCAAACATATTCAAAACTGTCATCATTAAAAGCCTAGGTTTCCTTCTTATTATTAAATGCACCTGGAAAAAAAATATATACCCTGTTTCCCCGAAAATAAGACCTCCTGGGATAATAAACCCAATCGGGCTTTTGAGCGCATGCGCTAAAATAAGCCCTCCCCGAAAATATTGCAACACCGCAGCATCCATGGGGTGACCACGCTCACCACCTCCTGCACCTCAAAAATAATAAGACCTCCCCGAAAATAAGGCCAAGTGCTTATTTCTGGGGTCAAAAGAAAATAAGACCCTGTCTTATTTTTGGGGAAACCCCGTTTTACATTACCCCCCCTTCTCTAACTTCCCACTCTCTTTGGTTCTGAAAGGTGAAGGGTTGTATATAGTGGATCCCTATAATATGTTCATTTTTCTTTTTTGCTGTTATAGCTGTTTTTATGTGGACAGTTATTGTATGTGGGATGACCAGGTCTTATTTTCTTTTGGACCCCAAAATAAGGGCTTATTTTCAGGGTGTGCCTTATTTTTCCCCCCATGTATGGGAGGCCCACTTCTTCTGGTTGCTTGTGGCGGGGCACACCACCATGATGCAGGGGAGTGGAACTGCCCCATGCCTCCACACTGGCTCACCCCAGAGCCCCCTCAGCCAGCCTATCCACACCCTGACACCTGCCTGGCCTCGTGGCGGTGACTCTAGCAGCCACATCCCGCAGGGCCCTGCATGACCGCCGGCCCACTTCTTCTGCTTGCTCGCGGCCACAACAGAACAGGAGGCCGTGCGATGCGCCGTGGCCACGAGGTGAGGCAGACGTCGTGGGTGGTCTGGCTGCGGGTCCCTGAGGTAAGCTGGCACAGGATGCCTTGGAAAGCTCCCTCACCACCCCGCCTCACCTCATGGCTGCAGCACCGCGAGCAACCAGACAGAATGGCCAGCCGGCCAGCTGCATAGGCTCTTATTTTGGGGGCAGGGCTTATATTAGGCGTGCACAAAAAAACCCATACCAGAGGTCTTATTTTTGGGATAGGCCTTGTTTTCAGGGAAACTGGGTGTAAGCTTGCCAAGATCTTTGGATGTGGCCAGTTATAACAGATATGGAGATAAGAGCACCATAAAGAGATGTTGTCAGTGTCAACTCCTAAAGCATTCCTGTCCTGCTCTCGAGTTGCCATAGGCAGGAGGGGGCAGGTGCCACGGCCAGAAGCAAATTCCCCGCATACCTCTCTCCAGATTGTATCCCAAGTTACCAGAGCTAGCTGGAGAGGCTGTTGTCTAGATTTATTTACAGTGATTTATGACGCTCCCCAGGAGGAGGGGGGGAAAACAGGGTCATAGTTGGGCTGTTAATCACGGAGGGCAGAGCCGACTCCACTTGGGTACCTGCTGACATGTTGCTCCCAATAAATAACTGGATTTCTTTTGAAACTTGCCTTGAGGCTCATGAATTAATTAAGGCCTCCGTCAGAACCCTGACAGCCAGCCCATAATCTAACCCTGTGTATATTGCAAATGGACCACTTTGATATAGTGGCTAAGCATCAGGCTAGAAACCAGGATACTGTGAGTTACCTTAAACATGAAAACTGGCTGGGTGATTTTGGCCCAATCACTAGGAGACTGTAAGTTCTAGTCCCATGTTAGTTTGAAAGCCAGCTGTGTGACAGTGGGCCAGTCTCTCTCTTTCTCAGCCCACCCATCCTCAAAAGGTGGTTGTTGTGGGGAAACAGGAGAAGAAAGGAGTATTAGGTATGTTTGCCATCTTGAGTTATTTGCGAAAGGTGAGGTTTAAAACTAAAATAAAATAAACCACTCTCACTGTTGAATTCTCATGCCTTCGTTCACCACCCACCTTCCTTCCGAGGTTTGAGTTCTGCGAGCCGTCCTTTGTCTCTGGAAACTGTTTGGAAATCTCCCCGGAATGCTCTCAATACGATCGTGTGTACTGTGGAGCCGGCGTCCAGAAGGAGCACGAAGATTACATGAAGAACTTGCTGAAAGTCGGCGGGGTTCTTGTCATGCCCCTGGAGGAGAAGGTTTGCTGGTGGGATGGGTGCCTTCAATTGCCTCCGATACTGTTTTGAGTTTGGTAAATTCCATAAAGAGTGGCCGTTATATCCCGTCTTCAAAGAAAGGGCACCCAAGAAATTAAGCAGATCTGAGATAGCTGGGGAATGGAGAGTGGGAGGCCTAGAGAAGGAGCAAACCCACTGGGAGAGGGAGAGAGGTACAAAGCTGAAATTATTGGGCCTTTAGTTTGATAGAGAAGAGGCCATTTTTCAGACTAGGACTGAGGGACACTTGAAATTGTATAGTACGCTGGGAGATGAAGTCCAAAAGTCATCAGGGGGCCATTGTTCCCCACTCTGAGCTATCTGATTGCGCTGGGGAGAGATACCGTATTTTTCGGAGTATAAGACGTACCTTCCCCCCCCCCCCTAAAAGCGTGGAAATGTTAGTGCGTCTTATACACCAAATACACCAATACAGCCTTTTTGGCCTCCGAAAGCCCCATTCCCGCATCCTGCTTTTGCAAAAAAAAATGGGGGGGGGGGTGTTTTTCGCAAAAAACAGAGGCATTTTTGCCTTACCCCAGCCCCCAGGAGCATTCTGCAGGCTTCAGCAAAAACACCTCCATTTTTGCGAAAAATGATCCATTTTCCGTCTGCTTTTTGCAAAAATGAGAGTGTTTTTGCCTTCCCCCAGCCCTGCTGAAGCCTGCAGAATGCTCCTGGGGGCCGGGGAGGACAAAAATCTTTTTTTTTCTTACTTACCTCTTCAAAATCTTGGTGCATCTTATACACCGGTGCGTCTTATAGTCCGAAAAATACAGTTGCTTGCTGGAAAGTGCTGTTACGGTGAAGTGTATCTCAACTTTTAAGATACGGGAACTTCAACTCCCAGAATTCCCCAGCCAGCATGCTGTCTAGAGCACTCTGGGCATTGAAGTCCACCCAACTTTTGAACAGTTGAGTTTGAGAAACACTAGTGCAGTATGCAGTATTCAGCCCGCCATCCCACTCTTAGCAACTTCCAGGTCTCTAGAGCAACTCCCAGAATTCCTTGGGCAACGGGGCCATGGCTAAGTCTTCTGGGAGCTTAAGTCCGCCGCAACCAGTACGACTGCTGGGTTTTAGGTTTAGCAAGGGTCAACATCTGCAATGTCTGAAGCAGGGAAGTGGGTGGGTGTATTGGGGGGGGGGGGCAAGGTTGTGTTTGATGATTTCTGCCCCAGCACACATTTCACCTCCTGCTTTTGTCGTTCCCTGCAGCTGACGAAGATTACTCGAACCGGCCCTTCTGCCTGGCAAACCAAGAAAATCTTGGCTGTCTCCTTTGCTCCTCTGATCCAACCCAACCATTTAGATTCAGGGAAGTCAAGACTGGTTCATTTGCGTAAGTCAACCACACCTACATCCACCTCTCTGTTTATGTGTTCGTTCACTCCATTGTGAAGATTGGGTCTAGTGCTTAAGCCCAGAAGCCAGGAGAGGGTGTGAGTTCTAGTCCCGCCTTAGGCATGAAAGCCAGCTGGGTTTCTTTGGGCCAATCACCAGGAGACTCTGCGTTCTAGTCCCTCCTTAAGCATGAACGGCAGTTGGGGTGATTGGGCCAATTGGACGGTGAGTTCTAGTTCCGCCTTAGGCATGAAAGACGGCTGGGTGCAGGGGTGAAATGCTACCAGTTCAGGACAGTTCACCCGAACCAGTAGTAAAAAAATGCTTAACAAAGTTAAAAAAAACTTCAGATGATCAGCTGTGCTGTGCGATGGTAGGAACTTTATTTTTACATATTTTTTTTAGCATTTGGGGTCCATTTTTTGCCCAGGAGGCTTCCCTGAGGCCTGCTAGGCCAAAAATGGGGTAGTGGTACAGAGGGAGAGGGAGAGGGGGAGAGAGAGAGAGAGAGAGAGAGAGAGAGAATGGAGTGAGGGATGAGAGAAAAAAGTGAGGGAAGGTCGAAAGAAAGAGAGAGGGAGGAAGGGGAAAAAAGTGGAAGGAAGGACCATAAACCTGGCATTAGACACAGCTTCAGAGGATACTATGAAAGAACACATCAATCCAGGGCTGGAAGGGACATGGAGGTCATCTAGTCCAACCCCCTGCTCCAGCAGGACATTGTTAAAGTGAGTTTCTGTCTTTTACACCACCACTACCCGGTCACATTCCTACATAGCCACGTCCACCTAGTCACATGACCCCCACCAAGCCACGCCCACAGAACTGGTAGGGAAAAAAAATAGATTTCACCACTGGCTGGCTGTACTTTGGGCCAATCACCAGGAGATAGTGAGTTCTAGTCCCGCCTTAGGCACGAAAGACATCTGGATAACTTTGGCTTACTTTCCATCAGTCGAAACCACCTCACAGGGTTGTGGGGGAAATAAGAGGAGGGAGGAGTATTAAGAATGTTTGCTGCCTTGAGTTATTTATTAAAAAAAAACAATAAAGTCAGGTTAGAAACAAGCACATCAGACATTGACCACACTCTGTTGCTGAAGTTGTATTTTCTGCAATCGAGTTTGGAACAGTTTACCTTGAGTTTGTATCGATTGTTTGCCCGTGTGTTATTGCGGTTGAAGCCGAAGTAGTCGTTGACAGGTAGGATGTTGTAAGCATGTGCAGCAAAGACCCAATGACCAGCTGGCCAAGGGGGGTTTGTGTGCATGCCAGAGGTGGGTTCCTACCAGTTCGTACCTATTCAGTAGAGCCGGTTTGTCAAATCTACCGAACCGGTTAGAAAAGGTTCCACCAGTGGACCCGGAAATCAGGCCACACCTACAGAAGAGGTTCCAGAATTTTTTGAAACCCACCACTGCCACACACACACACACACACACACACAGACAGACAGACAGACAGACTGACACAGAGAGAGAGAGAGAGAGAGAAAGGAAGGAAGAAATAAATAAAGAAAAAAAGAAAAAAGAAAAAAAAGAATGAGAGAGATGAAAGAAAACAAGAAAAAAGGGACAGAGAGACAAAAGGAAGGAGAGAGAGAGAGAGAGAGAGAAAACACATGGCCAGCAAGCCACTCCCACCAGGTCACATGGTCAGCAAGCCACTCCCACAAAGGAGGCCACACCCACAGAGTAGGTTCCAAAAAATTTTGAAACCCACCACTGATGCATGCATGGTGGAGCTGCGTTGGGGCAATGGCTGGCGTGCCCACAGAGAAGGCTCTGCGTCCAGCTGTGGCTCGCGTGCCATAGGTTCACCATCACTGGTGTAGGGTCTCCTGCTTTGGGGGGGGGATGGAGTAGATGACCTACAAGGTCCCTTCCAACTCTGTTAATCTGTTAAAACATCTGTTCTATCAGTTCAGTGTCTTCTAACCTGAGCCAGGTATAATTTCTGGCTCCAACACAGACTCCCTTACCTGTTCCCTTCTCCTCTTTCCCGTCCTCAGCCCCAGTGATGGTTCGCAGCCTACAGGACCTGGCTCGCATCGCCATTCGCGGCACCATTAAAAAGGTGATCCATCAAGAAACAGCCAGCAAAAACGGGAACGGCCTCCGGAACCCACCGAGGTTTAAACGGCGGCGCATCCGGCACCGCCGGATGGAAACCATCGTCTTCTTGGACAAAGAGGTGTTTGCGAGCCGGATCTCCAACCCTTTGGAGGACAACAATTGTGAGGAATTGGAGGAAGATTGCCGGGAAGAGGTGGAGAAACCGATGCCGGAACTGAAGCCCGAGCCGGCTACAAACATCTTGAGAGAAAAGATTCTCAGCCTTCCTCTCCCGGATCCTTTGAAATATTACCTGCTTTATTATAGAGAGAAATAGGAGCCTTGGGAAGCGATCGATCCGTCGGGGAGGGAGGCCGGACAATAAAACACTCAGTAGGGCTGACCAACAGAAGGCCACTTGCTTGCCTTTCCACGCAACCACCCCCGTGGGGGTGAGAGCTAAACTGGGGGAAGACGGCTGCCAGGAATTTAAAAACGGGATAGCCTCTTTTATTTTATTTTATTTTTCTCCCCCCAGATCCTTTCCCTTGATTTGTGCGCTCCGGTTTTGTCCTAAGCAGAACTTCCTTGGTGGGGAAGAGAATGCAGCAAGACGATCCCATATTATCTGACGGAAGGGAAGGGTTCCGTTCCCGTTTAAAAAGAAAAATACCTGAAAGGAAAATCACACATTTGCTGAAATACCTGTGAATATCTCTTCTGTTTTTTTCGTTTGTTTGTCTGATCCTTCGTTCCTCCCTCTCTCTCTCTCCCTCCCCCTTCTCTCTCTCCCCCCTATTTCTCCCTCCTTCCCTCCCTCTCTCCCTCTCTCTCTCTCCCCCTCCCTCCCTCTCCCCCCCTCTCTCTCTCCCTTCCTCCCTCTCCCCCTCTCTCTCCCTCCCTCTCTCTCCCTCCCTCTCTCTCTCTCCCTCCCTCTCTCTATCACCCTCCCTCTCTCCCTCACCCTCTCTCCCTCCCTCACCCTCTCTCCCTCCCTCACCCTCTCTCCCTCCCTCTCTCTCCCCCTCTCTCTCCCTCCCTCCCTCTCTCTCTCCCTCCCCCTTCTCTCTCTCCCCCTATTTCTCCCTCCTTCCCTCTCTCTCTGCCTCTCTCTCTCTCCCCCTTCCTCCCTCTCTCCCTCTCTTTCTCCCTCTCTCCCTCTCCCTCCCTCCCTCACCCTCTCTCCCTCTCCTTCCCTCTCTCTCCTTCCCTCCCTCTCTCTCACCCTCTCTCACCCTCCCTCTCTCCCTCCCTCTCTCACCCTCCCTCTCTCCCTCCCTCTCTCTCTCTCCCTCCCTCCCTCTCTCTCTCTCCCTCTCTCTCTCTCCCTCTCTCCAGGAAGCAGTTTAGCGGGACCCAAACGCCTCGATCGGCCTGCAAAAAAAAGAAAGAAAAGAAAACACCCAGAAAATCGTTGCGTCGCATTGGACTCGCTCAGCCTAGCATCTGCAAGAACCCACTGGGAAAATAAAATAAAATAGAACTCTTACCGGCGAGTGGGGCTGGGAGGCTGGACGCACGAGGGATGCCTTCCCATCGGATGTCGAAGCAGAGCTTTTGCAAGAACGATTCCCCAGGGAAAATAATCTGGGAAAGAAAGAAATCCTCCCGTAGGATTTAAAAGGAGAGAGAGAAAAAAAAGGCCTGTGTGGCTTCAGCGAGGACAGTCAAATCACGACACCTTTAACGCCGCAGAAGTCTGACTTTTTTTTTTTCATTTGCTCGCCTGAAAATTTTGCTGGGTTTAATCACTGCCCACACGGATTTCAGGCGATGGAGAAGGAGACGAGCAAGAGAAGGAAAGCGGTTCCTTCAAACCCACTGGGCCTTCCCCCCCCCCCCCAAAAAAAAACAAGGTCTGTTATCAAGGGGTTGAATCAAATATGTCCCAGAGAAAATAATCGGGCACCTTGTTTGAATTCAGGTAGTTAGTTATCCAAACAGAAAGGGCCTAGAGAAAACTACCAGAGGGTGGGATGGGCTCTTGTATCTTTAACCCCCCACACACACTCTTCTGCTTTGGCAGAAAGGTAAAAACTCACCTTAGGTTCATTTCCCCCCCTCCCCCTTTACGGTAAAGCTTACTTTGGAAACATGGCACAAGACTTCTTAAATGTCCTGCTACACACAAATCCTTATCCTGCAAAGTTAAGATTGGTTTTTGGGTTGGAATTTAGAGTGAGCCGAAGCAGTAACTCTCATTAAAACTTTAGAGGAGGTTGTTTCCCCCCCCCCCCCTCTCCCTTCCAGCTGAAATATTGGGCAGAATCATCCGATATTCCCCAAGGGAGCTGGAGGTAGTTTTCAGTTTGCTTTAGATTTCCTGTGGAACGTTTTTAAACTTTGTTTAACTTCTCAATATTTGTGGTTTGGCTGCTTAACTGTAAACCAGAGGTTGGGTTTTTGTTTTTATTTTAAGTTGAAATGCAGGCAAGAAAACATTTTTTTTTTTTTAGCTCTGGCAAGCAACTTTCCTCATTCTGAAGTGTAGCGGCGATGTCCTGCGGATTTACCGGGAGCTGAATAAACCTGTGCTTTGTGATTCCCATCAGGGGAGACACCCCACCCCCCCACCCCTAGTCTAGTGGGCATTGCACGTGCAATGTTGTGTTCCATGTTGTGTCCTCTGAAGCTTTTGTGTCAACAATAGCAAACGGTCATTTGTAGAGGTTTTTTCTCGGTAATACAAGTTATGTGCTGAATTCCTTCGGTATCTTCCGTTCTGCTCTGAACGATGCTGTGAATTGTTCGATGCTCTCTGTCGCTTTTCTGGTCTGTTGGGCCTTTTTTGGGCTGTCATTCTCTTGGGTGGTTTTGACATCCTAGGTCCTCTCTCCCTGTGGCAGGCTCAAGTTTTAATTGTCCGGAAAGCAGTTTTATCAAAGAACCTACGAAGACCTGGGTTTAATCATCACCTCTAGCTCAGTCAAGATTCTTCTTTCGGCGTGAATGAATTTCTGCCTCCCAGAGAGGCGTTCTTTTCATCCACTATTACTTCTTTCCACTTGTTCTTGGGTTTTCTCAAGAAAGAAGGATCGGAATTATTGGGTGAAGGTTTTTCTTCATTCTTCCCCTTTGTTAAAAAAAAAAACCATCTAGAATTCTTTGTTTTGGGCTCGTAGAAAAACAAAGCAACCAAGAATCTTATGCAGCTTTTTCTCTTGTTTGGGGGTGAAAGATAGCAAGGTTTGCAAGCCATCGTGATTTTGTTCCGTTGTTGTTTTATCAATATACGAAGGTAGAAAAATGTGTGTTTGGATGAGAGCATAACTGTGGAATAACATAGGCTTTAACGTTGTAACAGAAGAGGAGTTGTCAGTGTGATATTCCTATACACCAGCACACACAAACACACACACACACACACACGTTAATCCGGTCACTGTGTTTTAGCAAACTAACGTGGCCTGTGACATCTGTTCTTGCAATATATATATATATATATATATATATATATATATATATATATATATATATATATATATATATATATATATATCCGTTCCCGCCAACATTTATTGTTTCCAGCTTCACATAATATATATATATATATTGCCGTTCCCTCCAACATTTATTGTTTCCAGTTTCACATAAGCATCCTCTTTTTTTCTTTTCTTTTTTTTTGATAGTTTTGGATAGAAAGAATCACCAAGTGGTACCCTTACAAAAGGTTTTGCTTTCCTAAGGTAGTTTAAAGATGTAAATAGCGTAGAGATGAAGATTGGAAAAGGAAAGTTACTTCTGGAGCATGGAGGACGTTGGAAAGAGAGTGGTTTCAAAAGTACAGGTTTTTATCGAAATACATGTCTTGTGTCAAATAATAAAAATGGTTCCACCTTAAACGGTAGTCTTGGTGCTTCGTCCTGGGGATAAATTCTCCTGCTGCAGGTTCCTCCCGTTGTTCTCACAGTCACTTTCAGAATGGAGCTTCAGAATGGGGAGGGGGGGGTCTGGTTATGGGGAGAAAGCTTAGAGAGAGTTCCCCTTTGAAAGAGCTCCAACTGTTTCTTGGTCCATTCATTATCTATCTAGCCATCTATCTAACCATCTATCTGTCTATCATCTATCTATTTGCCATCTATTTAGCTATCTATCGATCATCTATATATCTATGTATCATCTATCTAGCCATCTATCATCTATCGATCTATCATCTATATAACCATATATTTATCTAGCCATCTATCATTTATCTATTTTCCATCTATTTATCTATCTATCTGCCATCATCTATATCTAGCCACCTATCTATCCATCCATCCATCTATTCATCTATATCTATCTATCTAGCCATCTATCTATCAAATCTAGCTAGCTAGCTATCATCTATCTATCTATCTTCTATATAACCATCTATCTAGCCATCTATTTATTTAGCCATCTATCATCTATTTGCCATCTATCTATCTATCTATCTATCTATCTATCTATCTATCTATCTATCTATCTATCTATCTATCTATCTATCTATCTATCTGCCATCTATATCTAGCCACCTATCCATCCATCCATCCATCCATATCTTATCTACCTATCTAGCCATCATCTATCATATGACTATATCTGTTTATATATCTACTTACCTGTATCTTTTTATATAACTCTGACCATGTCTAAAACACTCCCTTTATACGACATTGTAGTCTCTTAATTCGGGGCAGAGTCAGGGTGACTAAATGGAGCCGAACATTTATTAGCCAGATGCCCTTCCTGACACCATGCAGAGTTTGCAACAGATATTTTTACTTTCTGCTCTAGGAACCATCTGCTGCTACCTAGGATTGATCTCTCAAATCTTCTGAGTGGGAGGCAAGCATCTTCACTATTAGGCCACCACGCCACTCTTATCTCTTTGTCTATCTCTTTATTTATCATCTATCTATCCATCTATTATCTATCGCATCTATATCATCTATCTAGAAATTATATATATATATATATATATATATATATATATATATATATATATATATATATATATATATATATATATATATATATATATATATATATTTATTTTCTGTCTGTCTATCATCTATTTTTCTATTTACTACATACCTACCCTCCAGAGGTTGTGGGTGCCCCATCACTAGAGATTTTAAAGAGACTGGACAGCCGTTTGTCTGAAATGGACTAGGGTCTCCTGCTTGAGCAAGGGGTTGGGCTAGAAGACCTCCAAGGTCCCTCCCAACTCTCTTATTCTATTATCCGTATAGCGCAGAAGCCGAAAATGAAGCTGTGATAAAAGCATCTGTCCATTCCTATAAGCCATAGGAATTTTAAAAAGCGATCTGTTTTCTGTATCTGATCGATTAGAAATGTCATCTCTGCCCTTGAGACATTTAAACATGGGTCACTTAATAGGAAAGCCGTGACCTCATCATGAAGGACATTAAACTTTCTAATCACTGGAGTTAAGATCCGGATCACCATCGTGTACGGAGTGAATCTTAAGAGTGACATTTGAGGCTTCGTTCCCTGAGCAACTTGGGAGAAAACGAGCAACCTCCACAAATAATTGTCTAGACACACAAAAGGCACAGTCAGTGATCCAGGATAAAAGCACATTGTGTGTGTGAAACAAGTTTTGGGAGTTGAATTATGGGAGTTTTAGTCTGCAAATCTTAAAATTGTTGCGGTTGAGAAAACACTAATCTTGCTTGAACGGGATTGGACTAAAAGACCTCCAAAGTCCCTTCCGACTCTATTCTGTAACTGGAAACAGGGAAAGTTTTCTCCTTCACAATATGTTTCTTCTCATTTATTTTAACAGAACTGCATTCAGAAAGCCAGAAGGAACATGATTTATTCGAAAGAGTGAAATGTCCAAAGATTTGTAAAATGCTTTCCGTCACCTCCTTTTGGGGCTTTCTCATCCTGAAAACTTATACAGAAGCAGTTTCTCAAAAGACACAATTCAAGAGACAACTGCACCTCCATCAGCTGCACACACAAACACCCTTAAACAGAGGATGAGTGTTACCAAATATTCATTGTTTGGTGGCCCGCCAGCAGTCACCAGAGCTGGCAGCAAATCCGGACAGTGAGGAGGTTGGGGAGGAACATGGGCCAGTCTGGGGAGGGCTCTGTGTCAGAGGCAGAGAGGGGGCCTGAGCCATCTGACAGTTATCAGCTGCCTTCAGAGTCAGACATCAGTGAGGCAGATGAACAGCTGGAGCCTGTTCCCAGTGTGCGCTTGCACAGAGTTGCCAGACGAAGGGAGCAGCTAAAGAACAGGGGTCGACTCAAGAGTAAAGCCACAGGTGGACGATGAATGGCTCCTCCCAGAAGAAATAAAAGAGGAGCGAAAGGGGAGTGGAGTTTGCAGGAGACCATCAGTTCACTTAATTGGTTCGTGACTCTCTGAGACTCCTTGCCAAGTTTTGCAGATATGGGCCTGGCAGCTCTCCAAGCCAGAGAAGGTCTGTGACTGTAAATCCTTGAAAGACTTTGCCGGCTGTGAATGAGAAGAATCCACAGTAAATTAATAAAATGTGTTTTTGTCGGGACAAGGGGAGTGGAGTTTGCAGGAGACAATTAGTTCACTTAATTGGTTGGGTTTTGCTGGGTGGTAATGTAATGAATGGCTTTGGAATTCCTACTATGGCTCTGCCTGAAGGAGGCAGATCTTTGTTATGTAGAATAGACTGGTTCAGGCCTTAATGGTCCATTGACAAAGGTGGGGGGGGGTTGAGCTTCTGCCTCCCTTTTAGGGGGAATATTCTGCCCTTTTAATATTTCCTAGAATATTTCATTTTCCTCGGAGAGGGGTGGGTGCTAACTTCCTACAGATCGTAACTTGACCAATATATTGAAGAGCACGTAACTACCACAGAATTGCTAAAACGCCTAGACCAGCCCTGAAATAATCTCATTCTCTTGAAATCGTAGCCGATCAAGAGACAATAAACTTTGCCTCTCGGCTCTCCCACCCCGAGTCCACCATTCGAGAGCCAATCAGCAGAAATAACTTCTTTTTGCCACTAGATGGTGCTCTCCTCCTGGCTTTGTCAGAAAGGCTTACAGGGTTTCTCCAGGAATACAAAACAAACGGCATACAGAGAGACTTACAATCATTTGTTTAGCGACGGAGGTTACAATGGCACTGAAAAAAAGTGACTTATGACAATAATTCCCAACCTGTACAGCTGGGTGGCACGGGGGGGGGGGGGGTATGGAGGGGAATGGGCCAGCCAGCTGCACAAGTTGAGCTGCAAAAGGCACCACAGCCCGTTGCTCACATAAGTTAAGTTGCACATGCGTGCATCAGAAGTGGGTTCCTACCAGTACGGTACGGTTCGGCCGAATAGGTAGTAATTCTGGCAAACACATGACCGTACCGGTTCTCTCCTTGGCGGCGCCATCTTGATTTTGTGTTCTGCACATGCGCAGAACAATCTTCATGGGGAAATTGTATTTTTTTTTTCCTTTTTTAATGTGCGCATGCACAAACATTTTCGGGCACCGAACTGGGAGTAATGGTGGCAGGAACCCACCCCTGGCGTGCACACACGCTGTCCAGACGCTCCCATGGCCCAGTTTCAAACAGGCAATGGCCTGGTAAGTAGGCCGCAGCCCAGGGATTGGGGACCCCAGACATACGACCGCTTTTCACTCCACTGTTGGAGCAGCCCACGGTCATGTGATTGAAATCCAGATGCTTGGCATAAACACATGCCAAGCATCTGGATGGCATGTTTATGATGGTTGCCGCTTCCCGCAATCCCCATTTGCAACCTTCCCAGCAGCTTCCAACAAAGTTAACGGGTGAAGCCAGATTTGCTTAACAACCACATGATTCACTGAACAACTGCAGTCATTTACTTAACCGGCAAAAAAAAGTAGTAAATTGGGGCAAAACTGACTGAACACCTGCCTTGCTTGGCAACGGAAATTTGGGGCTCAATTGATACAGGTAGCACAGATAGTCCTCGATTTACGACCTCAATTAAGCCCAATCTTTTTGTTGCTAAGTGAAACATTTGTCCAAGTGAGTTTTGCCTTGTTTTATGATGTTCCGGTTATAGCCGTCCCCAAATCCAGCAGCAGATTTGGACAGTGGGGAGGTTGGGGAGGAACCTAGGCCAGTCCTGGAGTCTGGGGAAGGCTCTGATGAAGGCTCTACTGCCAATTACCTCCAATAGACCGATTAGATCCCACAGATTAGGCCTCCTCCGAATTCCATCTACTGGCCAATGCCGACTGGCGACCACCCGGAGGAGGGCCTTCTCTGTGGCTGCCCCGGCCCTTTGGAACGAGCTCCCCGTGGGGATTCGGACCCTCACCACCCTCCAGGCCTTCCGCAAAGCCCTTAAAACCTGGCTGTTCCGACAGGCCTGGGGCTGATGAGTTTTTTGTCCACTCTCGAATGGTATGGTTGTTGAGTGTTTTAAATTGTGGTATTGTTTTGTTCGTGTTCTTTTTTCTTATTTGTACACCCCCCCCCCCTTGATATGGTTGTGAGCCGCCCTGAGTCCCCTCCGGGGACTAGGGCGGCATAGAAATATAATAAACTCAACTCAACTCAGCTCTGTGTCGGAGGCTGTGACAGGGCCAGAGCCGTATGCCTGTTATCAACTGCCTTCAGAGTCAGACATGAGTGAGGCAGAGGAACAGCTGGAGCCTATTCCCAGTGTGCGCATGCAGAGAGTTGCCAGATGAAAAGAAACAGCTAAGGAACAAAGGTCGACTAGGGAGTAAGGCCACAGGTGGGGAGGTGAATGGCCGCTCCCACAGGGAATAAAAGAGGAGCAAAAGGGGAGTGGAGCTTGCAGGAGACCATTAGTTCATTCCTGCATTCTTGCCAAGTATTGCAGCATCTGAAAGATATCGGCCCAGCCCCTCTCCAAGCCTGATCAAGGTCGGTAACTGTGAACTATCTTGAAGGACGGTGGGAGAGGAAAGACTTTGCTGGAGAGGAATTCACTGGAAATTAAATAAAAGGGGTTTCTCAAGACCAGGACTCGGCTTCGTGCTGCTGGGGAAGCCTCGGTCAGAACAGTTCCTTACCATAATTGCGAAGTGAATCACGGCCTTAAGTGTGAGAAACGGTCATAAGTCCCTTTTTTTTTCCAGTGGCGTCGGAACTTTGAACTTTCAAGGACTTACCTATAATTGAATTTTCCTGCAAAGGCAGCTCGGGGCAACATTACACACAAACACACACAAAGACACGCACAGAGACGGGTGAGTCACTCCTTGAAGCTGGGCAGATCTGAATCACTGAATCAGAGAAAGGAAATTTCTTGCCGAAAGTCCCTGGTGGTTTTTCAGCCGGCGTGGTGACAGGCGTCCCATCCTGACCTCACCCCGAAAGTTGATTTTCTCAGCGGAGGAGCCAAACAACCTCACCCACCCACACCCACCCCTCCTTTTTTTTCCAGAAAAGACACTGAATTTTGCTCCGGGGCTCCATCTCTAGAGGATGACTAAATCCCGTAGCCTCCTTTCTTTGCAAAACAAAACAGACACACCACCGGTGGTTTTTCCAAGAGAAACAACTCCTGGTGACTTCCCAAATCCCTGGAAAAAAAGAGGTGACAGGTAGCTCTCCAGATGTAACAGTTCATTTGGGGATCGTTTGAAGTTACAGCGGCAGTGAAGAAAGGGACTTATGACCGTTTTTTGCACTTATGACCGTCGCAGCAACCCCGTGGTGACATGAACAAAATTCAGACTCTTGGCAACTGGCTCCTCTTTACGACGATTGCAATGTCCCGGGGTCACAGGATCCCCTTTTGCGACCTTCTGATAAGCAAAGTCAATGGGGAGGCCCCGATTCACTTAACAACCGTGCTACGAACAGAACAGAATAGAATAAGGAGATAGGATAGGATAGGATAGGATAGGATAGGATAGGATAGGATAGGATAGGATAGGATAGGATAGGATAGAATAGAATAGAATAGAATAGAATAGAATAAGGAGATAGGATAGGATAGGATAGGATAGGATAGGATAGGATAGGATAGGGTAGGGTAGGGTAGGGTAGGGTAGGGTAGGGTAGGGTAGGATAGAATAAGGAGATTTGATAGGATAGGATAGGATAGGATAAGGAAATAGGATAGGATAGGATAGGATAGAATAGAATAAGGAAATAGGATAGGATAGGATAGAATAGAATAGAATAGAATAGAATAAGGAGATACGATAGGATAGAATAAGGAAATAGGATAGAATAGAATAAGGAAATAGGATAGGATAGGATAGAATAGAATAGAATAGAATAAGGAAATAGGATAGGATAGGATAAGGAAATAGGATAGGATAGAATAGAATAGAATAGAATAGAATAAGGAAATAGGATAGGATAGAATAGAATAGAATAGAATAGAATAGAATAGGGAGATAGGATAGGATAGGATAGGATAGAATAAGGAAATAGGATAGGATAGGATAGGATAGAATAGAATAGAATAAGGAGATAGAATAGAATAGAATAGAATAGAATAAGGAAATAGGATAGGATAGAATAAAATAAAATAGAATAGAATAAGGAAATAGGAAATAGGAAATAAATAGAGAAGAGAAGAGAATTATTTATTGGCCAAAGGTAATTAGACACACAAGGAATTTGTCTAATTTAACCACTGCAGTGATTTCCTTTAGGAACTGTAGCCAGAAAAGGTTGCAAAATGGGGCAAAACTCACGTTAACACCTGTCTCATTTAGCAACAGAAATGTTGGGCTCAGTTGTGGTCATAAAGCCGAGGACTATCTATCTATATATATATATTTTTTGCAAACTTACCTTTTTTTAAAAAATCTGTGTTAAGATGCAAAAAGTTGCCATCCACCGAATGCTGTTCCTTCGTTCATCTGGGGACGGATTGTACATTACAAACCCATTCCCCCCCCCCCCAGTGGAATCAATTAAATGACTCAGAGGGAGGGAAATGGGCAGGCTTCCCATCCAGATGTTTTAAATCTTAACGCTCACCTCTTCCTCCCCACCCTGCTTTGACCCTCCAGAGCAACCCGGGATGACACATGAAGGGATCCAATCTCACAGAGGAGACGTTTTTCAAGCTGGCAGAATGTCAATGTATTTTATTAGATGTTTTTATCCAGTTTCCATTACTTTGCAACTCAAAATGTTGGACATAATACTCCTTCCTCCTCCTATTTCCCCCACAACAACAACCCTGTGAGGAGTGTTGGGCTAAGAGAGAGGGACTGGCCCAATGTCAAGCTGATTCTGATGCCCTAAGGCAGGACTGGAATTCCCGGTCTCCTGGTGATTGGTCCAAAGTCACCCAGCCAGTGTTCATGCTAAGGTAGGACTAGAACTCACGGTCTCCTGGTGATTGGTCCAAAGTCACCCAGCCAGTGTTCATGCTAAGGTAGGACTAGAACTCACGGTCTCCTGGTGATTGATCCAAAGTCACCCAGACAGCTTTTATGCCAAGGTAAGACTAGAACTCACGGTCTCCTGGTGATTGGTCCAAAGTCACCCAGCCAGCTTTTATGCCAAGGTAAGACTAGAACTCACAGTCTCCTGGTGATTAATCCAAAGTCACCCAGCCAGCATTCATGCCAAGGTAAGACTAGAACTCACGGTCTCCTGGTGATTGGTCCAAAGTCAGCCAGCCAGCGTTCATGCCAAGGTAAGACTAGAACTCACGGTCTCCTGGTGATTGGTCCAAAGTCACCCAGCCAGCTTTTATGCCAAGGTAAGACTAGAACTCACAGTCTCCTGGTGATTGGTCCAAAGTCACCCAGACAGCTTTTATGCAGGACTAGAACTCACCTTGCCTGCTTTCATGCCTAATGCAGAACTAGAACTCACTCCAGGTTTTCAGGCCAGCCCTACAACATGTTAAACCTCCAAAAAATCCAACCAGGCTTTAACCAACTTCAGCAGGTTGAGTGGACGCAAGTAGGGGGTGCCATTTGAATTTATTCTGTTAGGCAACTGGCCATTACGTAGCAATCAAAAAGGGAAAATCAAACTTTTTAAGACATGCGGACTTCAACTCCCAGAATTCCCCAGTCCGCCGCGGTGACTGGGGAATTCTGGGAGCTGAAGTCCTCCCACTTTAAATTTGTCAAGCCTGAAGAACATTAAATAAACTCTTCTCAGCAACCAAGATCCAGGGAATAGATGTCCTGAAACCCTTACTGTTAAATATACCATCCGAGAACTGGCAGTTGATTTAATCGGAAGATTTAAAAAAAAATCTTCTAAGTAGGAATTCAATGTCTCTTTTTCACTCCCCCTGCCCTTCTGTTCTTCCATTGTGTGCCCTGAGCCCAGATAAAGATTAAAAGACTATTGAAAAGACATCTAAAGCTGCTTCTACAACCAGAGAGGTTCTTTGCCCTGACAATTAGTCTTAATTAGAGTTCATTAATGTCTAAAAAAATCAGCCAAGTGTGAATAATCCCTTTCATTTAGGATGGATGGTTGTCTGAGCTGGCATCATCGGTGGGCCTCAGCTGGAGGGATTCATCTGCGATGGGGCACTCTAGAGGGAAAGAATAACAGAAGAACAAAGTTGGAAGGGACCTCGGAGGTCTTCTAGTCCAACCCCCTGGTTCAGGCAGGAAACCCTGTATCAATCTGGACAAATGGTTGTCCAATCTCTTTTTTTTTAAAGGTTTTTATTAGGTAAACATTAAAAACCTTGGACATTGTGCAATATTTCCGGCATAGTCATTTCCAGTTTTTTGATCTTACAGTAATAACAACTTTATATCCATTACATAGGCACGTGCAGTCAGTCAAATTGCCTACCCATTTATCCCTTTCATTATATAGTTACTATCAGTAGATATACATCTCCAATTCCTACCATCTGTACAATATTAATACCATATTTTCCAATTCTTAACATACCTGTCTTTCTCTGACCCAACCTTTTTCCCCTCGTTTCTAACCATCGGTACCATTTGTCTCAGATTCCGTGGTATTCCATCTCATCCTTGTCTTTGAGCTCTAGAGTTAGCCTGTCCATTTCTGCGCACATCAGTATCTTCTTTATAATTTCTTGTTCTGGGGGAATCTCTTCATTTTTCCAGTTCATGCGAAGACCAGTCTTGCTGCCATTAAAATATGCAACATTAAATATAACCCACCTTTGCTAGATTTTTCTTTTTGTAATCCCTAAGAGAAATAGTGCTGGCCTTAACTCCATCCTTTGATTTAACATCTCTTCCAACCACTTTCTTATCTGGTGCCAAAAGGCTCCAGCTTTTGAGCACTCCCACCACATATGGTAAAAGGTTCCTAGCACAACATTCCTTTCCCAACATCGTGGCAATAGGTTTTTTTTAAAATTAATTTTAGCTAATCAAATGGTTGTCCAATCTCTTCTTGAAAACCTCCAGTGTTGGTTCATGTACAACTCTTCTAAAGAGCAATCCGTTCCAGCCACTCTTGAAAACAGCAAAGTCCACATTTTGGATAGAGAGGACCGCTGGTTTGAAAGAGGGACCCCAAGAGGTCATCTATGTCAATATTGAACATCCCAAGAAGTCGCAAGAAGGCTCCACACCATTTGAACTATTCAGGTGACCCTGAGGGGACAGATGAACCTCCAAGTGGCCTCAACGTCCCCGTGACCCATCAAAAGCGCGAACGTCATAAGCGCGCCGACAACACCGCGGCGCTAAAACCGCGATTTCATTTAAGGTAAGATTTAGAGTTAGGTTTAGGGTTAGGTTTAGGGTTAGGTTGAGGGTTAGGTTGAGGGTTAGATTGAGGGTTACGTTACAGCGCGCTTCTGTCGGCGCGCTTTTGTCGGCGCGCTTTAGGGCTAATTAGTTGCTAATTCATCGCGCGGTTTTGTCACCGCGCTTTAGACACTGCGGTGTAGTCAGGCGCGCTTTTGTTGTGCGCGCATTTGTGGTGGAACCCAACGTCCCTCTAAAAGGATGCAAATGACCAGCTGTCTGCAAGGAGTATAAATCATTCCATTCCCCACCATCCAGTCAGAGCTGAAGAAGCTTCCTGGGTGAGAAGTGAAACATCTTCAAAGAAAAACAAGAAACTCCAGTTGCTTTTTGGTGCACAGTGGGAAACACCTTTGGGACAACCAATACTTGGATGACTGAGAAACTCCATAGATGTTCCATTGGTTTATTGTTCTCTCCTTATTTCTCAGTTCTCTCCTTGATTCGTTTTCATCCGTGGCTCCTGAGGAAGTGGAAAAATGAAGGCCCCTCAGAGTTGATAAACAAGGGCTGAGAAACTCTGCAAAAAATCCAAGGATAATGTCACATCTGCATGAGTACCTAACAGTCCTCCACTTACGACCACAATTGGGGACCTAATTTCTGTTGCTAAGCAAGGCGGATGGAATCTCTATGGAGATTCTCAGTCATCCAGGTCCTGGTTGTGCCAAAAGTGTTTTGTTTTTTTTCAAGAGGCAAGTGGACTTTCTGGGTTTTTTTTTCTTTGAAGATGTTTCACTTCTCATCCAAGAAGCTTCTTCAGTTCCGGCTGGATGGTGAGAATGGAAGGATTTATACTCCTTGCAGACAGCTGGTCATTTGCATCCTTTTAGAGGGTCATTGAGGCCACTTGGAGGTTTATCTGTGTCCTTAGCATCACCTGAGTGGTGCAAATGTGTGAGGAGCCTTCTTGGAACTGCTGAATGGACTGTGTCGTAGACTGGAGATACACAATGTCATATCTCTCCCCTTCTGTTGAGGGAGGTCTGTTTAATTTTGACATTCTTTTAGACAAGGGGTCCCCAAACTTGGTAACTTTAAGACTTGTGGATTTCAACTCCAAGAATTCTGAAAGTTGAAGTCTACAAGTCTTAAAGTTGCCAAGTTTGAAGACCTCTGTTTTAGAAAAACATTGATGATACCTGGATACCTTATTGTGTCCTCAGGGTCACCTGAATAGTGCAAAAGAGCCATCTATTTTCCACACTAGCAGAATTGAGCTGGAAGGGACCTCGGAGACAATGGTGGGTTTCAACATTTTTAGAACCTCTTCTGTGGGGGTGGCCTGTTTTGTGGGAGTGGCTTGCCAGCCATGTGACCAATGGCAGTGGCTTGGCAACCAAGTGACTGGGTGGGCGTGGCCAACTTGTAGAATGTGGTGAAACTCACTTAACAACGCTCTTGCTTAGCAACCAAAATGTTGGCTCAGGAACTCTGGCATTTGAAGCACGCAAGTCTTAAAGCTGTCAAGTTACAAGACCCTTGCACCACTAACACATTAGAAAAAAAAAACCCAGGGGTGTTCAAACTTGACAGTTTTAAGACTTTAAGGTTTAGATAGGACTCTTAGAGGCGGGCGGGATGATTGGTGAGCCAGCCAATCAGTGAGTGGCGGGCGGGGCAAGCGTGGTGCGGACGGGTGGGGAGAGGGAGCTGGAACCGGTTCTAAACGGCATGGTAGATTTGTGGAAGAGCTTAGAACTGGCAGGAACCCACCCCTGCTCAGAGGTCTTCTAGTCCAACCCCGGGGACCCAATACCATTTCAGACAAGCGGTTCTCCAATCTCTTCTTAAAAACCTCCAGTAATGAAGTACCCACAACTTCTGGAGGCAATTTCTGTCCCACTGATTAATTGTCCTCACTGTCAGGAAATTTCTCCTTAGTTCCAAGTTGCTCCTCTCCTTGATTAGTTTCCACCCATTGCTTCTTGTCCTGCCTTCTGGTGCTTTAGAGAATAAATTGCCCCCCCCCCCCTCTTCTTAGTGGCAGCCCCTCATGTACGCAGCTATCCTGTCACCCCCTACTCCTTCTCTTCTCTAGATCAGTGTTTCTCAACCTTGGCAACTTGAAGATGTCCAGACTTCAACTCCCAGAAATCCCCAGCCAGCGAATGCTGGCTGGGGAATTCTGGGAGTTGAAGTCCGGACATCTTCAAGTTGCCAAGGTTGAGAAACACTGCTCTAGATTAGCTGTGTCCAAAATCCTGCAACGCCCCATCGTTTCGATTGTAACGTACACACTCAACGTCTCCCAGTGACCAAGGGAAAGTGAATTCACCCCGCCCGCCCCTCTCCCCGCTGGTGTCGTGGCAGAGAGCCGAGGGAGAAATTAAGCACCAACTGTAATGGATTACGAAGGCCAACTAGGGTCGCCCGCTGCATTCTCAGATGTTATATGAGCATCTTAAGCCGGGAGGGTGGGGGTGGGGGCTTGTCAAACTTAATAGGAAACATATGTTTGTGTGTCTCTCTGCCTGTGTATGTGTGAGTGTGTGAGTGTGTTCTCCTCCTCCTCCTCCTCCCTGCTCGCTCTTAAAGCTGGGAATTTCCTGCCTGCCCCTATTTTTTATTTTTTTATTTTTTTGCAGATCAAAAAATCGCAGAAACGTCCCATTTCCAGCAAATACCATGCTAAGCACAATAGTAGCCTTTTCAAGTATCTGGCTTGTCCTGTCCACACCTCCCTTGGCCACTTTCTGTCCCAGCCGATGCCTGTGTTTCAGGACGACAGTAAGATGCATGCATCTGATGCTGGAGGGCGTCCCCGAAGTTTCGCCGCAAACCAACGTCCTGTGAGTAAATGGATTTTTTTTTGCTTTGGTGTTATCGTTGTCCCGGGTTTCGCTTCACTCGGATTCAAACCGTGGCAGGCAAAGCTTTTTCTGAGCCGATTAAGCCACGAGAGCTAAGCCTGGCTGGGCTTCGGCAGGCTTCTAAGTCGCAGATGGGATCGTTAGGATCAGGTTGCAAAAATGAATGGTTTGCTGCTTCGCCTTTTTTTTAATAGCAGGGGAATAAGAAGAAGATACTGTTCAGGGCTGTTCTAACGGCAAACTTTAAGTGGGTGGGTGGGTGGGTGGGTGGGTGGGTGGGTAGGTAGGTAGGTAGGTAGGTAGGTAGGTAGGTAGGTAGGTAGGTAGGTAGGTAGGTAGGTAGGTAGATAGATAGATAGATAGATAGATAGATAGATAGATAGATAGATAGATAGATAGATAGATAGATAGATAGATAGATAGATAGAGTCGATAGCTAGATAGATAGCTAGATAGCTAGATAGCTAGATAGCTAGATAGCTAGATAGATAGATAGATAGATAGATAGATAGATAGATAGATAGATAGATAGATAGATAGATAGATAGATAGATAGATAGATAGATGATAGATAGATAGAGCAAGATAGCTAGCTAGCTAGCTAGCTAGCTAGCTAGCTAGCTAGCTAGATAGATAGATAGATAGATAGATAGATAGATAGATAGAGGGATTCATAAACTTTTACTACCAGATATGTGGGTGTGGCTTGGTGGGCATGGCAGGGGAAGGTTACTGCAAAATCCCCATTCCCTCCCGATTAGCTGGGAGTCAGGAGGCAGAGAATAGATGGGGCCAGTCAGAGGAAATATTTACCGGTTTTCCGAATTACTCAAAATTTCTGCTACTGGTTCTCCAGAACTGGTCAGAACCTGCTGAATACCCCCTCTGGCACTCAATGAACCAGTTATTAAATCGCCAGCATCCCACCACTGTATAGGGCCGTGATAGCAAACCTATGGCACACGTGCCACCTGGAGCCATTTGTTATGGCACACGTGCCACCTGGAGCCACCTGACTTCGGCCTTCTTTTTATGCTGTTTTTCGCTTCCTTGAAGCCTCCAGAGCGCCAAAAAACGGCCCTTTGGGCAAACCGGAACTTTGGGAATGAACTTCCAGTTTGCCCAGAGAGCCCTTTTTCACCTCCGAAGCCTTTAGGAGGCTTCCCTGAATGCTCTGGAGGGCAAAAAACAGTCCTACAAGAAAACCAGAAGTCCATTCCCGAACTTCTGTTTTGCCCATAAGGCCGGTTTTTCGCACTCCAGAGGCTTCAGAGAAGCTCCTGAAGCCTCTGCAGGGCCTTTGGGGAAGGGGCTGTTTTCATCCTCCCTAGGCTCCTAGAAAGCCTTTGGAGCCTGGGGAGAGCGAAAAAACCACGCCAAAAGCGGGGAGGGAGTGCTGGTCTTGCGGGCATGCGCGTGGAAAGGTAGCGTGCATGCGTGCTAGGGTCACGTATATGCACACCCATGCATGTAGCCCCTTCGCTCCCCCCACTTTTGGCACACGAGCCAAAAATGGTTAGCCATCACCGCTATAAAATTGTCAAATTTGGAGACTCCTGGTATAGTTAGAGATCTCTGGTATAGGATATCTCCACTTGAGCAAGGGGTTGGACTAGTAGACCTCCAAGGTCCCTTCCAACTCTATGTTCTAGATACACAGCAGGCGTGTTCTAAGAGTGCGCCCGGAGGTGCTTCCTTGTGACTGACGGCACATTGCAAAGGCCAGGAGCCAAAGACGAAATCCTGGTGCTTTGGAATAATTGGTGATCCAGGGGTAGAGCTTTCGCAAGCAGCTGCGAGGGACATTTGCGTACGCGGGAGAGCACGTAGGAAGCATTCCTTTCTGAACTGTCCCAATAGTTACACCTTTTCATAGGTTTCTGGGGCGTTTCCTCCAATGAGGTAGAAACGTGATTTTTGAGAAGGCTGGTTGGGGCAGGTCTCACGGCATCGCTTCTGATTCCATAGTAGTAGTAAACCTTCTGATTTATGTGAATCGGGGAATTGCTCACACTCGTGCATTGAGGGCCTGGAAACTAAAACATATTGCAGGAATTGGGTATGGCCAGACTAGAGAAAAGGAGGAGTAAGGGGGGGGGGCATGATATTCCAGTATTGGAGAGGCTGCCAAAAGAGGAAGGGGTTAATTTATTCTCCAAAGCACCAGAGGGCAGGACAAACAGCAATGGATGGAAGCTAAGCAAGGAGAGAAGCAACCTGAAATTAAGGAGAAGCTGCTTAACAGTAAGGACAATCAACCAGTGGAACAGCTTGCCACCAGAAGTTGTGGGCCAGTCATCGCTGGAAGTTTTTAAAACAAGACTGGACAGCCACTAGGCTGAAATAATATAGGGCCGTGATGGCAAACCCACGGCATGTGTGCCAGAGCTGGCATGCAGAGCTCTCTCTGTGGGCACGTGCTGTTGCCAGCTGCTCTCTTCGTTTCCAGTAGGTGCATGGGCATCAGCCAGCTGTTCTTCGGGCACGCCGGAGCACCAAAAACCCGAAAACCAGCTGGGCGGTGCGAGTACTTGTGCCGCCCCCCTGGTCTTCGGGGTTCTGGTGCTCTGGTGTGGACATGCGCACACGTTTTCCGGTTCGGACACTCAATGGTGAAAAGGTTCACCATCACTGGTATGGGGTTTCCTGCTTGAGCAGGGGGTTGGACTAGAAGACCTCCAAGGTCCCTTCCAACTCTATTTTGATTGAAACATGCATCTATTTGTGGCGTTCTGTCTAGATCTGTGCTAGTACAGACTTTTTTTGCTCAGATGGGAAGTGAAAAAGAGCAAGCAGCATCAAGTGTGCAATGGGCAGAAAAAGTAAACGTAAGATTCCCACGTGCTTTAGAGGGCTGGGCTGAAAATTCTCTCTGTGCCTGTTGGTCCAGAACGCAGCCGCGCGAGCGATTGTGGGTGCACCTAGGTACACCCACGTCACACCTATCCTCCGCGAGCTGCACTGGCTACCCATTAGTCTCCGGACCCGCTTCAAGGTGCTGGTCGTTACCTATAAAGCCCTACATGGCATCGGACCTGGGTACCTGAGAGACCGCCTCCTGCCGATCACCTCCCATAGACCGATTAGATCACACAGGTTAGGTCTTCTCCGGATCCCATCTGCCAGCCAATGTTGGCTGGCGACTCTCCGGGGGAGAGCCTTCTCTGTCGCAGCTCCAGCGCTTTGGAACGAGCTCCCCGTGGAGATCCGGACCCTTACTACCCTCCCGGCCTTCCGCAGAGCTGTTAAGTCCTGGCTGCTCCAGCAGGCCAGGGGGCTCTCGAAATATCCAGCCCCACGGAAACTGTGACTGTTGTGTATTTTAAAGTGTTGTTTTGTGTATTTGCCCCCTTCCCTTGTTTATTGTAAGCTGCCCGGAGTCCTTCGGGAGTGGGCGGCATACAAGACCAATAAACAAACAAATAAACAAACAAGAACAGAACAATTAAGTTAGACAGTGAGAACAATTAATCAGTGGAACAGAAGTTGCCTCCAGAAATTGTGAATGCCCCAAGACTGGAAGTCGTTAAGAAGATGTTGGATAGTCATTTGTCTGAAACGGTATAGTTTTTCCTGCCTAGGCAGGGGTTGGACTAGAAGACCTCCAAGGTCCCTTCCAACTCTGCTATTGTATTATATTGTATTGTATTATTGTAGAAGATAATTTTCAAAGGATTGTGAATAGTTTCTACCTGACTGTGCTGGATCCTATCCAGGTAGACCTCAACTTACGGCCAACATTGAGCTCAACATTTCTGCTGCGAAGTGAGGCGGTTGTGAAGTGAGTTTTACCCTATTTTACTACCTTTCCTGACACCATTGTTAAGTGAATCACTCCAGTTGTTAAGTAAGTAACACGGTTGTTAAGTGAATCTGGCTTTCTCGTTGACTCTGCGTGTCAAACGGTCGCAAAAGGGAATTGTGTGACCCCATGAAGTTGCGGTGCCCACCAAAATTCCCTGAACTGTCTCACTTAGCAACTGATGTTTTGGGGGTCATTTGTGGTCGTAATGCACGGATTACCTGCTATACCAAGATAGTTAAGATAATTAAAAGTATGAGAGGCCTGGCTGTATTTTTAAAGAGAACATTTTGAGAACATAGGACAAAATGACTAATCTTTTCAAGTTGCCTAGATTTAATGATTTGAGACTCTGATTTGAGTCTCCATAGGAACTGAGGAGAGAGCGAGCTAGTGGAAAATATAGGATTTGGGCTCGTCTCTGATAGAAGACAGGGACCCGGTGGCTGTGACTAAGACGCTGAGCTTGTCTATCAGAAAGGTCGGCAGTTCGGCGGTTCGAATCCCTAGCGCGGCTTTAACGGGGTGAGCTCCCGTGACTTGTCCCAGCTTCTGCCAACCTAGCAGTCAGAAAACACATAAAAATGCAAGTAGAACAATAGGAACCACCTTTCTGGGGAAGGTAACAGTGTTCCGTGCGCCTTTGGCGTTTAGCCACATGAGCACAGAGACGTCTTCGGACAGCGCTGGCTCTTCGGCTTTGAAACGGAGATGAGCACCGTCCCCTAAAGTCAAGAACAATTAGCACATATGTGCGAGGGGAACATTTACTTTTACCTTTACCTGATGGGAGAACTTAAAAGGAGGTGGTTAGCTAGCCATTACGCAGCAGAGGCGTAGATGAAAAAAGCAAAAGGAGAGAGAGAACAAATGAAAATTTTATTCTGGCTGATATCCATCAAAGATAAATAAGTAGGTTTACTTTCCCTTCAACCAGTGTTTCTGAAAGTTGACCGTTTTAAGATGGGTGGACTTCAACTCCCACAATTCCCTAGGCAGTTTTGTATTTTGTATATCTGAAAAGTCTCAACAACAGGGGTTGTACTCAGCTGGTTCGGACAAACCGGTAGTGGCAACCTGCGGGTGTGGTGGCCCCCTGCCACAGCTCTATGCTGTCCTTTTTAACCACGTTTTTTAAGCCGCATGCATGCATGCAAGCCGCACATGCAAGCAAAGTGCATGTGCAGAAGGTGCACGCACTCACAGAGTATGCATGCACACGCACTCAGTTTCGGTGCGCGGTGAACTGGTGATAAAATTATGTAAGACCCGTTCAATAACCCCACTTGGTGCTTCGATAACAAAAACTCCATGTAACTTTATTCTTATTTATAAACACATCCTCCTTGAGCCGTTTCTGTCTCGTAACCGGGAAGAGGGATCCAGTCTGTGTTTTTAATCAAAGGCCACCTTGCTGTCTTATCAACATTCCTCGCAGGAAATACCTCCGGTTGTTATCCTAATTTTCCCTAGAGCAAGCCATGCATTTCTCCCCCTCCTGCTTCTCCCCAAATTCGGCCAGCGGAGAGAGCAAATGCACAGGAAACTCGGCTCTGAAAAACGCCTGCCGGAGGAATGGCCCAGACTGACTCTTGGCACTTCTCCTTCGGCTGCAGCTGGAGGCCCCAAAAGTGAAGGGCTGAACGGGTTCCAAGGCCAACAACAGCTGTGGGCCATTTGTGCTCTGCACTCTTCGAACCCAATGAGATCCATGGCGGTTTGCTCCACGGTTTGGGCTGTTTGAAGTCCAAGGTCAACTGCATGGAAAGGAACTCCGCTTCGGTCCAGAAAAATCTGAATTGCAGCTTGCAGAGTCTTAAGGGGGGGGGAAGGGGGGCTGGCTAATACTTGGGTTTGGTGGACAAGGTTTGGTTGGCTTGCGGCGCTTTGGATTTTCAATGGTGCAGAAACCACAGGTGGGGTCCAGTAATTGACTCAAATGTGGCCTTGCCAAGATGTGGATCTCAAACAGAGCATCAGTCTCATTTTCTTTCTTTCTCTCCTTCTTCCCTCCCTCCCTTCTTCTTTCCCTTTCTTACATTCCTTTCTTTATTCTTTCCTTTTTTCTCATTTTCTTCTTTTTTTCTCTCCTTCCCTTCCTTCCTTTTCTTTCTTCTTTCCTTTTTATGTTCCTTTCTTCCTTCTTTCCTTCCTTTTCCTTCTATCCTTTTCTCTCTCCTTCCTTTCCTTCCTTTTCTTTCCTTTTTCTTTCTTTCTCTTCTTTTTCCCTCCTTCACTCTTTCTTTCCTTCTAACATTCCTTTTTTCTTTCCTTCCTTTTCCTTCTTTCCTTTTATCTATTTTTCTCATTCTTTCTTTCCTCCTTTGTTACATTCCTTTTTCCTTCATTCCTTTTCCTTCCTTATTTCTTTTTTTTCTTTCTTATTCTTTTTCTCTCCTTCCTTTTCTTCCTTCCATTCTTCCCCCTTTCCTTCTATCTTACCTTCCTTTCCTCCTGCCATGTTTGCCCCCCCTCCCCCGCCTTAGAAAGTGGCACTAGCGCTTCACGGGATCTTGATTCTCAGTCTCGCTGTTGATGCAGCCTGGGAGTGCATGGGCTTTCTTGGTAGCTGCAGCCAACTGCTAGCTCTCCCATAAATGCAACGCATCCCGCGCGACCGCGCATAAACACGTGTCCCTGGGTTCACAAGAAGATCTTTTCGGACATTCCCGCCGGTTCCAGAGCCGGGACTTTCACACGGAGCAAAACGCTGCATCCCTCACGGCAGAATCGCAGCCTCCCTTCCTCGCAAAGCATCACGGTAGAAGATAATGCAAATGAGGCTGCACATAGCCCCGCCCAGTTCGTTCTCCGTGGGCTGCGATGCGAGTGATAAACCCGAGCGATTCAATCGGGGCCACGCCTCAAGTTACCATCAGGATGCAAAGTGACGTCAGGCACATGGGGCTCGTTCATCTGACGTCACTTTGCACCCGCTTGAGGCGTGGCTCCGATCTGAGGGGCCGGTCTTGCCTCGCCAATAAGGCATTAAACGTCATCCAAACGGAGCGGGGAGCTGAGCGGGCCGATTTGCATGGACTTCAACCGTGATGCTTTGCGAAGAAAAAGGACCGGCGACTCTCCCGTGATGGGTGCTCCGTTTCGCTTCGTGCGGAAGTCCCGGTTTTAGAACCGGCGGGAATGTTCGAAAACACCCTCTTGCCCACTCACGGACGCGTGTTTCGCCGCGGTTGCGCGGGACGCCGTAATCTCAATGTGTGTTGCCGCCGTAGGGTTTGGTGTCTGTGAAAATTATTCTTACTTTCTCGGACGGTGGAGATAGCATCCAGATGGGTTGTTATTATTCAATTTTTGGAGGCCCAATAGGGCTGGTTTGGTTCTAAAGGTAGAGGAAATAGAAGAAAGCCTGTGATTTGGTTGCCATATTTCCCTTTTTATGTCTGTTTGAAAGTGTTTTTCTTTCTTCCGTTTATTGCTCGTTTTCTTTATAGTATCTTGTTGGGGGAGAATATCCTTTCGTTCTACTTTTGATCCCCTCCCCACTGCTGGCTGGGGAATTCTGGGTGTTGAAGTCCACCAGTCTTAAAAGAGTCAACTTTGCAGACTTCTGCCCTAGCCGCATAATAGCAATAGCAGTTAGACTTATATACCGCTTCATAGGGCTTTCAGCCCTCTCTAAGCGGTTTACAGAGTCAGCATATTGCCCCCAACAACAATCCGGGTCCTCATTTTACCCACCTCGGAAGGATGGAAGGCTGAGTCAACCCTGAGCCGGTGAGATTTGAACAGCCGAACTGCAGTCAGCTGAAGTAGCCTGCAGTGCTGCATTTAACCACTGTGCCACCTCGGCTTTATTAAGCAAACTGCGTTGGCGGAGGGATACAATCAAGGTCAAGTTGAGGTATTAATACCACTTTTTAAAGCCTCAACACCACACCTACAATACTGCATCATAAAAAGATGTTGAGAAAGACTCTAGAAAGAGTGCGGAGAAGAGCGATCAGGATGATTAGCGGACTCGAGGCTAAAACATATGAAGAACAGTTGCAGGATCTGGGTATACTTAGTCTGATGAAAAGAACTAGGGGTGACAAGATAGCAATGTACCGATATCTAAGGGGCTGCCACAAAGAAGGGGAAGTCAAAGTATTATCAAAAGCACATGAAGGCAGGAGAAGCAGCAAAAGCCAAAAATCAATCAGCCGCCTTTCGTGCCTAAGGCGGGACTAGAACTCACTGTCCCCTGATGATTGGCCCAAAGTCACTCGGCTCACTTTCATGTCTAAAGCGGGACTAGATCACATGATCACATTTCGGAAGCTCTGTAACACAGCCTAATTAATGGCTGCTTGTAGCGGCCCATTGTCTCCTGACAGTCACTGATGTTTTTAGTGAAATACACTTTCTCTTTCTGGCAAAACCATGCCCGTTAACAACGGTGTTTAACAACCACTGCAAAAGAAGCTCCTAAAGCCTCCTGGAAACCCCCAATCCCCGTTATTGCTCTTCTCTGGACTCTACAGTCTCAACATCCTTTTCACATCGTGGCCACCAAAACTGGAGGCAGCACTCCAAATGGGACCTTCCCAAAGCCTTAGAACAGGGGTGCCCAAACTTGGCAACTTTTGAGAGTTGTGGACTTCAACTCCCAGAATTCTCCAGCCAGCATAGCAGCATAGCTCCAGCCACCATAGCTGGCTGGAGAATTCTGGGAGTTGAAGTCCACAAGTCTTAAAAGGTGCTAAGTTTGGGCACCCCTGCCTTAGAAAGTGGCACTAACGCTTCACGTGATCTTGATTCTCAATCTCGCTGTGGATGGAGCCTGGGAGTGCACGGGCTTTCTTGGCAGCTGCAGCCAACTGTTGGCTCCCCCATAAATGCAAGGTTCCCTCGTGACCGCGCATAAACACGTGTCCTTGGGTTCACAAGATCTTTTCGGACATTCCCGTCGGTTCCAGAGCCGGGACTTTCGCACGGAGCGAAACGCTGCATCCATCACGGCAGAATCGCAGCGTTAGAAAGTGGCACTAGCGGATCTTGATTCACGGGATCTTGATTCTCAGTCTCGCGGTTGATGCAGCCTGGGAGCACAGTGGCTTTCTTGGCAGCATCGCAGCCTTCCCTCCTCGCAAAGCATCACGGTAGAAGATAATGCAAATGAGGCTGCTCATCGCCCCGCCTCCCCGCCCAGTTCGTTCTCCGTGGGCTGCGATGCTGGCGATAAACCCGGGCGATTCAATCGGAGCCACGCCTCAAGTTACCATCAGGATGCAAAGTGACGTCAGGCACGTGGGGCTCGTTCTTCTGACGTCACTTTGTACCCACTTGAGGCGTGGCTCCGATCTGAGCGCCGGTCTTGACTCGCCAGCAAAGCGTTAAACCTCATCCAAACTGAGCGGGGAGGCGGGGAGCTGAGCAGCCTCATTTGCATGGGCTTCAACCGTGATGCTTTGCGAAGAGGACGGACCCGCGACTCTCCCGTCATGGATGCACTGTTTCGCTTCGTGCGAAAGTCCTGGTTCTAGAACCGGCGGGAATGTTCCAAAACGCCTTGTTACCCACCCACGGACTCGTGTTTCGCCGCGGTCGTGCGGGACGCCCTAATCTCAATGTCTATTGCCGCCGTAGGGCTTGGTGTCGGTGGGAATAGTTATACGATTCTCTGTGCGCTGTGGGAGACTCCACGTATGGGTTAATTAACCAATTTTTGGAGGCCCAATAGGGCTAATTCTACGTTGTTTTAAAGTTAGAGGAACGGGTAGTCGCCTCTTCATCTTATGCTTTTGTTCGAAAGTGATTTTGATATGTGTTTTGATCTTTTGGGAGAAAGTTCATCCCCCACCGGTGGTTTATGGGTCCCCTGGCCGCGTAAGTAACCAGGAGGATTAGCTGGTTGGAGGATGAAACACATGAAGAACAGTTGCTGGAACTGGGTATGCTTAGTCTGATGAAAAGAACGAGGGGTGATGTGATAGCAATGTACCCAATATCTAAGGCAGTGTTTTTCAACCTTTTTTGTGCAAAGGCACACTTTTTTCATGAAAAAAATCACGAGGCACACCACCATTAGAAAATGTTAAAAGAATTTAACTCTGTGCCTATATTGACTATATGTAAAGTAATTTTCCCACGGCACACCTTACACTATGTCACGGCACACTAGTGTGCCGCGGCACAGTGGTTGAAAAACACTGATATAAGGCAGTGTTTCTCAACCTTGGCAACTTGAAGATGTCTGGACTTCAACTCCCAGAATTCCCCAGCCAGCTGGCTGGGGAATTCTGGGAGTTGAAGTCCAGACATCTTCAAGTTGCCAAGGTTGAGAAACGCTGATCTAAGGGGCTGCCATAGAGAAGGGGAAGTCAAGCTATTCTCCAAAGCACCTGAAGGCAGGAGAAGCCACAGTGGCCCAAAGTCACCCAGCCACCTTTCATGCCTGAAGTGGGACTAGAACTCACTTTCGGGTGAGGAGTGGCTCAAACTCACTCAGCTCCCTTTCATGTCTAAGCCGGGGGACTTAGATCACGTTTTGGGAACTCAGTACCTAATTTATGGCTGTTTGTAGCAGCCTACTGTCTCCCGACAGTCACTAATGATGTTTTTAGTGAAATACACTTCCTCTTTTTGGGAAAACCATGCCAGTTAACAACCGTGGTGTCCATTTAACGACCACTGTAAAAGTACAGTAGTTTAAATTTACAATGTACGTACTCACATAATGGGCAGGCTCCTTGTGGTCGTAACTGGAGGATTCCCTACCTGCATTCCTAGGGGACAGATTCATCTTTTAGAGCCTTTTCAGTCGAGGTAGTTCTCAACTTACAACCGTTCGTTTAGTGACCAAACTTAAAACAACATTGAAAAAAGTGATTTGTGACCATTTTTCACCCTTACGACCATGGTGGCATCCCCAGGGTCACATGATCAAAGACCCACTAATTCCAACAACACGGTCAAACTATTTACTAAGGCTGTAATTATTATTATTCTCATCCTTCCTATTACCTACCTATCTCCTACTTATAAACTTGTTGCTTGTATCTTTAGGATTTATATTGCTTTACTTAGTTTCCTAGTATGATTCGATTGCTTATTTAGTATCCTATGACTATCACTGATTGTTATATCTTATGATTCCGGATTTCTATGTATACTGAGAGTTTACGCACCGAAGACAAATTCCTTGTGTGTCCAATCACACTTGGCCAATAAAGAATTCTATTTTGTTCTGTTCCATTCTATTCTATTCCTTAATTCTATTCTATTCCTTCTATTCTTATTCTATTCCTTATTTCTATTATAATCTATAAATTCTATTCCTTCTTTCTTTTCTATTCCATTCCATTTCATTCTATTCTTATTCTATTCCTTATTTCTAGTCTGTTCTGAATTCTGGGAGTTGAAGTCCACAACTCTTGAAATTACCATGTTCGGAGAACCCTTATATAGGGCCAGAGGGTGGTATTCAGCCGGTTCGGACCAGTTTGGGCAAACTGGTAAGCACCGGCAATCTGTTGGCCCTTCCCCTGCCCTATCCTGTCCTTTATTTCCTGTTTCCTAGCTAATCTCAATCACGCGGCACAGCTGATTTCCGCCCCCTTGCTGTTCTAGTTACGGTTGTTAAGTGAATCTGGCTTTCCCATTGACTCTGCGTGTCAGAAGGTCGCAAAAGGGGATTGCGTGACCCCATAACGTTGCCATGCCCACCAAAATTCCCTGAACAACTGTCTCACTTAGCAACAGGTGTTTGGGTCTGTGGTCATAATGAGAGGATTACCTGTATATCAAGATATTTAAGATAATTAAAAGTATGAAAAGCATGGCTGTATTTTTGGCTGTGATTGAGTCTCCAGAGGAACTGAGGGGTCGAGAGAGCTGGTGGAAAATATAGGATTTGCGCTCCTCCCTGCGGGAGACAGAGGCGTGGTGGCTCAATGACTAAGATGCTGAGCTTGTCGATCAGAAAGGTCGGCAGTTCGGCGGTCCAGTTCCCTAGTACCACTTAATGGGGTGAGCTCCCGTCACTTGTCCCAGCTTCTGCCAACCTAGCAGTTCAAAAGCACATAAAAATGCAAGTAGAAAAATAGGAACCACCTTTGGTGGGAAGGTAACAGTGCTCCATGCACCTTTGGTGTTGAGTGATGCCAGCCACATGACCACGGAAATGTCTTTGGACAGCGCTGGCTCTTTGGCTTTGAAACGGAGATGAACACCATCCCCTAAAGTACAGAATGATTAGCACATATGTGTGAGGGGAACCTTTACTTTTACATTTACTTGATGGAAAAACTTAAAAGAAGGAGGTCAGCTAGCCTTTATGCAGCTAAGGTGTAAATGAAGAAACAAACAAAAGGATGTGCACCCTTCCACAGCTCTGTGCTGTTCTATTTAACCATGTTTTATAAGCGCATGTGCAAAAGGTGTTTGCTCAACAAAGCGTGTGTTTTCGGTGCATGAACTGGTGGCAAAATTGTGTGAAATTCACCTCTGCTCATCAACCGCACCTGATATTCGATAAGAAAAAATCCCATGTAAATTTATTCTTATTTATTTATAAACATGTGCTCCTTGAGCAGTTTCTGACTTGTAACCAGGAAGAGGGATCTGGTCCGTGTTTTTAATCAAAGGCCACTTTGCTGTGTTATCAACATTCCTCGCAGGAAATACCTCAGGTTGTTATCTTAATTTTCCCTAAAAAGGGGTCTCAACATCCTTTTTACATCGTGGCCACCAAAACTGGAGGCAGCACTCCAAGTGGGGCCTTCCCAAGGCCTTAGAACAGGGGTGCCCAAACTTGGCAACTTTTAAAACTTGTGGACTTCAACTCCCAGAATTCTCCAGGCAACATAACAGCATAGCTCCAGCCACCATAGCTCGCTGGAGAATTCTGGGAGTTGAAGTCCACAAGCCTTAAAGGTGCTACGTTTGGGCACCCCTGCCTTAGAAAGTGGCACTAGCGCTTCACGGGAACTTGATTCTCAGTCTCGCTGTTGATGGAGCCTGGGAGCACATGGGCTTTCTTGGCAGCTGCAGCCAACTGCTAGCTCTCTCATAAATGCAATGCATCCCGCGCGACCGCGCATAAACACGTGTCCCTGGGTTCAGAAGAATATCTTTTCGGACATTCCCGCCGGTTCCAGAGCCGGGACTTTCACACGGAGCAAAACGCTGCATCCCTCACGGCAGAATCGCAGCCCTCCGTCCTCGCAAAGCATCACGGTAGAAGATAATGCAAATGAGGCTGCTCATCGCCCCGCCTCCCCGCCCAGTTCGTTCTCCGTGGGCTGCGATGTTGGCGAGAAACCCGGGAGATCCAATCGGGACCACGCCTCAAGTTACCATCAGGATGCAAAGTGACGTCAGGCACGTGAACCTCGTTCATCTGACGTCACTTTGCACCCGCTTGAGGCGTGGCTCCGATCTGAGCTCCGGTCTTGACTCGCCAACAAAGCATTAAACCTCATCCAAACGGGGCGGGGAGCTGAGCAACCTCATTTACATGGGCTTCAACCGTGATGCTTTGCGAAGAGGAAGGACCCGCGACTCTCTCGTGATGGATGCACTGTTTCGCCCAGTACGGAAATCCCGATTGTAGACCCGGTGGGGATGTTCGAAAGCCCCTTCTTGTATAAAATATTTTATTCAATTTTCACATTCCATTTGCAATCATTTATATACAGGGTATTTACTATAAGAAAAGAAAAAAAAAAGAAAAAGGGAATAAAACGAACAAATAAAAAGGAAACACAACTCATCATTCACAACCCCACCTAACCCTTGCATCCTCCATACACCCCATCTACCCCCTCCAACTTTCCTTTCTCCCTCTAACACTCCCCTCCTACTTCCCTTTCCCCTCAAACCTTCCTTCTCCCCTTACTCCCCAGACACCCTCCTTACATTCCCCTTACTCCTTACATTCCCCTTACTCCTTCCTTACTCCTCCCTCTTCCTTCCCTCTACCTCCCTCCTTGGTGTATGCCTTTATTCGAGTATTGTTTGATCTAATAAAAGTAAAGTGAACCAAGGAAAATAATAATAATAATAATAATAATAAAAAAAAGAACCACCGTATATAAATACATTCTTGTTCTTATTAAAACTATATTAACACCCCCCCCACCCCACCCCCCACAATCCCCATCCCTAATCCTCCCGACTTCCCAGGGCCCACACCTGGCACTACCTTCTATCTAAAATATCTTGTATACATATGGATTAAAAAATAAAAGTAATATATCAAAAAAAAAAAAAAATAAAAGCAGAGAAAGAAAAAAAAAAAAAAAAAAGTAAAAAAATAAAATTGAAAATATAAAAAAGAAAAAAAAAAAACCACTCTTTGTGTTGATCTCAGCCCCCCATCTTTATCTATGCTTAAATAGTATAAATCATTCTATCTATATTTTATTCTCATCTCTTACTTCTTTGCTATTTACCCCGACCTTCTGTAGGCTCTCCCGTTCCCTTCCTAAACCTCATGATCCCTTCCAATAAGATTTAAGCAACGTGGTTCATGCCATATATTCAAATATAACTTTACAGACAAGTAATCAAACTTTCCCTTCTAGTAAAATTTAAACAACGTAAGTGATCTTTCTTTACCCCTTTTTCAAACAGTAATTCAAAATAATCTAACCAGATTTCCCCTTCTTAGTAAAGTTAAGCAGCGTAGATCAGATATTACTTTACACAGGAATCAATTTCTATCTTAAGATAATTCCAACCGACTTCCCCTTCTAATAGAATTTAAATAACTTAGTTCATTCCACATGTATTTTACCCTCATCCCCCACTTGTCTGATATTTACCACTATCAAATTTATACTACCATTTGTTTAAAATATAACTCAGAGCAATTTGTAGCATAAATCATTCCACATATTCCAATAATACTTTCAGCAAGAGTCAGTTAACCTTCTATTTTAAGGTAGTCGCTTCTAACAAAGTTTAAACAACATAAATCATTCCGCATTCTTTTTACAGTTATCTTAAGATAATCCCAAGCGGCTTCCTATTCTAATAAGCTTTAAACAACATAAATTTTGCCCTCTTCCCTTGCTTGTCTGGTATTTACCTCAAATAACGTAGTTCATTCCACATGCATTTTACCCTCATCTCTTGCTTGTCTAATATTTACCACTATCAAATTTATACTAGCGTTTATTTGAAATGTAACTCAAAACTATTACAACCAACTTTCCCTTCAAATAAAAGTTAAATAGCATGGATCATATTCAAATAATACTTTCAGCAGGAGTCAGTTAACCTTCTATTTTAAAATAGTCCCATCTAACAAAGTTTAAACAACATAAATCATTCCGCATTCTTTTAACCACTATCAAATTTATGCTAACGTTACTTTAGAATCTAGCTCAAAGTAGTTTCACCCAGCTTTCCCTTCTGATAAAAATTAGTCCACTTTTTCTACCGGAGAGAGGTCTCAAACCCCCATTCAGTCCTCAACTTTAGGAAGTCTTTTGAAGTATCTAAATTCTCGATCTGCGTTCTTCTGCTTCTCCGAGGGAGGAGGGGCTACCCCCTCCATCTTGCAGCCGCATGGCCAGCCGTTTGCTTTCTCCTTCCGCTTGTCTCTCCTCTCTTCCAAGCGCATCAGGAAGTCCCGCCTTCAGAATCCTACAATAGAAATCTTGAGCCTCTGAAACAGAGTTAAGACGAAATCTTTGATTCTCAAATGTAACCGTGATGCCGGCAGGGGCCTCCCATCTGTATCGAATCTGTTGACTCCTAAGCTCTTTAGTTAAAAAGGTGTAGTTCCTTCTTGCTGTCAACATCTGGGAAGGTATATCTTTGAAGACAATCACGTCCTGGTCATCAACTCGGAGACTGTTATTATGAAACTTTTGCACAATCGCGTTTCTAGATTCTTTTGTAGAGAAATGTATAATTATATCCCTCGGGAGCTGTCGCTGTTCCGCTATCAATGAGTTCTGGCGATAGATTTTCCGAATCTGCCAATCAAAGTTAAGTCCCGGGCTTCCCAGCGCATGGCTGAAGGCTTCAGCAAAGGTCTGTTTCAAATTCTCTTGCTCCTTTTCACGGAATCCTCTGACTCTTATTGAAAATGCCTTCCTATCAAAATTTAGCATCATAAGCTGTTCTTCGTTATTTCTAATTTTTTCTTGTAAAATTTGAATGTTGGTAGTCAAATCAAAATTAGCCTTCTCCAGACTTTCCAATTTGTTCTCTATTTCAGCAGAGTAATCCGACAGGGCAGACACGGCTGCAAACGTATTCGCCTTCATTTGATTAACTTTAGATTTTAGATCATCATAAAGTTGCAATACAAATTCCTTAAGTTCTTGCTTAAAGGCATCAAAGATTTTAAAAAGATATTCCTGTGTTAAAACTTCTCCAGTAGAGGGCGTAGGAGACAAAGGCTGTATTTCCAAAAAAGATTCTTTAAATTCTTTAGACACATTTGTAGCAAGACGCTTCTTTGATCTGGGTGCCATAATAAATAAACAAGTAAGCAGCGCTTCGCTCCCCTCTATTTCCAAAGAAAAGGAGTTTATTTTGTTAAGGAGCGGTCTGCAGGAAGATAAGCCCGACTAAGTACATCCAGTAATCATCCACGGAGAGAAATCGCCATTTTGAAGTCTATTTAAACAAAGAAGTCTTTAAGACGAATGGTGCTGGTATTTAAGATAGTAATAAAAGCATAAATCTCACAGGGGTGGTACCCTCCCGTATCAAATCTAGCTTGAAAAAAACTTTGTTTTGTCCTGGGGGGGGCTAGCCTGTCTGGGGCTGCCAAAAAAAAAAAAAGGCAGCTGAGAAGAACTGGCCGGAGATAAAAGCTCCGCTTCGGCTGGATCTAATCTCTTCCACAGCCAAAAAAAGAAAAAGGCTGTGGCTTACGAATAGACCCTAGTCTACAGAGCTACCCTCCCTGCCCCTTTCTTAGCCAAAAAGGGGTGCTATCTATGATTTTATTTAGATATACAGACCAGATCTCTGAGGAGCTCGGTGGAGCCCTCCTCGGCAACAGGCCACGCCCCCAGGAAGTCCGAAAGCCCCTTCTTTTCCACCCACGGATACGCGTTTCACTGCGGTCGTGCGGGACGCCGTAACCTCAATATCTATTGTCGCCGTAGGGCCCGTGTCGGTGGAATTGGTACTTCAATTTTCGGAGTTTTGCAGGATGATCCAGTGATGGGTTATAATCAATAAATTTTTGGAGGCCCAGTAGGGCTGTTCTTACGTTGTTCTGAAACTAAAGAAACTGGTTTGCTCTTATTTCTCTTCCTTTACGTGTGTTTTTCACTGTGGTAAACCTATTACTATCTTGCGTTGTAGTATCTTGATGGGTGAGAATGGGAGATAATTCTTTTGTTCCGCTTTCGTTCCCCCCTTCTTGGTTTCTGGGTCCCCTGGCCGCACAAGCAAGCGGCGCCTCTTGGGATGCAGGCAGCATTCAAAACTACGTGGCGAGCAACCAGGATGATGGGGCTGGAGGCTGTACTGTAACTCCGTATGCTTAGTCTGATGAAAAGAATGAGGCGTGACATGATAGCAATGTACCGATATTTAAGGAGCTGCCACAAAGAAGGGGAAGTCAAGCTATTCTCCAAAGCACCTGAAGGCAGGAGAAGCCGCAGTGGCCCAAAGTCACCCAGCCACCTTTTATGTCTAAGGTGGGACTAGATCACATGATCACACTTTGGGAGCTCTGTAACACAGCCTAATTTATGACTGTTTCTGGCAATTCATTGGTCACCTGACAGTCACTAACAATGTTTTTAGTAATATATAGTTCCTCTTTGTGGCAAAACCATGCCCATTAAAAACCATATTGTCCATTGAGCAACCAGTGCAAAAGAAGTTTATGTTTACAATTTATGTACTCACATAATGGGCAGGCTGGGGTTATGGTCATAACTCGAGGATTTCCTATCTGTATTTCCAGGTGACAAATTCATCTTTTTGGAGCCTTTTCAATACAGGTAGTTCTCAACTTACAACCGTTCGTTTAGTGACCAAACTTACAACAGCACTGAAAAAAAGTGATTTGTGACCATTTTTCACCCTTACGACCATGGCGGCATCCCCAGGGTCACATGATCAAAACTCAGACCCTTGGCAACTGACTCATATTTATGACGGTCAGTGTCCCGGAAATGTGTGATCCCCTTTTACGACCTTCTGACAAGCCAAGTCAATGGGGGAAGCCAGATTCAGTTAACAACCGCGTGACTACATCTGTCTCACTCTTTCTCTTCTACCCTTTTCTTCTTTCCTTTCTTTTTTCCTTTCTTTTTTCCTTCCTTTTTCATTCTTATTCTTTCTCTTTCTTCCTTTTTCTTTCTTTCCTTCTTTTATATTCCTTTTTTCTTTCCTTCTTTCTTTTCCCCCTTCCTTTTCCTACTTTTTCTTTCATTTTTCCCTTCCTCCCTGCATTCTTTCCTTCCTTTCTTACCTTTCTTTTTTTCCTTCTTTTCTTTCTTTCTCTCTTTCTTCCCTTCCTTCTTCATTCTTTCTTTCCTTCTTTCTTACTTTCCTTTCTTTTTTCCTTCCTTCCTTTTCCTTTTTTATTTCGTTCACTTTCTTTCTCTTCTTTCTGACCTTCCTTTCTATTTTCTTTCTTTTTTCCTTCCTTTTCCTTTCTTTATTTTCTTTCTTTTTTCTTTTTCAAACGTTCCTTTCTTTTTCCTTTTTCTTTCTTTTTTAATCTTATTTTTTAAATTATTTTTAGGAATAACTCAAGGCAGCAAACATATTTCATATTCCTTCCTCCTCCTATTTTCCACACAATAACCTTATAAGGTGGGTTGGGCTTAGAGACAATGACTGGCCCAAAGTCATCCAGCTGGCTTTCATGCCTAAGATAGGACTAGATCACATTTTGGGAGTTCAGTAACACCATCCGTCATACAATTTATCCCGCAGACCCCTTAATCCTTTTTGCTCTTCTCTGGACTCTTTCTAGAGTCTCAACATCCTTTAAACATCCTGGCAACTTAAACAGGAGGCAGCACTCAAAGTGGGGTCTTCCCAAGGCCTTAGAACAGGGGTGCCCAAACTTGGCAACTTTTAAGAGTTGTGGACTTCAACTCCCAGAATTCTCCTGCCAGCATAGCAGCATAGCTCCTGCCACCATAGCTGGCTGGAGAATTCTGGGAGTTGAAGTCCACAAGTCTTAAAGTTGCTAATTTTGGGCACCCCTGCCTTAGAAAGTGGTACTAGCGGATCTTGATTCACGGGATCTTGATTCTCAGTCTCGCGGTTGATGCAGCCTGGGAGCACAGTGGCTTTCTTGGCAGCATCGCTTCCCTCCTCGCAAAGCATGAGGGTAGAAGCCAATTCAAATGAGGCTGCTCATCTCCCCGCCCCCTTCGTTCTCCGTGGGCTGCGATGCGAACGATAAACCCGGGGGATTCAATCGGAGCCACGCCTCAAGTTACCATCAGAATGCAAAGTGACGTCATCCACGTGAGCCTCGTTCACCTGACGTCACTTTGCAGCCACTTGAGGCGTGGCTCCGATCGGAGCGCCGATCTTGAATCTCCAACAAAGCATTAAACCTAATCCAAACTCAGCGGGGAAGCGGGGAGCTGAGCAGCCTCATTTGCATGGGCTACAACCGTGATGCTTTGCGAAGAGGAAGGACAAGGGAGTCTCCGATGATCGATGCCCCTTTTCGCTTCGTGCGGAAGTTCTGCTTCTAGAACCGGCGGGAGTGTTCGAAAATGACCGCCGGACACGTGTTTCACCGCGGTGGCGCGGGACGCCGTAACCTCAATGTCTAATGCCGCCGTAGGTTTTGTCGTCAGTGGAAGCGGCTATTTGTTTCTCATAGTGCGGTGGGACGAGTTACAGTTGGGTTATTCTCAATGAATTTTTGGAGGCCCAATAGGGCTAATTTGGCTTGTTTTAAATCTAAGAAGAAAAGCTAGGGGTTGGGTTTTGTCTCTCTGCTTTTCTATATCTTTGTTTGAAAGTGATTTTCTCTGTGTGCCAATTGTTTCTGTATCTTCATAAGCGAGAATGGGAGAAAAAAGCTAATGAAATCCTAGAATGCATTAACAGAGGGATACAATCAAGATTGAGGTATTAATAACCACTCTATAAAACATTAGTAAGAACACACCTAGAATACTGCATCATAAAATAGATAAAGGGCAACCAGCATAATGACCATGGGCAGCCCTTGAAGAGTATTTGGAGACTTCAACTCGTCCAGAATGCAGCCGCACGAGCAATTGTGGGTGCACCTCGGTACACCCACGTTACACCTATCCTCCGTGAGCTGCACTGGCTACCGATCGGTCTCCAGATACGCTTCAAAGTGCTAGTCGTAACTTATAAAGCCCTTCATGGTATTGGACCTGGGTACTTGAGAGACCGCCTGCTGCCAATTACCTCCCAAAGACCCGTCAGATCTCACAGGGTTGGCCTCCTCCGGGTTCCGTCCACCAGCCAATGCCATCTGGCTACCACCCGGGGGAGGGCCTTCTCTGTAGCAGCTCCGGCCCTTTGGAATGAACTCCCCGCGGAGATCCGGACCCTCAACTCTCTCCAGGCCTTCCGGAAAGCCGTTAAAACCTGGCTGTGCCGGCAGGCCTGGGGTTGATGAGTTCCCCTCCCCTCTCGACTGGTATGGCTGTGTGATTTTCGTGTATTTTAATTATGTGTACTGTTGTTTATGTTCCCTTTCCCCCCTGAGTTGTTCGCCGTCCTGAGCCCTCCTGGAGAAGGGCGGCATACAAATAAACCAAATACAAATACAAATGAGGGGACGAGGCTAAAGCTTATAAAGAACAGTTGCTGGAACTGGATATGCCTAGTCCAATGAAAAAACTAGGGGAGACATGATAGCAGTGTTCCGATGTCTGAGGAAGAGGAAGTCACCTTATGCTCCAAAGCACCTGAAGTCAGGAAGCAGCAAAGGCCCAAAGTCGCAGCCACCTTTCATGCCTAAAGTGGGACTAGATCACATATTGGGAGCTCAATATCATGGTCTAATTTATGGCTATTTGTAGCAACCGATTGTCACCTGACAGTCACTAATGATGTTTTTACTAATATATACTTCCTCTTTTTTGGAAAACCATGCCTGTTAAAAACCATGTTGTCCATTTAACCGCCAGTGCAAAAGTTTAAATTTACAATTTGTGTACTCACATAACGGGCAGGCTCCATTATGGTCATAACTCGAGGATTATCTACCTGCATTCCCAGGGGACAGATTCATCTTTTATAGACTTAGAGCCTTTTCAATACAGGTAATTCTCAACTTACACCCATTCATTTAGTGACCAAAGTTACAACAGCGCTGAAAAAAAGTGATTTGTGACCATTTTTCACCCTTACAGCCATGGTGGCATCCCCAGGGTCACATGATCAAAACTCAGATCCTTGGCAACTGAGCACAGCTGGGGAGAAATGAGGGGGAGAGAGGGAAGAACGGCCTTCTCCCCCTGATTTCTCCCTCGCCGCTTTCCCGGCCAGCCACCCAGCTAAGCAGGCATACAGGGCTGCAGCCAACTGGAGCCAAGAGGAAGGAGAAAGCCGAGCTTCTGCTAGGGACGGCCTTCTCCTCCCTCTCTCCCCCTGATTTCTCTCTGGCCACGCATGCAGAGGAAAGAGGCAAGGATGCTGGCCGGCGCTTGCTTCACTTACTACTCACCACTGCCATCCCTGCGCCTGCCAGCTTTAGCCCCACCTGCCCTGCTTAGCTGGCTGGCTGGCTGGGAAAGCAGTGAGGGGGTGAGTGCAGCCAGAATCCCTGCCTCCTTCCTCTGAGAGCTGCGGAACGGCGGCCTCTGGTCTGGTGCCATCTGGGGAAAACCCCTCAGTGGTGTTGCGTCTCCTCCCGAAACAAAGCCGCGGCGAGGAAGGAGTCTCTGGTGGTTGCAGCAGAAGGGGTGGGGGCGGCTGAAGCACTGTTCTGAGCATGTCCTGTTGTTTCTGGCGCCGTTTTGGTGAATCTGGCTTGGCAACAGGGTTTTCGCCATTGCTGAGAGCATCACTGGCAGCCGCTTCTTGCCATTGCCACCGAGCCACATTCATCAAAAGCAATGGCAGCAGCAATGGGACATGCTTGGGGAAGGGAGAGCCGGAACTGACTGCCCGGGATTGTGTTTCAGCCGCCACCGCTTCTGCAGCCACCAGAGACTCCTTCCTCACCACCGCTTTGTTTCGGGCTGAGAAGCAACGCCTCGGAGGGCCTGTCCCCAGATGGCACCTGAGGCTGCCTCGCCTCCCTCTGCCCCGCGGAAAAAAGAGCAGCTCCCCTTTCCCCTCTCACTTTCCTCAGCCAATGCACTATTTGGGGTTGGGGGAAAGTACTCCTTAGCTGCCCCTCCAGGAGGACCACCGCACATGCTCGATGGCTGGGAGGTTGAAAGGGCGACCACAGGTGAAGAGCGGCGAGGGGTTTTGGCAGCACGAAAGACTTCCAAGTCAGTGGAGGTGTTTTGTGTGGCTGGTGTACCTTGTTCCGACTTTCCCCAGGTGCAAAATGCTTTAAAAAATAAAAGTTTAAATTTTGGATTTTTTTTCTAAAGGGTTAGGGGTGCAAGGGTCTTGTAACTTGACAGCTTTAAGACTCGCACACTTCACATGCCAGAGTTTCTGAGCCAACATTTTGGTTGCTAAGCAAGAGCGTTGTTAAGTGAGTTTCACATTTTACAAGTTGGCCACGCCCACTCAGTCACATGACTGCCACCCCATGCCCATGAAATAGGCCACACCCACATAATAGGTAATAAAAAATTGTGAAAGCCACCCCTGGTCACTTGGTGATTGGCCCAAAGTCATCCAGCTCATTTTCGTATCTAAGGCAGGACTAGATCACATTTTGGAACACAGCGTAACCACCCGTCTCATACAATACTCTTCCTGCAAACCCCTTAATCCGCCTTTTTTTCTCTGGAGTCTTTCTGGAGTGTCAACATTCTTTTATATCGTGGCTACCAAACCTGGAGGCAGCATTCCAAGGGGAGGCCTTGCCAATGCCTTAGAAAGTGGTGCTAGAGCCGGGACTTTCGCACGAAGCGAAATGCTGCATCCATGACGGCAGAATCGCACCCTTCCCTCCTCGCAAAGCATCACGGTAGAAGCCAATGCAAATGACGCTGCTCATCTCCCTGATTCCCCGCCCAGTTCGTTCTCCGTGGGCTGGCGATAAAACCCGGGCGATCCAATCGGAGCAACGCCTAAAGTTACCATCAGACATGTGAGCCTCGTTCATCTGACGTCACTTTGCAACCGCTCGAGGCGTGGCTCCGATCTGAGCGCCGATCTTGACTCGCCAACAAAGCATTAAACCTTATCCGAAGTGAGCGGGGAGGCGGGGAACTGAGCACCCTCATTTGCATGGCCTTCAACCGTGATGCTTTGCGAAGAGGAAGGACCCGCGACTCTCTCGTGATGGGTGCCTTCGTGCGGAAGTCCCGGTAATAGGACCGGCGGGAATGTTCGAAAGCACCTTCTTGTTCACCCACGGGTACGAGTTTCGCCGCATTTGCGCGGGACACCGTAACCTCAATGCTTATTGCCGCCGTAGAGCTTGGTGTCGGTGGAAATTGGCGCTGTCTTTTCGGAGGATCGAGGGAATAGTCACGTGAGGGTATTCTCACAATAATTTTTGGAGGCCCAGTGGGGCTAATTTTCTGTTGAAGGTAGAAAATTGCTTTTAGTTGCGTTTTCTCTCTCTCCCTTTTCCGTATTTCTTTGAAAGTCATTTTCACTGTGTTCCAGTTATTGCTCGATCTTCCTGCCCCCTCTGTTTTCTGAGTCCTCTGGACGGAAGCGACTACAGGCAGCGTTCAAAATTGCACAAGAGTGTGTGGTGGAGGCAGCCAAAAAAACCAATGCAATCCTGAAGTGCATTAACCCAGAGATACAATCAAGATCAATTTGTAAAAAGTAAAGCTTTTAGTAACTGCGAGCGGGTCGCCCATGAGGCCAATGATGAAGGAAGACTCGGTCACAGGTCTTTCTCCGGGATGAGACGACCCAGAGCATAGTCTGGATGACTCTTTTATTGAGCATACACAAAGGAAGGGTGGAGTCACATGGTCTATGTGGACCAATCATGGTTGTACAAGTCTATGGTATATGGCAGTGGTCCCCAACCCCCGGTCCGCGGACCGGTGCCGGGCCGTGGAGTACCTGGCACCGGGCCGCGGAAGCCGGGTGTTCGCTGTCCCAGGCAGCCCCGCTGCGGGGAAACGGAAGCCCCGAGAACAAAACAGGCGTCAACGCAGAGAACGGGAGCCTCGCAGAAACAGCCCTTCGGGCGCTTCCTCTGCAGCCGGAAGCTTCAGCGGCCAAGGCGGCTCCGCTTGAAGAGGCTCTTCGAAGCTTTTTCCGGCGCCGAGAGGAGGGCTAACCCGCCCTCCCTAGCCAGGGCTCCGGCTTCGCCACATGCGATGCTCGGCGCATCCCCCGCTGCTGCTTGGCCTGCGAACCCCGGCAGCTCCGCTTTCCGGCTGCAGCGAAAGCGGCAAGGCACCTGCCGAGCGGCCCCAGCCCCGTTGGCAGTGGGCATACGGTCCCAGCCCAGCCAGCCTCATCGCAGCGAGGGGCTCTTGGGGAAGCCGCCTTGATCGCCCCCCGACCGGCTAATTTGCAGGGCGAGGCTTCCCCGGATGCAGTCCCGGCGACTTCCCTTCGGCTCGTCGGAGCTGCCCCGCGGCCAAGAAGTAGCCGGGAGGGCGGCCGCGGCTCCCCTGGGCGAGGTCTGACCGTGTCTCGGGAGGCGCCCACGCGAGCACGGCTCAGCCGGCAGCCGGGCGGGCCTCCGGAAGCGCTGGCGTTCCTCTTCAGTGGGATCGCCGAGAGGCCGAGGGCAGAGCCGCTCCCTTCCTCCCCATGGAGCCCACCGTGGGGAGGGGGCGAGGAGGGAACCGCCGCCCGTCCCGGCAGGTGGGGGCGGCGGTTCACCGGGGAGACGATCCGGAGGTAAGCACGGCTGACGACCACGCCCGCCAACCCACCTCCTTGCGGGCCACTTTGGCCTCGGCGTGCCGGAACTTGGACACCCTGAACAGGCTCATGCACCTTTCCCCGCACCTCTGAAGGACGCCGACCAATGACCGCCCTCTGGGCTAGTGCCCAGAACCGCTTCGCGGGAGCCCTGTGGGCGGAGGGGGTGGGCAGGCAGGGGCGCAGGGTCGCGAACAACGCCCCCCCACCCCTGCGTGCGCTCAGCGGGCCACGGTAAAATTATCAAAGGCTGACTGGTCCGCGGCGATAAAAAGGTTGGGGACCACTGGTATATGGTAACTCATTCACTTCCATGTAGACCTCTGAACCTAGAGAATGCCCATAGTCAGCAAATAAATCTTTTACTAGCATGCAAACTTTTGACCCCTAGTTAATGCTGAGAGTTAACCAGTTGTGACCTCTGACCTACTTAGTGCTTCAGAGTTAAATTGTGACCTCTGACCTTATGGTAAGTGATTACTGCTGATTCGCATAGTGTTCCAGCATAGCTATGCATGCCTACACTTATGTTACAACAAGTAACACCACACCTACAATAATGCATCATAAAAAAGATGCTGAGAGATCTTTTCTAGAAAGAGTGCAGAGAAGAGCAACCAGGATAAGGGGAGGGGAGGCTAAAACATGAACAGTTGCAGGGAGTGGGTATGCCTAGTCTGATGAAAAGAACTCGGGGTGACATGATAGCAGTCTTCCAATATCTGAGGGGCTGCCACAAAGAAGAGGGAGGGAGTCAAGCTATTCCCCAAAGCACCTGAAGGCGGGAGAAGCAGCAATGGCCTAAAGTCACCCAACCACCTTTCATGCCTAAGGCGGGACTAGACCTCACTGTCTATTGGTTATTGGCCCAAAATTGATATTGGACCTGGGTACTTGAGAGACCGCCTGCTGCCAACTACCTCCACCAGACGATTAGATCCCACAGATTAGGCCTCCTCCGAATTCCATCCGCCGGCCAGTGTCGACTGGCGACTACCCGGAGGAGAGCCTTCTCTGTGGCTGCTCCGACCCTCTGGAACGAACTCCCCGTGGAGATTCGAACCCTCACCACCCTCCAGGCCTTCCACATAGCCCTTAAAACCTGGCTGTTCCGACAGGCCTGGGGCTAAAGAATCGTTGCCCCTATCTCGAATGGTATGATTGTTGTGCTTTTAAATTATGTATTGTTTTGTGTTGTTGTCAAATTGTCTGTATCCCCCTTCCCTTGTTTGAGTTGTGAGCCGCCCTGAGTCCCCTTGGGGAAAAGGGCGGCATACAAATGAAATAAACAAACAAACATACAAAATTATCCAGCTGGTTTTTGTGGCTAAGGCAGGACTAGAACTCACTGTCCCCTTGGGAGCGGCTCAAAGTCCCTCAGCTCCCTTTCATTCTAAGGTGGGAATAGATCACATGATCACATTTTAGAGCTCAATAACACCGCCTAATTTATGACTGTTTGACCCCCCCCCAGTTAACGACCAAGTTGTCCATTTAACGACCACTGCAAAAGAAGATTACATTTACAATTTATGTACTCACATAATGGGCAGGCTCCATCATCGTCATAACTCGAGGATTCCCTACCTGTATTTCCAGGTGACAGATTTATCTTTTTGGAGCCTTTTCAATACAGGTAGTTATCAACTTACAACCGTTCGTTTAGTGACCAAAGTTACAACTGCACTGAAAAAAGTGATTTGTGACCATTTTTCACCCGTATGACCATGGCAGCATCGCCAGAGTCACATGGTTAAAACTCAGACCCTTGACAACTGACTCATATTTATTAACGGTCGCAGTGTCCCAGAAACGTGTGATCCCCTCTTGTGACCTTCTGACAAGCCAAGTCAATGGGGGAAGCCAGATTCAGTTAACAACCGTGTAACTAATTTTAGAATGGCAGTGATTCACTTAACAACGGTGGCAAGAAAGGTTGTACAATTAATGGCCTTGGTTAGCAACAGAAATGTTGGGCTCAATTGTAGTCGTAAATCGAGGACTACCCGGAGATGGATGGATGGATTGATAGAGATGATAGATGATTGGATAGACAGACAGATAGAGATTATATGGAGTGGGGGGAGAGAGTGTGCTCTTACATCCTGGACATAAATTGTTCGGACCAGTTCTGGCAAATTAGTAAGCATCAATGATCAGTTGGCCCCGTCCACCTGCTCTATCATGTCCTTTATTTCCTGCTTTCTAGCTCATCTCAATCGTACGGGATAGCTGATTCCCCCCCCACCCCCCGCTGTTCTACTTACCCCTGACTTGGAAGGTAAGCAGCCGAGCTTCTAAATGCTCCATTTTCAGCACTGCACACAAGCACTTTAGATGAGCGTGCGCCAGTGATGGGGTTCAAAAACTTTTACTACCAGTCCTGTGGGCGTGGCTTGGTGTGCGTGGCACGGAAAGGATACTATAAAATCTCCATTCTCACCCCACTCCAGCAGAAGGTTACTGCAAAATCCCCATTCCCTCCAGATCAGCTGGGACTCAGGAGGCAAAGAATAGATGGGGCCAGTCAGAAATGGTATTTACTGGGTCTCCAAATTACTCAAAATTTCTGCTACTGGTCCTCCAGAACTGGTCAGAACCTGCTGAATACATCTGGCTTCTGCGCGCTCACCGAACCTGTTATTAAACCGGCAACATCCCACCACTGTATAGGGTCTCCTAAAACTGCCAAATTTGGAGAGCCCTGGTATAGTTCAGAGCTCTGGTATAGGGTGTCTCCGCTTGAGCAAGGGGTTGGACTAGTAATCCAAAGGTGGCTGGGTGACTTTGGGGCACTGCTGGTTCTGCCATAGCTGGGGGGGAAATCCGGGAGAGAGCGAGGGAGGAGAAAGCCGAGCTTCTGCTAGGACGGCCTTCTCCTCCCTCTCTCCCTCATTTCTCTCTGGCCACACAAGTGGAGTAAGGAGGCGGGGATGCTGGCCGGCACTCGATTCATTTACCGCCCGCCACCGCTGCCCCTGTGGCCTACCATCTTCAGCCCCGGCCGCCCTGCTTAGCTGGCTGGCTGGTTGGGAAAGCGGTGAGGGGGTGAGCGCCATTCCTGCCACCTGCCTTCTTCCTCTAAGCGCCACGGTGAGGTGGCAACAGGTCAGGTGCCATCTGGAGAAAGCCCCTCAGTGCCGTTAATTCTCAGCCCGAAACAAAGCGGTGGGGAGGAAGGAGTCTCTGGTGGCTGCAGCAGAAGCGGTGGTGGTGGCGGCTGGAACACTGTCCTGGGCAGTCAGTTCTGGCTCTCCCATCCGTCATACAATTTATCCTGCAGACCCCTTAATCCTCCTTGTTGCTCTTCTCTGGACTTTTTCTTGAATCTCAACATCCCTTTTACATCGTGGCCACCGAAACTGGAAGCAGAGTTCCAAGTGGGGCCTTGCCAAGGCCTTAGAACAGGGGTGCCCAAACTTAGCAACTTTTAAGACTTGCGAACTTCAACTCCCAGAATTCTCCAGCCAGCTCCAGCCCCCATAGCTGGCTGGAGAATTCTGGGAGTTGAAGTCCAAAATCTTAAAAGGTGCTAAGTTTGGGCACCCCTGCCTTAGAAAGTGGCACTAGGGCTTCGCGGGATCTTGATTCTCAATCTCGCTGTTGATGGAGCCTGGGAGTGCATTTTTTTCTTGGCAGCTGCAGGCAACAGCTGGTTCCGCCATAAATGCAAGGCGACCGCGCATAAACACGTGTCCCTTGGTTCACAAGAAGATTTTTTCGGACATTACCGCCTGTTCCAGAGCCGGAACTTTCACACGGAACGAAACCCTGCATCCACCACGGCAGAATCGCAGCCTCCCCTCCTCGCAAAGCATCACGGTTAGAAGCCAATGCAAATGAGGCTGTTCATCTCCCCCGCCTCCCCGCCCGGTTCGTTCTCCGTGGGCTGCGATGCTAGGGATAAACCCGGGCGATCCAATCGGAGCCACGCCTCAAGTTACCATCAGAATGCCAAGTGACGTCAGTCAAGTGGGGCTCGTTTAGATGACGTTTTCCGTGGCTCCGATCTGAGCGCCGATCTTGAGTCGCCAACAAAACATTAAACCTCATTCAAACTGAGCGGGGAGGCGGGGACCTGAGCAGCCTCATTTGCATGAGCTTCAACCGTGATGCTTTGCGAAGAGGGAGGACCCCGCGACTCTCTCGAGATGGGTCCCCTGTTTCGCTTCGAGCGAAAGTCCCGGTTCTAGAACCGGCGGGAATGTTCAAGAATGCCTTTTTTTCCACTCACGGGCACATGTTTCGTCGCGGTCCCGCGGGACGCCGTATCCTCAATGTGCATTGCCATCATAGAGGTCGGTGTCGGTGGGGGAAAACTATGTTTCGTAGAGAAGTGTGGGATGACTCACCTTTGGGTTATCAAGAATTTTTGGAGGCCCACTGGGGCTAATTTCTCTCATTGTGAAAAGTAGACAAGTTCTGAATTCCGTATTGTATTTTTCCCCTTCTATGTCTTTGTTTGAAGATGATGTTCGCTTGTGTGCTCCTTTTTGGTCTTTTATATTGTAGTAACTTCATGAGTGAGAAGTATTCATGTAGTAACTTCATGAGCAGCTAAAAAACCCAATGCAATTCTAAAATGCATTGACAGACGGTTACAATCAAGATCAAGTGAGGGATTGATACCACTCTCTAAAGCTTTTTAGTAAGACTACACCTACAATAATACATCATAAAAAGAGGTTGAGAGATCCTTTCTAGAAATAGTGCAGAGAGGAGCAACCAGGATGATTAGGGGACCAATATGCTAAATGCTAAAACCTATGAAGAACAGTTGCTGGAATTGGATAGGTCTAGTTTGATGAAAAGAAGGACTAGGGGAAACATAATAGCAGTGTTCCAATAGTCAAGTCAAGTAGATTTTATTGTCGTTTCAACAATATACAGTATCTCCTTCCCCTCTCCCTGATTTCTCGCTGCCCACACACGTGGAGGAAGGGGGCGGCGATGCTGGCCGGCGCTCGCTTCATTTACCGCCCGCCACCGTTGCCCCTGCGGCCTATCATCTTCAGCCCCGGCCGCCCTGCTTGGCTGGCTGGGAAAGCGGTGAGGGGGTGAGCGCCGGCCAGCATTACTGCCTCCTTACTCTAAGAGCCACAGTGAGGCGGCAACAGATCAGGTGCCATCTGGGGAAAGCCCCTCAGTGCCGTTGATTCTCAGCCCAAAACAAAGCGGGGCGAAGGAGTCTCTGGTGGCTGCAGCAGAAGCGGCAGTGGCGGTGGCTGGAACACTGTCCTGGGCAGTCAATTCTGGCTCTCCCTTTCTCGAGCATGTCCCGTTGCTTCTGGTGCCGGTTTTGGTGAATGTGGCTCAGCGGCGGAGCTCTTGCCATCGCTGAGAGCATCACTGGAAGCCGCTTCTTGCCATCACCATTCAGCCAAACCCATCAAAAGCGGCCGCAGCAGCAACGGAACGTGCTCAGGGAAGGGAGACCCGGAACTGAAGACCCGGAACTGACTGCCCAGGACAGTATTTCAGCCGCCACCGCCGCTTCTGCTGCAGCCACCAGAGACTCCGTCCTCACCACCCCTTTGTTTCGGGCCGAGAAGCAACACCTCTGAGGGCCTCTCCCCGCATGGCCCCTGAGGCTGCCTCGCCTCCTTCTGCCCCACGGAGAAAAGAGCAGCTCCCCTCTCCCCTTCCTTGGCCTACCTGCTATTTAGGGGGGGGGGGGAGTGCCCCTTGGCTGTGGATTCTCAAAGGTTAGGAGGTTGAAGGAGCTACTGGAGGTGAAGAGCAGTGAGGGGTTTTGGCAGCGTGAGAGAAAGACTTCCAAGTCAGTGGCTTTATGGCTTTAACCGTCTGCCTTAATCCTCCTTGTTGCTCTTCTCTGGACTCTTTCTTGAATCTCAACATCCCTTTTACATCGTGGCCACCAAAACTGAAAGCAGAGTTCCAAGTGGGGCCTTCCCAAGGCCTTAGAACAGGGGTGCCCAAACTTAGCAACTTTTAAGACTTGCGGACTTCAACTCCCAGAATTCTCCAGCCAGCATAACAGCATAGCTCCAGCCACCATAGCTGGCTGGAGAATTCTGGGAATTGAAGTCCACAAGTCTTAAAAGGTGCTAAGTTTGGGCACCCGTCTTAGAAAGGGGCACTAGCGCTTCACGTGATCTTGATTCTCAATCTCGCTGTTGATGGAGCCTGGGAGCGCATGGGCTTTCTTGGCAGCTGCAGCCAACAGCTGACTCCCCCATAAATGCAAGGCGTCCCGCGCGACGCGCATAAACGTGTCCATTGGTTCACAAGAAGATCTTTTCGGACATTACCGCCTGTTCCAGAGCCGGGACTTTCGCACGGAACGAAACCCTGCATCACCACGGCAGAATCGCAGCCTCCCCTCCTCGCAAAGCTTCACGGTAGAAGCCAATGCAAATGAGGCTGTTCATCTCCCCCGCCTCCCCGTCCGGTTCGTTCTCCGTGGGCTGCGATGCTAGGGATAAACCCGGGCGATCCAATCGGAGCCACGCCTCAAGTTACCATCAGAATGCCAAGTGACGTCAGTCAAGTGGGGCTCGTTTAGATGACGTTTTCGATCTGAGCGCCGATCTTGAGTCGCCAACAAAACATTAAACCTCATTCAAACTGAGCGGGGAGGCGGGGACCTGAGCAGCCTCATTTGCATGAGCTTCAACCGTGATGCTTTGCGAAGAGGGAGGACCCGCGACTCTCCCGAGATGGGTGCCCCGTTTCGCTTCGAGCGAAAGTCTCGGTTCTCGAACCGCGGGAATGTTTAAGAATGCCTTTTTTTTCCACCCACGGACACATGTTTCATCGCGATCACGCGGGACGCCGTAACCTCAAGGTTTATTGCTACCGTAGCGGTCGCTGTCGGTGGAAAAAAAATTTCGTTTAGAAGTTGGTGTGGGATGACTCACACGTGGGTTAACAAGAATTTTTGTAGGCCCATTGGGGCTAATTTTCCTCATTGTGAAAAATAGAGAAGTAGTTGCGAATCGCATGTGTTTCTCTCTTTCTATGTCTTTGTTTGGAAGTGATGTTTGCTGTGTGCTCCTTTTTGGTCTTTTACATTGTAGTAACTTCATGGGTGAGAATGGGAGAAAATCCTTTAGTTCTGCTTTTCTCCCCCCCTCCCCTCCCCGTGGTTTCTACTTCGCGGGAAGCAGGCAGCGTGCAAAACTACCCAACTGTGTCCAGTGGCAGCAGCTAAAATAGCCAATACAATCCTAAAATGCATTAACGGAAGGTTACGATCAAGTGAGTGATTAATACCACTCTGTAAAGCTTTAAGCTCTTAGTAAGACTACACCTGCAATAATGCATCATAAAAAAGATGTTGAGAGATCCTTTCTTGATAATAAAATATTAGTTGATTTTGGTGATCAGTAAGTAGGAATTTAGTAACTCTTCGATTGTTATTAAATGTTTATTTGTTCATAGTTTGTAATGAGGGGTCCGTGACCCGTCAAAACCGCGGTAGAATAAAGCGCACCCGACGAAAGCGCGTACGTGATGTCAGTAGCGCGATGAAAAAAATTAAAAATAAATTAAATTAAAGCAAGCCGATTCACATAAAGGTAAGGGTTAGGTTAAGGGTTAGGTTTAGGGTTAGGTGAAGGGTTAGGTTTAGGGTTACGTTAAGGGTTAGGTTTAGGGTTAGGTTCAGGGTTAGCGTTAGGTTTAGCGTTAGGTTAAGGGTTAGGTTTAGTGTTAGGTTTAGGTTAAGGGTTAGGGTTAGGTTTAGGGTTAGGTTTGGGGGGGTTAGGGTAAGGTTTTCGCTTTAATTTTAAATTTACCGCTCACAGTGCGATGTTTTCGTCGCGCTGTGATGACGTCACGTACGCGCTTTCGTCGAGCACGCTTTATTCCACCGCGGTTTTGTGGTGGAACCGAGGGGTCCTGGGTGCTCTCTGAGCTTGGTGCAGATGTGTCATTATCAAAGTAGGTAACATCATCAGTGCTAGAAGGGAGTCAGGTTGGGGGGAAAAGAGGAGAAAGGACAAAAAGGAGAAAGGGTGGGGGGGAAGGAGGTGGAGGATAGTGGGATCCTTGCTGCTTTCTGAGCTTGGTGGTTTTCTTACAGACATTTCATTACCAAACTAGGTAACATCATCAGTGCTAGAAGGGAGTGGGGTTGGAGGCGGGGAGGAGGAGAAATAGAAGGACAAAAAGGGAAAATATAAGGAGGGAGATGACTGTGGTCCTTGGTGCTCTCTGAGCTTGCTTGTTTTCTTGCAGATGTTTCATTACCCAAACCAGGTATTATCATAATCAGTGCTAGAAATAGTGGGATATATTGAGAGAAGGAAGAGGAGTGGGGGGCGGGGAGAGAGACAACAGCGGGGTCCTTGGTGTTTCCTGAGCTTGGTGGTTTTCTTCCAGACATTTCATGACCCAGCTAGGTATCTCACGCCAATGACAATAAAACATCTGCAAGCAAAGACCACAGGGCATTTATTTCTTCATTTATTAAGTTTATATGCCTCCTGCCTCACGGTCATCACGAACTCCTCATCAGGACCTCCAACAATGACCGGCCTCAGAATTACATCTCCACAATCTCAAATTTTATTTATTGTGCATAGAATACTTTTAATGGTTTTATTTTAATTTATTCTGTGCAGAATATTTTTTTAATTATTTTTTGAGAATTTTTATTTATTGTTTATAGAATGTTTATTACAAGAAATGTTATCCCTTTTTGCAAATGTTTTATTTGTGATGCAATATGTTGCTTTTAAGTGTACAGGTTGGTGCATGGTTTATGTGTCTCAAGGTCGCTGCTTTTTTATGGGCAGGCCAGGTTGGTGCAAGGCAGCTTTGCCAGATTTTGTGTGTTTCTGTTTGACATCTTGTTGTTTAGGTAATTGTGAGGTGGTTGCTGGTTCTGTGAGCTTCCTGGCACTATCCTTTATAATTTCCCACAATACCTTGATGCTTTTTATTCCAGTGGCTTTGTCTTTCCTGTTCTTGGGGTTAGGGGAAAAAACTGGTTTCATCTGCAGTCTTTTGGGGGGAAATTATTTTTTTGGTGTTTTCCTGGCACTGTCATAGTTTGTGTGTGTGGGTGTGTAATGTCCCACAGTTATCTACACATTAATAATGATCAAGTACTAATAATATTTCCTTATACATTTTACTGACCTTTCCTTACATAATTGGTCTTTTCTTTCATACTTTTAGATTTCTAATTGCTGTTTCTGTTAGCAATTGATAAAACAAATCCCACGTGAAAAAGTATTTGAAGCCTTCTTGATTTTAATTGTCAATTTATTCATTCATGCACATTCTAATATTTATTCAGTTTTATATCTTTGTTTTTTCCACTGTTGTGCAAACACAATTCCAGCAGCTGTTAACATGTGTAAAATTAAATATGTATTGTATTCCCTTTGAAATACAAGTAGTAAGTAGTAAGCTAGCTACTTATCTTCTCGAAGTAGCTCTTTTATTGTTTTGTGTACTTATTTTAATCTTATTTAAGTAGTAAGTGCACAAAATAATAAATTTCCTTTTTTATATCTTCTTTTTGTAGATCATCCATTGGGGCAAAGAATTCAGTGACATTGTCTTGGCCACTCCGGGCGCATGATGGCCAAGCCACTCCCACCCAGTCACATGGCTGGCAAGCCACGCCCACTCAATCACATGGCCAGCAAGCCACTCCCACAAAGCAGGCTAAACCTACAGAAGAGGTTCCAAAATTTTTTGAAACCCACCACTGATTCAGGCCCACACAAACAGACTGTAACAGTTTCTTCCCACAAGCCATCAGACTCCTCAACACTAAGTTCTTAGACTTAGAGCTATATGTAGTCTGTGTCCTGCTCTTTTTTTCATCTATGTTGTCTGATGTAGCACCTCTTTGTGGAAACGTTTCATTTCACTGTGTACTGTACTGTACTGTACTGTATATTGTTGAAACGACAATAAAACCGACTTGACTATTGGAACATTGCTATTATGTCTCCCCTAGTCCTCCTTTTCATCAAACTAGACCTACCCAATTCCAGCAACTGTTATTCATAGGTTTTAGCATATTGGTCCCCTAATCATCCTAGCTGCTCTTCTCTGCACTCTTTCTAGAAAGGATCTCTCAACCTATTTTTTATGATGCATTATCGTAGGTGTAGTCTTACTAAAAAGCTTTAGAGAGTGGCATCAATCCGTCACTTGATCTTCATTGCAACCGTCTGTTAATGCATTTTAGGATTGCATTGGCTTTTTTAGCTGCTGCCAGTGGACACCGTTGGGTAGTGTTGCAGGCTGCCTGCATCCCGGGGAGGGGCGTGGGAGGAAAGCAGAACTAAAGGATTTTCTCCCATTCTCACTCATGAAGTTACAATATAAATGACCAAAAAGAAGCACATGCACTTTCAAAGAAAGACATAGAAAGGAAGAGAACTCGCAACTTCTCTATTTTTCACAATGAGGAATATTAGCCCCAATGGGCCTACAAAAATTCTTGATAACCCATACAGTGAGTCATCCCACACCTTCTTCGAAACATACTTTTTCCCCAACCGACAGCGGCCCCTACAGGGGCAATAGACCTTGAGGTTACGGCGTCCCGCGCGACCGCGATGAAACGTGTGTCCGTGGGTGCAAAAGGCATTCTTGAACATTCCCGCCGGCTCTAGAACCGGGACTTCGGCTCGAAGCGAAACGGGGCACCCATCTCGAGAGAGTCACTTGTCCCCCCCTCTTCGCAAAGCATCACGGTTGAAGCTCATGCAAATGAGGCTGCTCAGTTCCCCGCCTCCCCGCTCAGTTTGGATGAGGTTTAATGTTTTGTTGGCGACTCAAGATCGGCGCTCAGATCTCAGCCACGCAAGACGTCATCTAAGCGAGCCCCACTTGACTGACGTCACTTGGCAGTCTGATGGTAATTTGAGGCGTGGCTCCGATTGGATCGCCCGGGTTTATCCCTAGCATCGCAGCCCACGGAGAACGAAGCGGGCGGGGAGGCGGGGGAGATGAACAGCCTCATTTGCATTGGCTTCTACCGTGATGCTTTGCGAGGAGGGGAGGCTGCGATTCTGCCGTGGTGGATGCAGCGGTTCGTTCCGTGTGAAAGTCCCGGCTCTGCAACCGGCGGGAAGGTTTGAAATGATCTTGTGAACCAAGGAACACGTGTTTATGCGCGGTCTCGCAGGACACCTTGCATTTATGGGGAGTCAGCAGTTGGCTGCATCTGCCAAGAAATCCCATGCACTCCCAGGCTGCATCAACAGCGAGACTGAGAATCAAGATTCCGCAAAGCGCTAGTGCCACTTTCTAAGGCAGGGGGCCCCAAACATGGCACCTTTTAAGACTTGTGGACTTCAACTCCCAGAATTCTCCAGCCAGCTATGGTGGGTGGAGCTATGCTGTTATGCTGGCTGGAGAATTCTGGGAGTTGAAGTCCACAAGTCTTAAAAGTTGCCAAATTTGGGCACCCCTGTTCTGGCCACTCAGCTCCGGCGGTCCTTGGAGGAAACCGATTATCTAGACTCCTTTCAGTCTAGATTCAGGCTTGGCTACAGCACAGAAACTTGACCGTCCAACCAGATGTTCAGGGCTGTGAGTACAGAAGGTGCAAAGAAGCAGAAGAAACAGGAGTAGATCACAGAATCCTGCAAAAAGATGCCAAAACAACACCTAACACAGAGGCCAAAATGAGTCACTCCAACATCTGTAAAAATTACCCTCCGCCAATCCTGAACATGGGTGGGAATTAGAAGGGGGGAAAATATGTGGAAAATGAGCAGGTTAAAAGGTTGCGAGATTATCCAATACAGGTGGTCCTGGACTTATGGCCGCAGCTGACCCCCAAAATTTATGTTGCTAAGCGAGACGTTTGTTGGGTGAATTTTAGCCCGTTTTCATGGCCTTCCTTACCACAGTTGTTTTACGTGAATCTCTGGATTGTTGAGTGAAAAACACAGTACGCAAACTGAATCTGGCTTCCGCATTGATTTCGTTTGCCGGAAGGGCACAAAAGGGGAACCCGTGACCCTGGGACACAAGAACCGTCATAAAGATGAGCCAATTGCCCAGCGGCCGGATTTGGATAACGTGACCACGGGTTGCTGCAGTGGTCACTAAGTGGGAAAAACGGTCATAAGTCACTTGTACAAACTTGGCTCACAACTCAGGATATGGAACTGTTTTTGAACGGAAGGGAGTGGGGGTAATGGGTAATATCAGGAGATTGTACAGCTAGTCCTCGATTTACAATGGTTCAAAGTTACAACGGCCCTGAAAAAAGGGACATGACTGTTTTTCACAGTTACGGCCGTTGCAGCATCCCCATGGTCGCGTGATCAGAATTCAGATGCTTGGCAACTGGTTCATCTTTACGACGGTTGCAAGATCCCGGGGTCATGGGATCCCCTTTTGGGACCTTCTGGCAAGAAAAGTCAATGGAAGAAACCGGATTCACTTAACAACCATGTTGCTAACTGAACGGCTGCAGTTATTCACTTAACAAAGGTGGCAAGAAAAGTCATAAAATGAGTCAAAACTCACTTCACAAATTCTCACTCCACAATAGAAATGTTGGGCTCAGTCGAGGTGGTAAGTCAAGGACCATCTGTAGCAAAGAAGAGGAAGAATTGAAGGGATCCGAGAGTCCAGAAGGGGAAACGGAAGTTGGAAAATTGTGGCCTAAATCAGCCCTGATGCCCTCAGTGGTGATTGGCAGACGGGCTGCCACAGCAAAACATCTCCGTGTATTGACAAAATCTGCCCGTTACAAAAGCCCCCCCCCCCCCCGCTTAGATCTGGGCATATGCAGGTAGTCCTCGACCTACGACGAGAATTGAGCCCAACATTTCTGTTGCTAAGTGAGACATTTGCCAAGTGAGTTGTGCCACATTGTGCGACCTTTCTCGCCACGTGTGTTAAGTGAATCACTCCAGTTGTTAAGTTAGGAACATGGTTGTTAAGTGAACCTGGCTTCCCCGTTGACGGTGATTGTCACAAGGTTGCAAAAGGGGGGGGGTCACATGATCCCGGGAAACTGCAATCGTCGTAAATACGAGTCGGTTGAGTTTTGATCATGTGACACCATGGTCATAAGTGTGAAAAATGATCCTGTCGCTTTTTTCAATGACGTTGTAACTTTGGCCACTAAATGGACTGCTGTAAGTTGAAGACTACCTGTATTGTGCCATCCATTACGACATCCCAGATCTTGGGAAGAACTTAATGCAGACGACAGCAAAAGAGAGGAGAAAGAAACGGGGGAGGATACAAAGACCTGCAAATAGAAATAGAACAACTAAGGCAAAAGAAAGCAAAGGTAGCACCAATAATGATGGGCGCCTTGGATGCAATCCCAAAACAACTGGAGCACCACTGCAACTCCCCCCCCCCATTGACAAAATCCACATTATAGGTAATCCTCGACTTACAAGAGTTCATTTAGCGACCGTTCAAAATTACAAGGGCACTGGAAAAAGTGGCTTATGATTGGTTTGCACACTTAAAACCATTGCAGCATCTCCATGGTCAGGGGAACAAAATTCAGATGCTCGGCAACTGACTCGCATTTATGACGGTTGCAATGTCCCACTGTCAGGTGGTCCCCTTTTGATCCCCAATGGAGAAGCCCAGATTCACTTAACAGCCATGTTCCTGACTTAACAACCACCATGATTCACTTAACAAACGTGGCAATAAAAGATCGCAAAATGCAGCAAAATTCACTTAACAAACATCTCCCTTAGCAACAGAAATTGGGGGATCAATCCTGGTCGTAAGTCGAGGATTAGCGGTAGCCAATTGCGAAAGGCAACTTTACTTGGAACAGGTGAGATTGTGCCCAAATCCCTTTCATGCCAACATCCCATCCTGTCTATGGAGAGAACTCCACAGGCGGACAAAAGCCCCCAATCCCCTCTCAACCTCCAGCTGACTCTGCCATCCGCCATAACCACACATGACATTTAGATGCCCCTCAAAAGCAAAACTCAGGGGGCTGAATTCTACGGGGGGGGGGAGTAAAGGGGGGGATTTGAGGGGCAGCCCAAAGCACCGTCTGTCTAAAGTGTGGGGCACGTCAGACAGGCAGTAACATTTTCATAGACCATGATCAGAGGAGCAGCTGATCCTATGGAGAGACTCCTCCTGCATTCAGTCCCAGACCTACAAGTGGAAGTACCCCTTCCTTCCTTCCTCCTTTCACCTTCCTTCCTTCCTTCCCTCCCTCTTTCTTCCTTCTAGCCTTCCTCCCTTTCCATTCTTTTTCCTTCCTTCCTTCCTTCCATCCATCTTTTCTCCTTCCATCCTTTTTTCTTTCTTTCTTTGTTATATAAGTTTTTATTTTATTTTTTACATACAAAGATTCCTATTTCGGCTGAACAGTGTGTTGTCTAGGTACCATCCATTCTAGGAAATAATCGTTGTATTCACAACAATATTAACATATTGGCTAGCCATTGATAAAATAAGTCTCAAGTCAAAAAGTATTCAGTCTCTTTCTTTTCTTTGTGTTAGCTTATCCATTTTTCTTTCTTTCCTCCCTCCCTTCCTTCTTTCCTCCTTCCTTCCCATTCCTTCCTTCCTTTCATTCTCACTCCTTTCATCTTTTCTTTCATCCTTCTTTCCTCCCTCCCTTTTTCCTTTCTCCTTCCATTCTTCCGCCTTCCATCCTTCTTCCCTCCCTTTTTTCTTCCTTCCATCCTTCCTCCTTTCTCCTTCCTTCCATCTTTTCTCTTTCCATCCTCTCTTCTTTCCTCCCTCCCTCCCTTATTTTTCTTCCTCCCTCCTTCCCACTCTCTCCTTGGGAGGGGACAAAACCCAAGGGCTAAGGAGGGGGGGGAGCAAAGACCAAATAAAGTCGGAAGATCTAATTAAAACTTTCCTGTTCATTGGACCGCATTGCTCCGAACTTATAAACCAAACGAGGGGAACATTTTGATGCCGGGGCGGAAGGGAAAGGGTCCTGACTCACGAAGGGATGGAGGGGAGAGAAAAGGGGGATGACGAGACCTCATTCTGCCCTCCCTCCCGAGGCCACATCACAAAGCCTCGCCGGCCGTCTCGGTTGAGGCTGATCCATTTCGAATCCGAATTGGGTCTCCTTCAGGCTTCGCGGCTCTTTGATTTTGAAGCTGGTCTTGCAATTTGAAGATTAGGGAAAGGGGACGTCTGAGCATGGGCTGAGTGCTGTACGTGCGCCTGGGATTTCCCCCACTACATAGCGCATGCTGACGGTCCTGCAAGGAAAGAGGGGACTTTGCCGTTTCCACAGTTCTGCAAGGAGTGAGAAACGGTGCTTTAATCCGAAGCAAAGTTCGGCTGCAATAGGAACCGCAGATAGGGAAAGATCCTTGCAGCACAAAGCCCACCTTTGCTAGGTTGTGAGAACGCAGGTTTTTTGTTTTTTTTAAAAAGCACAGCGCCCGCCTGAAACCGCGTTAACATACCGTCCCTCCGCCCTCTGGACGGGACTCGGCGTGACTCCGATTTGAATACGAGCACACGGAGCCGGGCGGGGAGAGAAGCACCTTCATTTGCATTCACTGCGACCATGATGCTTTGCGAGGAACAAACCCCGGAGCTACGCGTGACTTTTTGCAGATTTTTCCTTTCGTGCAAAAGGCCCGGTTCTTAAAAGCGACGGGAACGACAGCACAGATATCTCTCTCGACCGGGGGATGCGCTTTTTGATGCGTCTCTTTGTACGCCATAATCTGGGCAGCACTCGCCACCGTAGCGGTTGGCGTCGGAGAGGGTGGAAAAGCATACTCTGGTTTCTCTTCAGATCGTATAAATCTTTCGCCTTTTACTAAAGATTTCCGTGGAGAGGAACATTTATGAGTTTCGATTAATTTTTTGAGGCCCTGCTTCGGTGGGGCTGCCTTTACCTGGTTCTAAAAATAGAGGAAAAAATTGCCGATAGGCTGGTTAACACTATAGTGGCGGTGATTCTGGTAGACAGTTTTCATGTCATTCCTAATTTTCTTTATTAGGCTATTTATCATACTGGCTAATCTCTTTGTTGCTCGTCTCTGGACTCTACAGTTTCTACTTTGTGGCGACCCGTATTCCAAGTGTGGCCTTAACAAGGCCTTATAAAATGGTATTAACACTTGACATGACCTTGATTCTATCCCTGTTTATGCGGCCCAGAACTGTGTTCGCTTTTTTGGCAGCTGCTGCACACAGCTGCCTCCTTTTTAAGTGCTTCTAAATCCCTCACAGTTGCTGCTGTTGAGCCAGGTGAATCACCTATTCTGTACCCATGCATTTGGTTTTTCTTCCCTAAATGTTCTTTTCTCACCACTGAACTGTGCCCATTTCATGGGAAACCACAGATTGCCGTTTGTGTTTATCCAATTTAGACAACAGGTGGTCCCTCACACAGGACCTCAGGGCAGTGTCATCTGAATGCCAGCCAGCCTGCATGGGAATTGCATAAAGGAAATTCATAAGAAACCCTGGAACATAATCCCTGCTTGAGGTTCCTTGAATATCAACCAATGCATAATATTAAAATAAACATATTATATTAGAGAAGCAGGGGATGGAATAGTATAACCCAGACAGCCAGAAATTTGCAAATACAGATTTTGATATGGATTTATTTTGTAGTTATTCTCCCCTCCCCTTCCCTTTCTTCATCTTGTTACTTTTTTTTTTGTTTTCCCTTCATTTTTTTTATATTTTTAACATGTCTCCACAATGACATGTTAAATAATCCTTAAATTCATTTAGCAATTGGGACCAGAATTTCCTTTGCTAAGCAAGGAAATTTTAACGTGGCTTTTAATTGAGCCATCTGATTTTTATAACCTTTTTTTTGCTCTGGTCGTTAAGTGAATCCAGATTTCCCCATTGATTTTTGGTCGTTGGGAGTCACACATGATCACATGGCCTTCAGAAGCTTCAATCACCATAAATGCAAGAATCCAAATTACACTCATGTCATTGCAGGGACACTGCGATAGCTGTAATTATATACCTTATAAAGCATAAGGCAATACACACCGTAAATATAGATCAGATCTTCCCCTTTCCAGGTAGATTAGGGAAAAAAGAAGGATAAGATGAGCTATTTCTACTTCCTTGATTTCCTACCTTGACAGTTAAGCCGCCACTGTGAGTGTCCTGCTTTCTCTGTTTCTCTATTTATTTCCTAGACAGTCTATGACAGTGGTCCTTGACTTCTGACCACAGTTGAGCCCAAAATTTCTATTGCTAAGGGAGACAGTTAAGTGAGTGTTGTCCTATTTTACAACCTTTCTTGCCACCATTGTTAAGTGAATCATTGCAGTTGTTAAGTTAGCAACTTAGAATTGAATAGAATAGCAGAGTTGGAAGGGATCTTGGAGGTCTTCTAGTCCAACCCCCTGCCTAGGCAGGAAACCCTACACCACTTCAGACAAATGGCTATCCAACATCTTCTTAAAAACTTTCAGTGTTGGGGCATTCACAACTTCTGGAGGCAAGCTGTTCCACTGATTAATTCAGGAAATTTCTCCTCAGTTCTAAGTTGCTTCTCTCCTTGATTAGTTTCCACCCATTGCTTCTTGTTCTACCCTCAGGTGCCTTGGAGAATAGTTTGACTCCCTCTTCTTTGTGGCAACCCCTGAGATATTGGAAGACTGCTATCATGTCTCCCCTAGTCCTTCTTGGCTTCCCCTTTCACTTTGCTTGTCAGAAAGTTGCAAAAGTGAATCACATCATCCTGGGACCCTGCAACCATCATAAATATGAATCAGTTGCCAAGCATCTGAATATTGATCACATGGCCATGTGACTTAGGGGATGCTATGATGCTTCTAAGCCACTTTTTTCAATGCCGTTGCAATTTCAGTTGCTAAATGAACAGTTAGAAGTTGACTACTCCCATACATTTTTATGATTATGTGACATCAAGTTTTTTCAACCCCTAGCAGCTCTGGTAATCCATGTCAAGTGGCCTGGAGCTGCCTGCTCGACCATCATGGATTTCAATGAAATTTGGTGTGAACATGCACAGAGGTCCTCAATGAACATTGGATAAGTGTTACTTTTGCTGATGCAATACTTGTGGAGATATAGTCATTTGTTTGACCCCATACCGCAGCCTTCGACAGTATGACTCTTGAGGTGAGACATAATATCTCCGGCAATATTTTGTTGAGAGAAACAAAACTTGGCCATCTTGTACAACTTTTTGTGCTCTATTAAACAAAATAATAAAAATATTGCACAATAACTTAGCAACACAAGGTTTTTGAATATAAAATTTCATACCGCTTTCCAGTAATTCACAAATTGAGTGCAATGTTGACGGTTTTTGTAAAAATGCCAAAAATAGGGTATTTTCAGCCCAAAAGACCTTCTGGAAACTCTTTCTCATTAATCTTTCCATGCGATGGATGGCAGAACAAGGTTATAAAATCAGGTGCAGTCACGTGATGACTCAGTTAAAAGCCACATTAAAATTTCCTTGAGTAGCAAAGGAAATTCTGGCCCCAATTGTTAAGTGAATTCTAAAGACTACTTAACATTGTATTTGCACAATGTCTGGCTACCTGGATTATTCCATCCTCTGTTTCTCTAATATAGTAATGTTTATTTTAATATTATGCATTGGGTGATAACCAAGTCTGTGCATAAGGAACCTCAAGCAAGTAATGGACAAAGAATTATGTTCCAGGGTTTCTTATGAATTTCCTTTATGCAATTCCCATGTGTTTCATTTCTGCAGTTTTTGACATTCCAATAATTTATTCTTCACAATGGATCAAGCAGAAATCAGCTTGAGCTAGCAAGCACACCAAATGTAAAGACCAGGTACTATTGCCCTTTTCTTTAAACGTTCTTCCCTCCTTCTGATCCATCAAAGTTAACTCATTCCTAATTTCTGTTTTCATAATTCTTGAAGTAGAAGTTCAACAGACGCCCATCCATGGAGGCTGGCTGGCCTTTGGATGACACTACCCGAGGCCCTGTGTGAGGCACCTGTTGTCTAAATTGGATAAAAACAAATGGCAATCTGTGGTTTTCCATGTGTTGGAAGAAATGTCCTTTTGGGTTCAGCTCCAAGTGGGGGAAAAGACACTGGAGACATGGAGGCTGCTTGGAAAGATGGTTTTAATGGTGGACAGGACCACATGGCTTGAGCCCTGAACAGAAAAGAGGATCACATGCTTCAATGTTGGTAGAGAAGGGAAGGGAAAAAGGGAAGCTGAGTCGCTGATTTTATGCCCTCTCTGGCCTTTGATCTTGAGCTTGTATTCTGATTGGTTGTCAGACTCCCATGGGGCCATGCAGGGGCAACTCTCTAGGCTGTGTTTTGAATCCAGGTTTGGTTGAGTTCTCAGATGCCATGTGGCGAGTTGGGTAAACAGCCAATATCATCATGCCTTAATCCCATCACTCTGGAGCTGAAGGGAAGAACTCTTTATTATGTAAAGTGGACTAGCTCAGGCTTTAATGGCTCATTGACAAAGGGAGATGGGCAGGAAGCTGCAGGCAGCTATTCTGTCTTTTAAAACATGTTTCTTCCTTTTCACATCCAGAGAAATATTCTGCCTTTTCAATATTTCCTAGGATATTTCATTTTTTTCTGGGAGAGGGATGCATGATAACTTCCTAGACATGAAATTCTTATGGATTTCCTTTATGCAATTCCCACGGGTTTTCATTTCTGTAGTTTTGACATTCCAATCATTAACTCTTCACAATGGATCAAGCGGAAATCAGCTTGAGCTAGCAAGCATACCAAATGTATGTCCTTCCCTCCTTGAGTAGTTCCGATCCATCAAAGTTCACTCATTCCCACAACATCACAACATCCTGTTTTCTATTCTTCATTTCTGTTTTGATCATTCTTGAAGTAGAAATCCAATAGACACCCCATCCATGCAGGCTGGCTGGCATTCAGATGACACTGCCCTGAGGTCCTGTGTGAGGGACCTGTTGTCTAAATTGGATAAACACAAACGGCAATCTGTGGTTTCCCATGAAATGGGCACAGTTCAGTGGTGAGAAAAGAACATTTAGGGAAGAAAAGCCAAATGCACCTGTACAGAATAGGTGATACACCTGGCTCAACAGCAGCAACTGTGAGAGGGATTTAGGAGAAGCACTTAAAAAGGAGCCAGCTGTGTGCAGCAGATGCCAAAAAAGTGAACACAGTTCTGGGCCACATAAACGGATAGAATCAAGGTCATGTCAAGTGTTAATACCGTTTTATAAGGCCATGTTAAGGCCACACTTGGAAACGTGGCACGACAAAACCGCGGTCCACTAAAGCACGCCCGATTAAAGCGCGTCGCTGACATCAGCAGCACGACAACAGCGACCGCGGAGAAAAAAGGGCGCTTTAAAAAGCGCTTAGAAAGCAAGCCGATTCACGTTAAGGTAAGGGTTAGGTTTAGGGTTAGGTTAAGGGTTAGGGTTAGGTTAAGCGTTAGGTTTAGGGTTAGGTAAAGAGTTAGCGTTAGGATTAGGTTTCGGGGGGGGGTTAGGTTTAGGTTTAGGGGTTAGTTTTAGTTTTAGCGCTCACAGCGTGCTTTTTTCGTCACACTGTGATGACGTCAGGTACGCGCTTTAGTCGAACGCGGTTTTGTGGTGGAACCCTTGGAATAGGGCCGCCACAAAGTAGAAACTCGAGTCCAGAGATGAGCAACAAAGAGATTAGCCTGTGTGATAAATAGCACAATAAAGAAAATTAGGAATGACATGAAAACTGTCTACCAGAATCACCTCCACTATAGTGTTAGCAGCCTATTGGTAATTTCTTTCTCTATTTTTAGAACCAGGTAAGGGTAGCCCCACTGAAGCAGGGCCTCAAAAAATTAATCGAAACTCATAAATGTTCCTCTCCACGGAAATCTTTAGTAAAAGGCGAAAGATTTATACGATCTGAAGAGAAACCAGAGTATGCTTTTTCACCCTCTCCGACGCCAACCGCTACGGTGGCGAGTGCTGCCCAGATTATGGCGAACAAAGAGACGCATCAAAAAGCGCATCATCCGGTCGAGAGAGATATCTGTGTTACCGTTACCGTCGCTTTTAAGAACCGGGCCTTTCGCACAAAAGGGAAAATCTGCAAAAAGTCACGCGTAGCTCCGGGGTTTGTTCCTCGCAAAGCATCATGGTCTCAGCGAATGCAAATGAAGGTGCTTATCTCCCCGCCCGGCTCCATGTGCTCATATTCAAATCGGAGTCACGCCGAGTCCCATTCAGAGGGCGAAGGGACGTTATGTTAACGCGGTTTCAGGAGGGCGCTGAGAAGCTGGAAGGAGAAAAGATGGAAGGAAGGAGAAAGAAAAGAAGGAAGAAGGAGGAGGAAAATGGAAGAAGAAAGGAAGAAAAGAGGAAGGGAGGGAGGAAATAAGGAAGGAGGTAGGAAGAGAAGGGGAAGAGAGGGAAAGAGCAGAAAGACAAAGAGGATGAAGTTGATAGGCAAGAGGAAGGAAGAAGGAAAGAAGGAAGAAAAAGGGAGGGAGGGAGGAAAGGGGGAGACAGGGAAAGAGCAGAAAGACAGAGAAGGTGAAGGTAGATAGGCAGAAGGAAGGAAGAAGAAATAGGAAGGATGGAAGGAGGAAGGAATAGAAGCGAAGGGGAAGAGAGAGATGGAAAGAGCAGAAAGACAGAGAAGGTAGATAGGCAAAAGGAAGGAAGCTGAAAGAATGGAAGGAGGAAGGAAAAGGAGGAAGGGAGTGAGTGAGGAAAGAAGAGAGGATGGAAGGAGAAAGGAAGAGAGGGAAAGAGCAGAATACAGATAAGGTGAAGGTAGATAAGCAAGAGGAATGAAGGAAGGATGGAAGGAGGAAGGAAAAAGGAGGGAGAGAGGGAGGAAAGAAGAAAATAATGGAAGAAGAAAGGAAGAGAAGGGGAAGAACAGAAAAATAAAGAAGAAAGGGAGGAAGGAGGGAAGGTGAAAGGATGGAAGGAGGAAGGAAGGGAAAGAGAGATCTAAAGAGCAGAAAGACAAGGTAGATAGGCAAGAGGAAGGAAGGAAGGAGAAAGAATGGAAAGGGAGGAAGGCTAGGAAAGAGGGAGGGAAGGAAGGTGAAAGGAGGAAGGAAGGAAGGAAGGAAGGAAGGAAGGGGTACTTCCACTTGTAGGTCTGGGACTGAATGCAGGAGGAGTCTCTCCATAGGATCAGCTGCTCCTCTGATCATGGTCTATGAAAATGTTACTGCCTGTCTGACGTGCCCCAAACTTTAGACAGACGGTGCTTTGGGCTGCCCCTCAAATCCCCCCCTTTACTCCCCCCCTGTAGAATTCAGCCCCCTGAGTTTTGCTTTTGAGGGGCATCTAAATGTCATGTGTGGTTATGGCGGATGGGATGGCAGAGTCAGCTGGAGGTTGAGAGGGGATTGGAAGCTTTTGTCCGCCTGTGGAGTTTCTCCCCATGGACAGGATGGGATGTTGGCATGAAAGGGATCCGGGCACAATCTCACCTGTTCCAAGTAAAGTTGCCTTTTGCAATTAGCTACCGGTAATCCTCGACTTACGACCAGGATTGATCCCCCAATTTCTGTTGCTAAGGGAGACGTTTGTTGAATGATTTTTGCCTCATTTTGCGACCTTTTATTGCCACGTTAAGTGAATCATGGCGGTTGTTAAGTCAGGAACATGGCTGTTAAGTGAATCTGGGCTTCTCCATTGGGGATCAAATGGGGACCACCTGACAGTGGGACATTGCAACCGTCATAAATACGAGTCAGTTGCCGAGCATCTGAATTTTGTTCCCCTGACCATGGAGATGCTGCAATGGTTTTAAGTGTGCAAACCAATCATAAGCCACTTTTTCCAGTGCCCTTGTAATTGTGAACGGTCGCTAAATGAATTCTTGTAAGTCGAGGATTACCTGTAATGTGGATTTTGTCAAGGGGGGGGGTTTGCAATGGTGCTCCAGTTGTTTTGGGATTGCATCCAAGGCGCCCATCACTATTGGTGCTATCTTTGCTTTCTTTTGCCTTAGTTGTTCTATTTCTATTTGCAGGTCTTTGTATTCTCCCCCGTTTCTTTCTCCTCTCTTTTGCTGTCGTCTGCATTAAGTTCTTCCCAAGATCTGGGATGTCGGATGGCACAATACAGGTAGTCTTCAACTTACAGCAGTTCATTTAGTGGCCAAAGTTACATCGTCATTGAAAAAAGTGACATGATCATTTGTCACATGATCAAAACTCAGACAGTTGGCCACTGACTCGTATTTATGACAGTTGCAATTTCCCAGGATCATGTGACACCCCCCCCCTTTTGCAACCTTGTGACAACCACCGTCAACGGGGAAGCCAGGTTCACTTAACAACCATGTTCCTAACTTAACAACTGGAGTGATTCACTTAACACATGTGGCGAGAAAGGTCACACAATGTGGCACAACTAACTTGGCAAATGTCTCACTTAGCAACAGAAATGTTGGGCTCAATTCTCGTCGTAGGTCGAGGACTACCTGCATATGCCCAGATCTAAGCGGGGGGGGGGGGCTTCTGTAACGGGCAGATTTTGTCAATACACGGAGATGTTTTGCTGTGGCAGCCCGTCTGCCAATCACCACTGAGGGCATCACGGCTGATTTAGGCCACAATTTTCCAACTTCCATTTCCCCTTCTGGACTCTCAGATCCCTTCAATTCTTCCTCTTCTTTGCTACAGATGGTCCTTGAGTTACAACCTCAACTGAGCCCAACATTTCTGTTGTGGAGTGAGAATTTGTTTTTTATGACTTTTCTTGCCACCTTTGTTAAGTGAATCATTGTAGCTGTTCAGTTAGCAACATGGTTGTTAAGTGAATCCGGTTTCTCCCATTGACTTTGCTTGCCAGAAGGTCGCAAAAGGGGATCCCATGACCCCGGGATCTTGCAACCGTCGTAAAGATGAACCAGTTGCCAAGCATCTGAATTCTGATCACGCGACCATGGGGATGCTGCAATGGCCGTAACTGTGAAAAACAGTCATAAATCCCTTTTTTCAGGGCCGTTGTAACTTTGAACTGTTGTAAGTCGAGGACTAGCTGTAATATCTCCTGATATTACCCCAATTACCCCCACTCCCTTCCGTTCAAAAACAGTTCCATATCCTGAGTTGTGAGCCAAGTTTATACAAGTGACTTATGACCATTTTTCCCACTTAGTGACCACTGCAGCAACCCGTGGTCACGTGATCCAAATCCGGCCGCTGGGCAACTGGCTCATCTTTATGACGGTTCTTGTATCCCGGGGTCACGGGTTCCCCTTTTGTGCCCTTCCAGCAAACGAAATCAATGCGGAAGCCAGATTCAGTTTTTCACTCAACAATCCAGAGATTCACGTAAAACAACTGCGGTAAGGAAGGCCATCAAAACGGGCTAAAATTCACCCAACAAATGTCTTGCTTAGCAACATAAATTTTGGAGGTCAGCTGTGGTCTTATGTCCAGGACCACCTGTATTTGATAATCTCACAACCTTTTAACCTGCTCATTTTCCACATATTTTCCTCCCTTCTAATTCCCACCCATGTTCAGGATTGGCGGAGGGTAATTTTTACAGATGTTCGAGTGACTCATTTTGGCCTCTGTGTTAGGTGTTGTTTTGTAATCAGCTTTCGGCATCTTTTTTCAGGAGGCTGTGATCTACTCCTGTTTCTTCTGCTTCTTTGCACCTTCTGTACTCGCAGCCCTGAACATCTGGTTGGAGGGTCAAGGCCGCTAAATCTTTTGCTGAAAGGCCTCAGGGATGTTTCTTTCTTTCTTTCTTTGTCCCTCCCTACAAATACTTCTATCTTGGTCTGGCTCTGTCTAATATTCAGATTGCACAGCAGGAAAGAAACTTTAATTCAATCATGTCTCCAAGATAAACAAGAGCTTGGAAGGAACCCAATGCCAGTTCGCAAACTTTGAGCCTGGAACCAGGAACAGATTTAAAAGTGGATTTAAAAGAGACGCATCGGGGATGGCTTCTTTCGCAGAAATCCCCTTTTCAGTTCCAGGCTTCCTAGGAAGATTGTCCCCTCCCCAGAAGGCGACTTATTAGCTCTCCGAGTAGTCCTTGTTTTACGACAACAATTGAGCCCAAAATTTGTTGCTAAGCAAGACAATTAACGGAGTTTTGAGCCATTGTACAACCTTTCTCGCCAGTGTTGTTAAGTGAATCATTGCCATTCTTAAATTAGTCACATGGTTGTTAAGTGAATCTGGCTTCCTCTATTGACTTGGCTTGTCAGAAGTTCGGAAAAGGGGATCACACGATTCTGGGACACTGTGACCGTCATAAATACGAGTCAGTTGCCAAAGGTCTGAGTTTTGATCGTGTGACTGGGGATGCCGCCATGGTCGTAAGTAGGAAAACTGGTCACAAATCACTTTTTTCAGTGCTGTTGTAACTTTGGTCACACACGGCCTAATTTATGGCTTTAACCATCGTCATACAATTTATCCTGCAGACCCCTCAATCCTCTTTGTTGCTCTTCACTGGCCTCTTTCTAGAGTCTCAACATCCTTTTTACATCGTGGCCACCAAAACTGGAAGCAGAGTTCCAAGTGGGGCCTTGCCAAGGCCTTAGAACAGGGGTGCCCAAACTTGGCAACTTTTAAGACTTGTGGACTTCAACTCCCAGAATTCTCCAGCCAGCATAACAGCACAGCTCCACCCACCATAGCTGGCTGGAGAATTCTGGGAGTTGAAGTCCACAAGTCTTAAAAGGTGCCAAGTTTGGGCGTTAGAAAGTGGCACTAGCGCTTCGTGGGATCTTCATTTTCAGTCTCGCTGTTGATGGAGTCTGGGAGTGCATGGGATTTCTTGGCAGGTGCAGCCAACTGCTGGCTCCCCATAAATGCAAGGTGTCTTGCGAGGCCGCGCATAAGCACGTGTTCCTTGGTTCACAAGATCATTTCGGACCTTCCCGCCAGTTGCAGAGCCAGTTTCACACGGAGCGAACCGCTGCATCCCTCGCGGCAGAATCGCAGTCTCCCCTCCTCGCAAAGCATCACGGTAGAAGCCAATGCAAATGAGGCTGCTCATCTCCCCGCCCAGTTCGTTCTCCGTGGGCTGCGATGCGAGCGACAAGTCCGGGCGATCCAATCAGAGCCACGCCGCACGTGGGACTCGTTTAGATGACGTTACTTTGCAGCCTCTTGAGGCGTGGCTCCGATCTGAGCGCCGATCTTGACTCGCCAACAAAGCATTAAACCTAATGCAAAGTGGGCGGGGAGGCGGGGAACTGAGCAGCCTCATTTGCATGGGCTTCAACCGTGACGCTTTGCGAAGAGGAAGGACTCACGACTCTCCCGTGATGAGTGCCCCGTTTCGCTTCCTGCTGAAGTCCCGGTAATAGAACCGGTGGGAATGTTCGAAAACGCCTTTTTATTCACCCATAGAGACGAATTCCGCCGCGTTTGCGCGAGACGCCGTAACCTCAATGTCTACCGCCGCCGTGGAGTAGGGTGTCGGTGAAAATAAATCTTTACTTTTCTGTAGAATGTGGGAGGGCCTACAACGTGGGTTCTCAAACCAATTTTTGGAGGCCCAATAGGGCTAAGTTTGCCTTGTTCTGAAGAGGAGAGATTGCTAATTTTCTCTGTATTGCTTTCGTTCTCCTTCATTTCTTTCCCCCATTCCCTATGTTCTCTGGACGCAGAAGCTAGCAGCTCCTCTTGAGGTGCAGGCAGCATTCAGAATGACTGAAGACCGTTGGTTGGTGGCAGCCAGAAAAGTCAATGCAATCTGTAAATGCATTAAACAGAGGGATACAATCAAGATCAAGTCAGAGATACTTTGCTTGTTGGAAAGTTGCCAATGGGGATCAAACGATTCTGGGACACTGTGACCGTCATAAACACGAGTCAGTTGTCAAGGGTCTGAGTTTAGACCATGTCAAGGGTCTGAGTTTAGACCATGCTGCCATGGTCGTAAGGGTGAAAAATGATCACAAGTCACTTTTTTCAGTGCTGTTGTAACTTTGGTCACTAAACGAATGGTTGTAAGTTGAGAACTCTACCTGTATTGAAAAGGCTCCAAAAATGTCTGCGAATTACAAAAAAAAGAAATCCAGTAATTTAATACTACATATAATTACGGCGGCAAGGATTGCCTTTGCCCAGAAATGGAAAAACAAATTAATTCCAAGCGAAGATGAAATAATAAGAAAGGTTATGGACTGTGCTAAAATGGACAAACGAACTTAAAAAAATCCAGGGAAAAGAAGAATCAATTCTACCATATATGGGATAAATGATATAGGTGGATGGAGGAAAGAAACAAGAATCAATGAAGGACTATAACAAAACTCAAAAAATAATAGTTATGAGTAAAATAAGAGGGTTAAGAATGGTGAAATCCAAATGAAATACAATAGAAGGGGAAATAATATAAGGTGAGCTGTATCGATTGATAATTGCTATTATAAAGAACAGGAAGTTCCTGTTCGTATTGTATTGTATAAATGTGGTGTACATCTAAATTTTGAAAGAAAAGGCTCCAAAAAGATGAATCTGTCACCTGGGAATACAGGTAAGAAATCCTTGAGTTATGACCATAATGGAGCCTGCCCATTATATGAGTACGTAAATGTTAAATGTAAACTTCTTTTGCAGTGGTTGTTAAATGAACACCATGGTTGTTAAATGGGGGTCAAATAGTCATAAATTAGACCATGTTACTGAGCTCCCAAAATGTGATCATGTTATCCATTTCCGCCTTAGACATGAAAGGGAGCTGTGAGCCACTCCCTGCGGGACAGTGAGTTCTAGTTGTGCCTTAGCCACAAAAGCCAGCTGGGTGACTTTGGGCCAATCACCAAGAGAGAGTGGATTCTAGTGCCACCTTAGGCACAAAAGGTGGCTGGGTGACTTTGGGGCACTGCTGATTCTGCCATAGCTGGAGAGAAATCAGGGAGAGAGGGAGGAGAAAGCCGAGTTTCTGTTAGGGACGGCCTTCTCCTTCTCTCCCTGATTTCTCTCTGGCCACACACGTGGAGTAAGGAGGCGGGGATGCTGGCGGGCGTTCATTTCATTTACCGCCCGCCACCGCTGCCCCTGCAGCCTACCATCTTCAGCCCCGGTCGCCCTGCTTAGTTGGCTGGCTGGCTGGGAAAGCGGTGAGTGGGTGAGCGCCGGCCAGCATTCCTGCCTCCTTCCTCTAAGAGCCACGATGAGGCGGCAACAGGTCAGGTGCCATCTGGGGAAAGGCCCTCAGTGCCGTTGATTCTCGGCCCCAAACAAAGCGGCGGCGAGGAAGGAGTCTCTGGTAGCTGCAGCAGAAGCGGCGGTGGTGGTGGCTGGAACACTGTCCTGGGCAGTCAGTTCTGGCTCTCCCTTTCCCGAACATGTCCTGTTGCTTCTGGTGCCGGTTTTGGTGAATGTGGCTCAGCGGCGGAACTCTTGCCATTGCTGAGAGCATCACTGGAAGCCGCTTCTTGCCATCACCATTCAGCCAAAGTCATCAAAAGCGGCGGCAGCAGCAACAGGACATGCTCAGGGAAGGGAGAGCCGGAACTGACTGCCCAGGACAGTATTTCAGCCGCCACCGCTGCTTCTGCTGCAGCCACCAGAGACTCCGTCCTCACCACTGCTTTGTTTCGGGCCGAGAAGCAACACCTCTGAGGACCTCTCCCCGGATGGCCCCTGAGGCTGCCTCGCCTCTTTCTGCCCCACGGAGAAAAGAGCAGCTCCCCTCTCCCCTTCCCCAGCCTACGTGCTATTCAGTGGGGGGGAAGTGCCCCATGGCTGCCCCTCCAGGAGGACCACTGTGGATTCTCAACGGGGAGGAGGTTGAAGGGGCTACCGGTAACAGTAACAGCAACAGCCTAATTTATGGCTTTAACCATCCGTCATACAATTTATCCTGCAGACCCCTTAATCCTCCTTGTTGCTCTTCTCTGGACTCTTTCTTGAATCTCAACATCCCTTCTACACCGTGGCCACCAAAACTGGAAGCAGCACTCAAAGTGGGGCCTTGCCAAGGACTTAGAACAGGGGTGCCCAAACTTGGCAACTTTTAAGAGTCGTGGACTTCAACTGCCAGAATTCTCCAGCCAGCATAACAGCATGGCTCCAGCCACCACAGCCGTTCAGTTAGCAACATGGTTGTTAAGTGAATCTGGTTTCTCCCATTGACTTTGCTTGCCAGAAGAGTCAACTCCGGGACCCTGCAACCCTCATAAAGATGAACCAGTTGCCAAGCATCCGAATTCTGATAACGCAACCATGGGGATTCTGCAACGGCCGTAACTGTGAAAAACAGTCATACGTCCCTTTTTTCAGGGCCATTGTAACTTTGAACCGTTGTAAATCGAGGACTAGCTGTACAATCTCCTGATATTACCCCAATTACCCCCACTCCCTTTCGTTCAAAAACAGTTCCATATCCTGAGTTGTGCATCAAGTTTGTACAAGTGACTTATGACCGTTTCTCCCACTTAGTGACCACTGCAGCAACCCCGTGGTCATGTGATCCAAATCCGCCCACTGTGCAACTGGCTCATCTTTATGACGGTTCTTGTGTCCCAGGGTCACAAGTTCCCCTTTTGTGCCCTTCCGGCAAACGAAATCAATGCGGAAGCCAGATTCAGTTTGCAAACTGTGTTTTTCACTCAACAATCCAGCGATTCACGTAAAACAACTGCGGTAAGGAAGGCCATGAAAACGGGCTAAAATTCACCCAACAAACGTCTCGCTTAGCAACATAAATTTTGGGGGTCAGCTGTGGTCGTAAATCCAGGACCACCTTTATTTGATAATCTCGCAACCTTTTAACCTGGTCATTTTCCACATATTTTCCTCCCTTCTAATTCCCACCCATGTTCAGGACTGGCGCAGGGTAATTTTTACAGATGTTCGAGTGACTCATTTTGGCCTCTGCGTTAGGTGTTGTTTTGTAATCAGCTTTCGGCATCTTTTTTCAGGAGTCTGTGATCTACTCCTGTTTCTTCTGCTTCTTTGCACCTTCTGTACTCGCAGCCCTGAACATTTGGTTGGAGGGTCAAGGCCGCTAAATCTTTTGCTGAAAGGACTCAGGGATGTTTCTTTCTTTCTTCCTTCCTTCCTTTCTTTCTCTTTATTTCTTCTCTCTCTCTCTCTCTCCCTCCCTCCCGCCCTCCCTCCCAATACTTTTATCTTGACCTGGCTCTGTCTAATATTCAGATTGCACAGCAGGAAAGAAACTTTAATTCAATCGTGTCTCCAAGATAAACAAGATCTTGGAAGGAACCCAATGCCAGTTCGCAAACTTTGAGTCTGGAACCAGGAACAGATTAGAGCAAAAGGAAACTCTTCCTGGAGAAATAAAAGTGGATTTAAAACAAAAGCATCGGGATGGTTTCTTTAGCAGAAATCCCCTTTTTTCAATTTGAGGCTTCCTTGGAGGCGACTTATAAGCTCTCCGGGTAGTCCTCAATTTAGGACTACAATTGAGCCTAACATGTTACTGTCTTACTGAGCTCCCAAAATGTGATCATGTGATCTAGTCCCACCTTAGAAATGAAAGCAAGCCAAGTGAGTTTGAGCCACTCCACAGGGGACAGGGAGTTCTAGTCCTGCCTTAGGCACGAAAGGTGGCTGGGTGACCTTGAGGCAGTCACTGTCTCTAAGCCCAACCCACCTCATAAGGTTATTGTGTTGAAAATAGGACGAGGAAGTAATATGAAGTATGATTGCTGCCTTGAGTTGTCCCTAAAAAATAAAATAAAAAACAAGATTGAAAAAGAAAAGGTTAGAAAAAGAAAAGAAAAAAGAATAAAAGAAAAAATGAAAGAAGGAAAAAATGGAAAGGAAGGGAAGAAGGAAAAAGCGAAAGAAAGAAAAAAGAATTAGAATGAAGGAAAAGGAAGGGAAGAAAGGGAAAAAGAAAGGAAGGGAAGACAAAGAAAGGAGGAAGAAAGAAAAGGAAGAAAGAAAAAAGGAATGTAAGAGACGGGAAGAAGAAAGAATGAAGGAGGAAAGAAGGAAAGAAGAGAAAAAGAAAAAGGGAAGGAAAGAAGGAAAAAGAATGAAGGAAGAAATAAAAATAAGGAAGGGAAGAAGGAGAGAGAAAGAAGGAAGGGAAGTAAAAAAGAAGGGAAGAAGAGAAAGGAAGAAAAAGAATGAGAGAGGAAGGAAAGGAAAAATGAATGTAAGAAAGAAAGAAAAGGAAGGATAGAAAAAGAAAAATAAGAAAAAAGGAAAGAATAAAGAAAGGAATGTAAGAAAGAAGGAAAGAAGAAGGGAGGGAGGGACGAAGGAGAGAAAGAAAGAAAACGAGACTGATGCTCTGTTTGAGATCCACATCTTGGCAAGGCCACATTTGAGTCAATTACTGGACCCCACCTGTGGTTTCTGCACCATTGAAAAGCCAAACCACCTCAAGCCAACCAAACCTCCTTGTCCACCAAACCCAAGTATTAGCCAGCCCCCCTTCCCCCCCCCCCTTAAGACCCTGCAAGCTGCAATTCAGATTTTTCTGGACCGAAGCGGAGTTCCTTTCCATGCAGTTGACCTTGGACTTCAAACAGCCCAAACCGTGGAGCAAACTGCCATGGATCTCATTGGGTTCGAAGAGTGCAGAGCACAAATGGCCCACAGCTGTTGTTGGCCTTGGAACCCGTTCAGCCCTTCACTTTTGGGGCCTCCAGCTGCAGCCGAAGGAGAAGTGCCAAGAATCAGTCTGGGCCATTCCTCCGGCAGGCGTTTTTCAGTGCCGAGTTTCCTGTGCATTTGCTCTCTCCGCTGGCCGAATTTGGGGAGAAGCAGGAGGGGGAGAAATGCATGGCTTGCTCTAGGGAAAATTAGGATAACAACCGGAGGTATTTCCTGCGAGGAATGTTGATAAGACAGCAAGGTGGCCTTTGATTAAAAACACAGACCAGATCCCCCTTCCCGGTTACGAGACAGAAACGGCTCAAGGAGGACGTGTTTATAAATAAATAAGAATTAATTTAAATGGGGTTTTTTATTACCAAAGCACCAAGTTGAACAAACTTAAAGGTAATCTATTAAAACAAGAGCCTCCAAACACTCCGTTCGAGTGGGGAAAAACAACATTTAACGCTTCAGTGTAGTCAATACATTGCATTTCCATATACCCCGGCCCTAGATACTGAGGGTACGGTGTCCCGCCTGATCGGCCATAAACACGTGTCCCTGTATTCACAAGAAGACCTCTTCGAACGTTCCCGCCGGTTCCAGAGCCGGAACTTTCGCACGAAGCGAAACGCTGCGTCCATCACGGCAGAATCGCAGCCTTTCCTCCTCGCAAAGCATGACGGGAGAGGCCAATGCAAATGAGGCTACTCTTCTCCCCCGCCAAATTCGTTCCCCGTGAGCTGCGAGCGATAAACACGGGCGATTAAAATCGGGAGTCACGCCTAAAGTTACCATCAGGATGCAAAGTCACGTCAGCTACGTGAGGTCTTTTTTTTTAAAGAAGCGGGTGTAACTTTTGCTTTCAAAAGGAATCCAAACTGAGCGGGGAGATGAGTAGCCTCATTTGCATGGGCTTTAACCGTGATGCTTTGCGAAGAGGAAGGACCCGAGACTCTCCCGTGATGGATGCACCGTTTCGCTTCGTGCGGAAGTCCCGGTTCTGGAACGGGCGGGAATGTTCGAAAAAGTATTTCTGTCCATCCACAGATCCGTGTTGGCCACGGTCGCGCGGGGCGCCCTAATCTCAGTGTCCATCTCCGCCGTAGGGCTCGGTGTCGGTGGAAGCAACGAGCATACTCTGGTTTCTCTTCAGATCGTATAAATCTTTCGCCTTTTACTAAAGATTTCCGTGGAGAGGAATTTATGAGTTTCGATTAATTTTTTGAGGCCCTGCTTCGGTGGGGCTACCCTTACCTGGTTCTAAAAATAGAATTAACTATGTTTTGTTGCTCGGGAGAATGGTTGCTTCCCATTCGGCTGGGTAGATAGTCAAATGCTGGAGTATCTGCTCCCTTTGAACTCTACTCATGCAGAGGAAGCCATTAACTTGCTTTAAACGAGATGTACATTGCCACCATTAAAAATCAAATTTCCTCCCTGTAGGCCGTGGGATCTAGAGTCTAGACCAGTGGTGACCTTTTCCAGTCAGAATACCCAAAGCGTGCAAGTGTGCACACAAGTGTCCCAAACCCCCAATGCATACGCCCTGCCTCCCCCCATGCATAGGAAAGCCTCTGGCGCCTGGGGAGGGGGACGAAAACGGTTTCCCCCGGCGCCCTGGAACAGATAATTTCCAAAACTTCCAATTGGCCATTGGGCCTGTTTTTTGCCTTCCCCAGACTCCAGGGGCATTTCTAAAAGCCTGCGGAGGGTGAAAACACCCCCCCAACCCAACTGAAGGCTGAAAATCAGCTGGCCGGCATGCACATGTGCACTGGAGCTGATGGCTCACGTGCCAGCAGATATGGCTCCATGTGCCACAGGTTTGGCATCACTGCTTTAGCCTCTAACGTATAGGCACTTCGGGCGCCAAGTTAAAATAGAAACTCGGATCATAGAGTAGCATGCGCAATCATATTGCATAGATTGAAATTTGCTCATGCGTCAGGAACACCTGAAAAAGGTCTAGATATTATAGTGCAAGAGCTATGTGTAAACCATGAAAGTGGGTTTTTGGCAGAGGTGGGCTGCTGCCGGTTCAGACTGGTTCAGGCTAACTGGTAGTTCTGACCACCGGCTGAGCCTGCTCACCTGCCCCAGTGCTATCCCATCCTATATATCCAGGGGTGGGATTCAGCTGGTTTGGACCGGTTCAGGCTAACTGGTACTTCTGACCACCGGCTGAGCCTGCCCACCCGCCCTGGTGCTATCCCATCCTATATATCAGCAATCAGTTGGCCCCGCCCAGCAGTTCCTGCCGTAGTCTGTCCTATATTTCCTTTGTTTGAAGCCCAGCTGATAGGCGCGGCAGAGTGTATTGATGCGCCTCAGCTGTTTTACTCACCGCAGCTGCAGTAGAAGGTAAGTTTTAGAGCTGTTTTGAAATGTACTGCGTGATGCGGAGCACATGTTTGTTGCTCTCAGCAAACCAGTTGTTACACTGGTTGAATCCCACCACTATAATGGTTTATGGTTTATGGTTTATTATTTATAGGCCGCCCTTTTCCCTGAGGGGACTCAGGGCGGCTTACAATTTATGGGGAGGGGAATACAAGACAGTAAGACATAAAACAATACATAAGTAAAATAGAACACAACATTCATTCATCATTCGGGTGGGGACGGGTTACAATCTTTATCCCCAGGCCTGACGGGATAGCCAGGTCTTAAGGGCTGTGCGGAAGGTCTGGACGGTGGTGAGGGTACGAATCTCCACGGGGAGATCGTTCCAAAGGGTCGGAGCTACTACTGAAAAGGCTCGCTCGCCTGCCCACGCAGCCCAGCTGATTTCTACGCCTCGCCTGCTTTACGCACCACGGCTGTCCGAATAAGTGTGCTGGAAGCCGCACACATGAAGTCGCTGTGTGTTTGAAGCCACGCGCGTTCACATTTTTGGTTCTGCACTCGGCGAACCGGTTGTTAAATTATGTGAAGCCCACCTCTGTTTTTTGGCACTAGGTGCCTTAGGGTAGAGGTGTCAAACTCAATTGCATTGAGGGCCATATCAGGGCTGTGGTTGACCTTAGGGGGAACAACTGGGTGGGCGTGGCCAGCTTGACACCATTCCCAAAATTGCTGGCATGTCCCTCTTTGCACTGGGTAGACCAGGCCGAAGCGACACCGGCCAACCCCTTACATTTTCCAGGATGGCCTCGTGGGCTGGATCCAACCATATCACGGGCCGGATCCAGCCTGCAGGCCTTGTGTTTGACACCCCTGCCTTAGGGGGAATAAGGCAGGTGTGTGCAACTGTTAGCTGAGCTTCTTAGCTCAGCATGTCCTACAGACCTACCCAAAAGTCAATTATCAGGATGATCAGGGGAGCAACGCACGCATGGGTGATGGATGGACTAAGCTCTTTTCTCATTCTTTCCAGGGATCTGCGCTTCAACCGCATCAAAAGCATCAAGCCAGGTGTCTTCAGGAATCTGAAGAATCTCGACACTCTGTAAGTTTCTCGTGTGCTCCCTTGCTCCTTTCACCCGCCTTAACCTAAAATGGAAGGATGGAAAGCCGCCAGCTGTTTCTTGCCTAACCTAGCAGAAATAACCCCTGCTGAGCCAGGGATGGTTTTGATTTTCTTGGCTGGGGCACGATGCTTAAGTTCAGTCACGGTCTGCTGGATGAGTTTCAAGGTAGCTTGATTTGTTGGCTCAGATTGGGAAGGCAGAATCACCTGTTCTGTTGTGCTTGGACAGCCCTGTGTTTTATTGCATTCCAGGAGGTCATAGCTCATGAGTTGGGCTTCAGAACTCATAGGTTTCTAGGAAGCCTTGATCTATGTAGGACAGAGGCAGGCAATTAATTTTATCCAGGGCCCACATGAGAAACTGGGACTGTTGTAAAAGGCCAAAACAAGAAAGGTTCCTGGTGCTCTCTGAGCTTGTTTTCTTACTGATGTTTCGTTACCCAACTAGGTAATATCATCGGTGCTAGAAGGGAGTGGGGTTTGCAAGGAGGAGGGGGGGGGAGGAAGACTGTGGGCTCCTTGATGCTTTCCAAGCTTGGTTGTTTTCTTACAGAAGTTTCATTACCTAACTAGGTAACATCATCAGTGCTAGAAGGGAGTGAGGTTTGTAAAGAAGAGGAGGAGGATTCTGGGGTCCTTGGTGCTCTCTGAACTTGGTTGTTTTCTTGCAGACATTTTATTACCTAAGTAGGTAACATAATCAGTGCTAGAAAGAGAATGAGTTTGCAGGGGGGGGGAGGAGGAGGAGGAGGAGGAGGACTGTAGGGTTCCAAAGCTGCTTTTTGCAAGAGGCAACTGGACTTTCTGATGTTTCTTTGAAGACATTTCACTTCAGCTTCTTGGATGCTTTTTGCTTCTTCAAAAAAAGTCCGGTTGCCACTTGAAAGAAAGCACCATTGGGGGAGCCATGACCTGGATGACTGAGAATCTCCATAGACTGTGGAGTCCTTGGTGATCTCTGAACCTGGTTGTTTCCTTGCAGACATTTCATTCCCCAAACTAGGTAACATCATCAGTGCTAGCAAAAGAATACCAAGGACCCGTCATTTCAATCCTGAGCTACCAATATTCTCATTTATTTAGAACCAACAGGGCTATGAAGGTGCACATGCACTCACATATAAATTGAAACAAAAAGCAGTGGTCACCTTTATCCTTGGACAGTAAAGATGACTATCAAGCAAATTGTATTGGAGCGCATGAAACTAGCCATTCACTAGAATGGCAAAATCACAAAACTGTCCCACTTCTTTGGTCATTTCAATACAATACAATAGCAGAGTTGGAAGGGACCTTGGAGGTCTTCCAGTCCAACCCCCTGCCTAGGCAGGAAAACCCTATACCGTTTCAGACAAATGGTTCTCCAACATCTTCTTAAAGACTTCCAGTGTTGGGGCATTCACAACTTCTGGAGGCAATTTCTGTTCCACTGATTAATTGTTCTAACTGTCAGGAAATTTCTCCTCAGTTCTAAGTTGCTTCTCTCCTTGATTAGTTTCAAATCCACTGGAGAAAGCAATTCGTGTTTGGGAGAGTTAGCAGTAACAGGAAACCACGTCAACAAAGAACGTGGTGGATAGACACTATCAAAGCTGGCACCAGTTGGAACATAGAACAACTCAAACACTGCCATATCTGTGGTGGAATACGCTATGCAGCCAGGGCCAAAAGAAGCAAACTTCAGTTTTCTAGCTAAAAAATGTCCATTGCAGGCAATGGATTCATGCTCACTTAACGACCACAGAAAAATGCTGTGAAAACAAGTCAGTTTTGTAGGTGCCTCGCTTACAGCCATCCTGGCATATGATGGAAATTCCAGGTTCCTTTTCCTACCGATACAATGAAATGATTTTTCTGAAGCAGCAGAAAACAGCCAAGCAAATTTTTAAAAAATTAAATAAAATAGGAGCAGCTTCCAACTTGGGATCCAAGCCTGATTAGAACTGAAGAAAGCAAAGAGGGAAACAAAACTGGATCAGTTCAAGGCAATCCAGGCCAAAAGGTTTAAGCCAAGAAGCTTATCACCAACTCTGCTTTGCAAACTTTGGCGATGTCGACGGATGCTGCTGGATGCAAATCCTTCTGTGGAAACAGACCACAGCTTGTTCTAACCAGAGCCAAAACATAGACAGCCAAATCTTTTGGCTGCTTTTCCAGATGTGTTTGACTGGTGCTGTTTCTGGAAACCATGGAAACCATCTGCAGATGTTTCAAGTGGAGACCTAAAACTGAAACTCTCATGAAATTGCACATTGTGGAAACTCGCACTCCAGCCTCTCGTTTCCTGCCCTTTGAGGGTTTGTTATGAATCATTGGGATAGGGCCGAATAACCCCTCGGTCGCCGTCCGAAGCATCTTTCAAAATACAGGTAGTCCTCGATTTACGACCACAGTGGAGCCCCTCCCACATTTCCATTGCTAAGCGGGACAGCTGCTGAATGAGTTTTGCCCCATTTTGCGTCCTTCCTTGCCAATGTTGTTAAGTGAATCACTGCAGTTGCTGAGTTAGTAACACGGTCGCTAAGCGAAACTGGCTTCCGCACTGACTTTGCTTGTCCAAAGGACGTAAAATCGGATCACGGGACACTGTGATCCGTCAAAATGTGAGTCAGTTGCCAAGCATCTGAATTTATCCAGTGGCCGTGCAATGGTCGTAAATGTGAAAAATGGTCACAAGTCACTTTTTTCAGTAACCTGGCATGGTCACTAAATGAACTGTTGTAAGTCAAGGACTAGCCAACATATCCCTTGAAGATTGCTGCTAGAGGAGAACTTCCTTCGCTCGGAGCCTGTCCCAGCCACAGAGGGAGGAGAAGACTTTTAGCATCAACTTTTTCAGTTTACCTGAAAAAAATATTGTTGCCTCTTTAGACGGAAGTCCCATCATTCCAAAACAGGTAGAAGAGAATTTCTGTAACTAAGAGTTGATCTGGAATTGGCGTTTTCTGAGCTTGTTTGTTTTCTTTCAGACATTTCATTACCCATATAGGTAACATCATCAGTCCTAGAAGGTAATGAGATTTGTGGGAAGGGGGGAGGAGGAGGAAGAGGAGGACTGTGGGATCCTTGGCTATCTCTGAGCTTGCTTGTTTTCTTTCAGACATTTCATTACCCATATAGGTAACATCATCAGTCCTAGGAGGTAGTGAGATTTGTGGAGAAGAGGAGGGGGAGGAGGAGAACTGGGGTGCCCTCTCTGAGCTTGGTTGTTTTTTGAGCAAACATTTCATCACCCAAGTAATGGCATCAGTGCTAGAAGGGAGTGACGTTTCTTCCCTTTTTCTACATAGCAACTTGCCATGGCATTCTTGGTAAAGCTGTGGCTTTTTCCTTGGCGTTCCTTGACTCTAGGGCATTGGTTTCTGCTCATTTGTTTGTCTGGTGTTAATCCCTGCTTATCTGGGTGTGGGCTGGTGGAGAGGATGTGCAAAATCACTAAAGAGCAAACCCCACTCCCTTCTAGCACTGGTGATGTTACCTAGTTGGGTAAAAGAATGTCTGAATGCAAACAGACAACCAAGCTCAGAGGCTACAGACCACTTTACTTCACTGGAAGAGCCGAGGTGGCGCAGTGGTTAAATGCAGCGCTGCAGGCTACTTCAGCTGACTGCAGTTCTGCAGTTCGGCTGTTCAAATCTCACCGGCTCAGGGTTGACTCAGCCTTCCATCCTTCCGAGGTGGGTGAAATGAGGACCCGGATTGTTGTTGGGGGCGATATGCTGACTCTGTAAACCGCTTAGAGAGGGCTGAAAGCCCTATGAAGCGGTATATAAGTCTAACTGCTATTGCTATTGCTATTTACAGCCCGGTGACCTAGAGCTATGCTCCCTGATGGATGGAGTTAATTCCAGACTTAACTGTAGCTGTTTTGTTCAGATTTATATCCTGTTTTTCCTTTACACAAATGGATTTTTTTTCTTCTATTCCCAGTAAATTGAGGGATGGTTAAATGTGAGACTCACCTTTTATTAATCTGCCTACTGGGATTTCATAGTTGATTGTCTCACTTCTGAAGTCTTCAAATAATCCTTGGATGAGGAATGGATGATAATCGGTTCACGAGGAAAACATCGGAACTCAGCCAGAAAGCTCCAAATAATGTATTCATCCATTGCTTTGATCTATCTCTTTCACCCCCAACCCCCCCAACCCTTCCAGGCTTTTGAACAACAACTTACTGAAGCACATAGCACAAAATTCCTTTGAAGGGCTTAAGAAGCTGAAATACCTGTGAGTATTGATCTTTCCACAGCTTTTGATATTCTCTAAAAATCAATGTTTTTCAAACTTGGCAGCTTTAAGATGGGGGGACTTCAACTCCCAGAATTCCCCAGCAAACTGGGCCAATCACCAGGAGATGGTGAATTCTAGTCAAGCCCTAGCTGAGTGAGTTCTGGTGAGTTCTAGTCCCACATTAGGCATGAAATTTGGTTGGGTAACTTTGAGCCAGTTTCTAGGAGACTGTGAGTTCTAGTACTACCTTAGACATGAAAACTACCTGGGTGATTTTGAGCCAGTCTCCAGGAGACTGTGAGTTCTAGTTCTGCCTTAGACATGAAAACCACCCGGGTGACTTTGAGCCAGTCTCTAGGAGACTGTGAGTTCTAGTACCACCTTAGACATGGAAGAACTTAGAGTGCGTGGCTTTTGGGCGAATTCCCAAGTGATGGTGAGTTGTAGTTCCACCTTAGGCATAAAAGCCAGCTGAGTGACTTTGGGCCAGTCACTGTCACTCAGCCCAACCCACCTCACAGGGTTGTTGTTGAGGGGGAAATAAAAGGAGGAAGGAGTATTAGGCCTGTTTGCTGCCCTGAGTTATTCTAATCCTAATTCTTCCCTTTCTCTCTCTCTCTCTCTCTCTCTCTCTCTTTTCCAAGTTACCTTTACAAGAATGAAATCCAAAGAATTCAGAGCGAGGCTTTCAAGGGGCTGCATTCTCTGGAACAGCTGTAAGTTGGGGCCAAACATTTGGTTAGCAAATTGCACAGAGACCGATGGAATTTCCTCTCTGGGTTTTAGCCATGCAAACCCCCCATCTCTCTTGCCTCCCTCCTTCCCTCCCTCCCAAAAATAACAAATGCAAGTTGTTCTTAAAAAATATTTGGCTGGCCAAGATGACTGTGAATCTTGGCAAGAGTTCGTTAGGAGAAGATAAAACAGCACCAAAGAGTTGGGTTTTTTTTTTTGCAAAAAGATGGAGACTTAGCCCTCATCTCGCCTCCTCCCTTTAGAGCAGCGGTGTCAAACTCAATTTCACTGAGGGTGGCATCAGGGTCGTGTTTGACCTCGGGTGGCATGGCGGGCTTTGGGCAGTTGGTGGGATTCAAATAACTCAACAACCAGTTTTCTGCCCTAATGATCAGCTGTGTGGGTAGCACTCTGCCTCCGGGATTCCCCGGGGAGCAAAAAGGGCTGCTGCAGGAGGCTATGCCTCACCCGTCCCCCTGCACCCCGTTTTGGGCCTCGTAGGTCTCCATGCACTTACCTGGGAGCCAAAACGCGGCACATGGGGACTCCCGGGAGGGGCAGGGCCAGCCAGCAATTTAACAATCGGTTCTTCCGAACTGGCTTAAACCAGCTGAATCCCAACACTGGATTTGGGGTGTATGTGGCCAGAGTTGGCGTGGTCTGCTCGATGTCGATCATGTCGGAGGCCCCTGTGTGGTGGCCAAGTGCTAAGGGCAGGATTTCCCTGAGATCCTCCCCCACTCTCATGATAATCTTCCTTCCTTCTTCTTTTTCTTTCCCTCTTCCTTCTCCTTTCTCCTTCATTCCCCTTTCCTTATTTTTTTTCCTTCCTTGCTCTCTTCCCATTTTCCCATCTTTCCCTTTCCCTTTCTCCTTTTCTGTCCCTTCTTGCATGCTGACTCTGTAAACCGCTTAGAGAGGGCTGCAGAGCAGTGTAAAGCGGTATATAAATCTAAGTGCTAGGGCTATTGCTACGCTCAAATGCAAAAGGGGAAACATTTCTCCTTTTGTTTTCTTTTTAGTTTATTTGCTAGCATTCTGCCAGCGAAAACAGAGCTCGGGGGGGGGGGTGTCACGCATGGCTCCTGAGCTCTGTTTTTGCTGGCAGAGGGTTGCAGGAGGCCATCACAGCCAAAGAAATGGGGCGCGGGGGAGGCGCAATAGGCCCCCCGAGCTCCGTTTTTGCTGGCAGAGGCACCATCGGGCAGTGTTTTACTGCTTCCAGGCTGGCCCCAAGGGCACGAAGTAACCACCCCACAGGCCGGATCCTTGAGTTTGACACCCCTGCTTTAGAGAATTCCATGCTGTGTCTTCTTTAGTTGTGTAGCCTGGGTTGTACATCGATATATCCTTAGATGTATTTATAAACATCTACAGGTAGTCCTCATCTTACAACAATTCATTTAGCAACCGTTTGAAGTTTCAACACACTGGGGGGGAAAAGGGACTTAGGACCGCTTTTCATGCTGATGACCTTTGCAGCAATTCCCCGTGGTCATGTGATCAAAATCCAGATGCTGGGCAACTGGCTCGTATTTATGACGGCTGCAGTGTCCTGGGATGATGTAAACCCCCTTTTGCGACCTTCAGTGAGTCAATGGGGAAGCCAGATCCCCTTAAGAACCGAGGTGCCTTCCAACTCTGTTATTCTATTCCAATGATGGCGAACTTTTTCGGCACCGAGTGCCCAGACCACAATGTGTGTGAATGTGCATGTATGTGTGCATGCCGGAGCACTGGAAACCCGAAGACCAGCTGGCTGTCATGTGCATGCCTGTTTTTGGCCACTTTTGGGACTGTTTGGGGGGCTGTTTTCAGGCTGTGTTTCGGGCTGTTTTCTAGCTGGTTTTTGGACCAAAACCAGCTTGAAAAATGGCCTGAAGGTTCCCTGAAAAACAGTCTGGAAAATGGCCCCAAAACAGGCCGTTTTCCAAGCTGTTTTTCAGTGAATTTTCAGACCTTTTTTCAAGCCTGTTTTTGACTTAAAAATGGCTTGGAAAACAGCCAAAAAACAGGCCATTTTCCAGGGAATTTTCAGGCCTTTTCTCGAGCCATATCACCCCAAAAAAGGCCAGAAAACAGCCCCCAAAATGGCCACATGCATGCCGTAAAACCAGAAGAGCAGCTGGCAATGGCACGCGTGCCCACAGAGAAGGCGCTGAGTTCCACCTCTGGCACGCATGGTTCATCATGGTTCTATTCTATTATTTTTGATTTTCCGTTGTAGGAACAGCTTTTGATTCAGGTCCTAAAACAGACACCTTCCCTTTGCTCAAATCCATCTCAGTAAAACTGAGCCGCTTAATGGGAGCCTCAAATATCTTTTTGGATGGAAACAGGAAAAAGACAAAGAAGAAGTTAGGAGAAAGGAGAAGAAAAATGATTAAAAGTGGAATTCTTGAGAGCCCAAGAGAAAAGGGATAAAAGAGGAAGAAGGGGGGAAAGAGTTGTATTAGTAGATTAAAGGGAATAAGTAATAGGATTGGTATTGTTATGCAACTAATTAAGAAATGGAGAAATTATAGCATATTGTTAATTGTGGAAAAAATTGAAAGAAATGCTCTCTGTGTTAAAACTTAATTAGAGGATATATATTTATAGTAAAATAGACCCATGGAGAAATAGGAAACAATAATTTGGTGTAATTTTTGAAGGGGCAAATTGAAGAGATGGTTTATGTATTAAGAAGAAATAGAAGTATAAAAATGGAAAATAATGGAAGAAAAGAATTTGGCTGAAACAAAGCTACGATGTAAAAAATGGATGATGTAAATGAGAGGATGTAAGGGGGAAGATCCGCTCAACACCTTGTTTCTATAATATGTGTAAATTTGTATTAAAAAAGAAAAAACTTTGGATTTAAAAAAAAAATACATTTTTCGATGGTGATCGGATTCTGGAAAAACGCTTGCACTGATCTCACTGTTTTTCCTAAATCCCTCCACCCATTTGTGAGTCATCCGGTGCAGCTCTCTTATCACACATCCAACTCAACGTGCAATGAATGGTCAATTCAACACTTTAACACATGTCAAAATGCATCAGAAGGGCTAAGAAAACTCCAGAATGCTGGATGTGTTACATTCATGGCTAGAAAAACTAAACAATTGTGTTGGAATCGAAGGATCTGTCCGCGATAATCAGGCAATATTGGAGAAGAGAAAGACTTCTAGTTGTTGCAGCCTAGATAACAATTGTTTTTTTTCTGGGTCTGTAGCAGTGGTGGGTTTCAAAAATTGTTTGAACCTACTCTGTGGGTGTGGCCTCCTTTGTGGGAGTGGCTTGCCGCCCATGTGACCGGATGGGAGTGGCTTGCCGCCCATGTGACTGGATATGAAGATGCCGACGACACTTGTCAGAACCACCTTAAATTACCTCACACACAGCACTGGCCTGCATAAGAACATGATGTAAACTTGTTTTTTAAAAGGCATCTTTGGTTTGCGTTAAAACAACTTCAACACACGCAATGTTCTGATTGCACCACAAACGCAGTAGTCATCCTTACCTTCCACAGAGGCCCTGCGTTTTATAAATATGAGCATGTTAGTGTAGAATAATCATATCCAAGGACCAGTGGTGGGTTTCAAAATTTTTTGGAATCTCTTCTGTAGGTGTGGCCTGCTTTCCGGGTCTACTGGTGGAACCTCTTCTAACCGGTTCGGTAGATTTGACGAACCGGTTCTACCGAATAGGCGCAAACTGGTAGGAACCCACCTCTGGTCTGTAGTAGCAACGTGACAGGGAAATTCAGTTGTTTTGAGGAACACATTTTTACACCAATAGAGAAAACTTTGAATTTCTGACTTTCTTGTTGCTAATTAAGTTTTCAAACCACCATATACAGATAGTCCTTGACTTACAACCACAATTACGTCCCAAGTTACCCTTGCTAAGCGAGACAACTGTTAAGTGAATTTTTCCCCATTTTACGACCTTTCTTGCCACAATTGTTAAGCGAATTGTTCAGTTAGCAACACCGTTGTTAAGTGACTCTGGCTTCTCCTTTGACTCTGCTTATCAGAAAGTCGCAAAACGGGATCCCGTGACCCTAGAACACTGCAACCGTCATAAATACGAGCCAGTTGCCAAGCTGCTGAATTTGGATCATGTGACCATGGGGATGAAGCAACGGTTTTAAGTGTGAAAAGCGGCCATAAATTTTCAGTGCCGTGGTAACTTCAAATGGTCACTAAATGAGGGCTATCTGTATATTGTACCCCACTCCGGAATCCCCATTCTGAGGAAGAGGGATGGTTAAGATATATGAAATGTAAATAAATAAATACTTACTTGTGGTTTAGTTAAGCAGCCTAACTTTGGAAATTAATTAACCCTTCTGTTTCTTTATTTTTTGTCCCTTGTCATACCAGCTACCTGCATTTTAACAACCTTGAAAATTTGGAAGTGGGAACTTTTAATGACCTACCCAAGCTGGAAAGACTGTAAGTGGTGAAGTGATGGACAATAAATTGGTAATAACTTTTGCTCATGCAGATTTCATGTAGATTCCAAAGGGATGCTGATTTTTAACAAGGCAGCCAATGGCCTGCTTCACCAGGTGCCCTGAAATCTAGATTATTAGTAATTTATTAGAAAGCTGAACTGACTGAATTTGTCTCATATTTTACAACAGGAAGCCTTGGTTTCATGTAACCCACAGTGCCAAAAATGGAATAAACCACAGTGTGATTCTTATTTTACACTATACGTGTAAGGGACTTTCTGTTAATGGAGGTGGAACCACTCCATGGTTTTCTCCATAAGCCCAGGGTTTTTCACAGATCTTCTGCAGCTGAAGGCATTTTTGGCTCAGCTTGGAGCTGGAGCAACTTTTCTTCCTCCTCCTCCTTCCCCTCCTCTTCTTCCTCCTCCTTCTCCTCCTCCTCTCATGTTCCTTCTTCTCCTCTTCCCTTCTTCCTTCCTTTTTCTTTCTTTTCCTCCTCCTCTTCTTCTTCTCTCCTCTTCTTCCTTCCTTTTTCTTCCTTCTCCTCTTCCTCTTTTCTTCTTCCTCTTTTTCTTCCTCTTTTCATCCTCCTCCCATTTCTTCTTCCTTCCTTTTTCCTTTTCCTCCTTCCCCTCTTCTGCCTCCTCCTCCTCCTCTTGTTCTTTCTTCTTCTCCTTCCCCTCCTCCACTTCTTCCTCCTCCTCTTCTTCTTCCTCCTCCTGTTCCTTCTACCTTCCTTTTTCCTTCTCCATTTCCTCCTCTTCATTTTCTTCTTCTTTTTTCTCTTTCTTCTCTTCCTCCTCCTCCTGTTCCTTGTTCCTTCCTCCTTGTTTCTTCTTCTTCCTTCTCCTCCTCCTGTTCCTTGTTCCTTCCTCCTCCTTTCTTCCTCCTCTTCCTCCTCTTCTTCCTCCTCCTGTTCCTTGTTCCTTCCTCCTTCTTTCTTCTTCCTCCTTCTTCCTTCTCCTCCTGTTCCTTGTTCCTTCCTCCTTTCTCCTTCTTCCTTCTCCCTTCTCCTCCACCGCCTCCTCTTCCTGTTGTGGGAGATTCAAAATTCTGGTCCGAATTAATTTCAGAGCTTCAGAGCTACATAGTATGAACTATATAGATATCTTGCTTAGAGAAGACCCACCAACCATAAACACTCAACTATGTGGGCCTACTTTTAATTTCCAAGTCTTTGATTGTTGCAGAAAATTAAGGGACTCAGACTTCGGAACCAAAAGAAGTAGTTTTTATTTGCGCAAAGGTTCAGAGCAAGGTAGCCAAAGCAGACATCTAAACATCTGAACAACCTTCTTATGGAGAAGCAAGTTCTTATATGTTCTTCAAAAGCAGCCAGACCTGGAAATGTACTATGTCAGCGTTAATTAGTCACATAATCTATACACTACTGTTACTATGCAAAAAGCAGATAAAGATCTTGGCCTCCTCTCCTAGATCGAGGTCACAGGTGACTTGCAAATAAGCATCTAAATTTCCGATAATGGGTTTGGGCTAAACTTTAGCTTGCACATGAGGCAGGTGTGAATTTTTTAATTTCCTGTTCTTCTACAAGTCTTAAAAGTTATTCCTTCTTTCTGTCTTGCCTCATTTCATGCCTTGTCTCACTCTTATGTCCTGCTTTACTTTATGTCCTGCCTCATGATGGTCACTCAACCACATTCTCTTTGTTGTCTCCAACACAGATTCTTGAACAACAACCGAATTTCTCAGATCCAGCCTGGAGCTATAGCTCAACTCGAATCTCTCAAACGCCTGTAAGTTAACAGCATTTTTAATCTAAGGATCAGGACAAATCCTCCTTCGGCAATCCAGGGGTTTAGTCCCTGATAAAAATGACTGGCCCTTAACCTTCCAAAAAACCAGATCACTGGGTACCCCTTACACATCCTTTCTCAACAAACTTTTCTTAACAGTTCTCACCCCCTGATCTCAGTTGGACAATATCATTATTTTGTTCAGAAGTGCCAGTTTAAAGCTGCTGGATTTTGCTCCTTAAGGTTATACAAAAGTCACAATAAGCCAGAGGTGGTATTCAGCAGGTTCTGACCAGTTCTGGAGAACCGGTAGCAGAAATTTTGAGTAGTTTGGAAAACCAGTAAATACCACCTCTGACTGGCCTTGCCCCCATCTATTCTCTGCCTCCTGAGTCCCAGGTGATCGGGAGGGAATGGAGATTTTGCAGTATCCTTCCCCTGTAATGAGAAGAGAATACAGATTTTGCAGTATCCTTCCCCTGGAGTGGGGAGGGAATGGAGATTTTGCAGTATCCTTCCCCAGGAGTGGGGAGGGAATGGGGATTTTGCAGTATCCTTCCCCTGGAGTGGGGAGAGAATGGGGATTTTGCAGTATCCTTCCCCTGGAGTGGGGAGAGAATGGAGATTTTGCAGTATCCTTCCCTTGGAGTGGGAAAGGAATGGGGATTTTGCAGTATCTTTCCCCAGGAGTGGGGAGGGAATGGGGATTTTGCAGTATCCTTCCCCAGGAGTGGGGAGGGAATGGGGATTTTGCAGTATCCTTCCCCTGGAGTGGGGAGAGAATGGGGATTTTGCAGTATCCTTCCCCTGGAGTGGGGAGAGAATGGAGATTTTGCAGTATCCTTCCCTTGGAGTGGGAAAGGAATGGGGATTTTGCAGTATCCTCCCCCAGCAGTGGGGAGGGAATGGGGATTTTGCAGTATCCTTCCCTTGGAGTGGGAAGGGAATGGGGATTTTGCAGTATCTTTCCCCAGGAGTGGGGAGAGAATGGAGATTTTGCAGTATCCTTCCCTTGGAGTGAGAAAGGAATGGGGATTTTGCAGTATCCTTCCCCAGGAGTGGGGAGAGAATGGAGATTTTGCAGTATCCTTCCCTTGGAGTGCGAAAGGAATGGGGATTTTGCAGTATCCTTCCCCTGAAGTGGGGAAGGAATAGAGATTTTGCAGTATCCTTCCCCTGGAGTGGGGAGGGAATGGGGATTTTACAGTATCCTTCCCCTGGAATGGAGAAGGAATAGAGATTTTGCAGTATCCTTCCCCCTGCCACGGCCACCAAGCCACACCTACAGAACTAATAGTAATAAATTTTGAATCCCACCACTGCAATAAGCCCTATAAGCCCAGGGGCAGGAAACACATTAATCTGTGTTTCTCAAGCTTGGCAACTTTAATCAGAATAGAGCTGGAAGGAAACTTGGAGGTCTTCTCGTCCAGCCCTCTGCTCAAGCAGGAGACCGGCCTATACCATTTCAGACAAGTGAATCCAATCTCTTCTTAAAAACTTCCAGGGTTGGAGCATCCACAATGTCTGAAGGGAAGCCGTTCCACTGATGAATTGTTCTAACTGTCAGGAAATTTCTTTGTAGTCCTGGATTGCTTCTCTCCTTGATTTGTTTCCACCCATTGCTCCTTGTCCTGCCTTTTGGTGCTTTGGATAACTGGTTGACTCCCTTCTTCTTTGTGGCAGCTCCTGAGATATTGGAATTCAGCTATCATGTCTTCAATGAAACCCACACACTTGAACCTGTGTGGACTTCAACTCCCAGAATTCCCCAGACTGAAACTGAACTCACACACCCCTAATTACTATCCAAGAAATACGAAATGTGAATTATTAAGTTCTAATAGTCCTTAGCTGGCTCAGTGGCTAAGATGCTGAGCTTGTTGATCAGAAAAGTTGGCAGTTCAGCGGTTCGAATCCCTAGCACCGCATAACGGAGTGAGCTCCTATTACTTGTCCCAGCTTCTGCCAACCTAGCAGTTCGAAAACACATAAAAATTCAAGTAGAAAAATAGGGACCACTTTTGATGGGAAGATAACAGCGTTCTGTGCGTCTTTGGCATTTAGTCCTGACGGCCACATGACCACGGAGACATCTTCGGACAGCGCTGGCTCTTTGGCTTTGAAACGGAGATGAGCACCGCCCCCTAGAGTTGGGAACGACTAGCACATACGTGCGTGGGGAACCTTTATCTTTACCTTTAATAGTCCTTACTTAGTCCTCACCAATCATTAATGATCAATCAGTGACCATTCAAAGTTACAATGAACCCCCAAAAGATACTTGTGAGCCAGTTCCGGACTTCCAATGACAGTACTCACCCCCATGGTCACATGACCACATTTTGGTTGCTTGGCTCTCTTTTTCATTCAGCTGCGGTCACATGACACGATTTGTGATGGTTTTTTTTCCCTGGAAACTGGCTGTTTTTTCACCAACAACCCCTCATAGGCATGCATTGATTTATTTAGTTTATAGTTTTATTGATTTGTATGCCGCCCACTCCTGAAGGACTCCGGGCGGCTTACAATAAAACAAGGGAGGGGAATAATACACAAACAACATTAAAATATACAACAGTCACAATCTCCAGGGGGCTGAATATTACGAGAGCCCCCCGGCCTGCTGGAGCAGCCAGGACTTAACAGCTTTGCGGAAGGCCGGGAGGGTAGTAAGGGTCCGGATCTCCACGGGGAGATCATTCCAGAGGGCTGGGGCTGCAACAGAGAAGGCTCTCCCCCAGGGAGTCGCCAGCCGACATTGGCTGGCAGATGGAATCCGGAGGAGACCTAACCTGTGTGATCGAATCGGTCTATGGGAGTGATCGGCCATCATATTTAATGGCCATCATATTCGCTTTACGAATGTGCTGGTTCTTTTTGCCACAAAAAGTCATAAAACTAGGTCAAAACATGTGGCTGCCTCAGCTTATGACTGTCATGACTTAGGATGGACATTCTCGGCTCTATTACAGTCGTTAAGTCAAGGACTATGTGTCAGCCTCAGATTAGGAAGCATATAAAACGTGATTTTGTGTCAGGTCCTTCAGCCGTTCAAAAGGACATTCCTTCTTGTTTGTTTACGTGATCAGAGCTCGATCTATGTAAACTTTGATGTGGAAATACGTTGCTGGTTGTGCTGGGTGGCTGTTTAGCCAAACCTTCTTTGAAAGCATTTTTGAAACGCTTTTCGGATTTGGAAATGAATTGTGCTTTAGTAAAAAGAGCGGAAAACGGCATGTTTGCCTCAGAGAACTGTCTAAAAATAAATATTTATGCAGGCAACTTCCCAAGAGACGAATGGAAGAGAAACGTAGATTATCTCAAACGATCCCTGAGCCAGGCATTGATCAGACTACTAATGCTGTGCCAATTTTATCCCCCCACCCCCCGGTTATTTGTTTTGATTTCACGAAGAAAGATACGGAAACTTGGAATGTCTCTCCCCCCGCCCCCCCAAGGAGAAGAACATGGTGGGGAAACATCTCACAAATGGGACATAGGTTTCTTGCCCTGTAAGGCAAGAAAGGGGACCGGGCTTTCATTTTGCATTCCTCTCACCAGTAGCCTACAACAGAGGTGTCAAACTCATAGCCTGTGGGCCCGATTTGTCACCGCGGTTTAGTCGGGCGCGGTTTTGTCGTTCGCCCTTTTGCCGGTGAATCGGCGAATCTATGGGCACCTATGGCATGCAGAGCCCTCTCTGCAGGCACACAAGCCGTTGCCCCAGCTTAGCTGCACTGTATATGTGCGCCCATCCCGCCTGCCAACTGATTTTCAGGTTGTCTGCCGTGCATGCATGAGACGGGGCGCATGGGCGAGACACGCACGCATGCGTGGGGGGTTACGTGCACAGGCGGGAACATGAGGGGTCCCCCTCACATGGCCCGTTTTTGGTCCCAGGAGACTGCAGGGAGGCCTACTAGGCCCAAAATGGGGTGTGGGGTGGGATGTCGTGCACACATTGAATTATGGGTGCAGACACGTGGATGCGGGCTGTTGCGTGTGCGCACTTTCGGCACACAACAACAAAAAGGTTAGCCCTCACTGCCCTAGTGATTTGCCCTGACGGTATTGATCAGGGTGGCCTTGGTGTTTCCCTGATCGACCTGTAGTTTGCTCTTCGCTTGTCTGGCAGATGACTTTCCTGTATCTGTAGTTCAACAGGAAGGACTGTTAACTCCTAAAGTCAACCCTTTTTCTTCCCCATCTGCCTCCTCCCAGGCGGCTGGATTCGAACGCCTTGCTCTGTGACTGTGACCTGATGTGGCTGGCAGAGCTGCTGAGGAAATATACCATACAGGGCAACACGCAAGCAGCTGCCACTTGCGAGAGCCCACCTGAATTACTGGGTCGTTCGGTCATCACCTTGACCACCCGAGAATTCAACTGCGGTGAGTGACATCATCCGATCCGCTGAACTATTGTATTCACTGTTTTTCCTGACTGCACAGCATACTTCACGCCTTACTAGCACTGATGATGTTACCTAGTTGGGTAGTGAAACAGTAGTAACAGTCTGCAAGAAAACAAGCAAGCTCAGCGGCCGCTAAGTACCCCATAGTTGGCGTTGGCATCCTCCTCCCTCATTCCCTTCTAGCACTGATGATGTTAGATATTTGGGTAATGAAAGGTCTGTAAGAAAATCATGAAGCTCAGAGAGCATCAAGGATCCCACAGTCATCGTCTGCCTCCTCCTCCTCCTCCTCCTCCTCCTCCTCCTCCTCCTCCTCCTCCTCCTCCTCCTCCTCCCCCCCCATTCCCTTCGAGCACTGATGATGTTAGATATTTGGGTAACATTTGGCAACTGGCATGTATTTATGATGATTGCAATATCCTGGGGTCATGTGATCACCAGTTGTGACCTTCCCAGCCAATTCCCGGCAGGCCAAGTCAGTGGCGGAATCTGGACTCGCACTCTGACTGTGTGTTTTGCTTAACCACTGCAGTATTTCTCGTAACAACCACGGCAAAAAGGATGTAAAATAGGGTGCAACTCGCTTAACAACCACCTTGCTTTGCAACAGGAATTCTGTGGTGGTAAGTCAGTGATTACTTGCCTTGATTCATGTCCCAACAATCCCTGGGAGCAGTTAAGCAAATATTGACCTGGGTTTCTGGGCTGGGTTCAGACACTTGGCCGACTCTGACCCTTAATTAGCAAGTTTCTGGGTTCACATAAGATCTTTTGATTGAATGCCTGATTGAATGCACAAGTGAGAGTAGAATAATTGTAGGGAAACAGTGCCATCTAGAGGAAATTTATGGTTCTTACAAGACTGATGTCAGCTCTACAAGGTAGATCTGATCGGGAAATCAATTGCATGGGAAGCTAAAAATAACTTATTGAAATTGACTACAATAACAGAATCTTGCAAGTTAAGGCAATGGAATGGAATAGAGTAGAATAGAGTGGTGTAGAGTAGAGTAGAAAAGAAAAGAAATCTGGAAGACACCTTGGAGGTTTTCTAGTCCAGCCCCCTCCTCAAGCAGGAGACCCCGTACCATTACAGACAAGTGACAGACCAATCTCTTCTTTAAAACCTCCAGTGTTGAAGCGCCCACAACCTCTGGTGGCAAGCTGTTCCACTGGTTAATTATTCTCACTGTTGGGCAGATGAACAGCTTGCTTTCAGAAATGAATGAATGCCCACCTTCCTCCTCCTCCTCCTCCTATTTATATAACTGAATTAGAGGGCTGTTGGCCTGCGGAATAGGACAACTCACCATGGCCAACTCGCCATAGTCAAATCGCCTTAGACAACTTGCCGCAGGAAAACTCTCCGTTTCCAACTTGCTTTCAGGACAATTCAACCCGGGATAATTCAAGAAAAGGGCAAGTAGGATTGCAGCTCACCCCACCCTTGAGAACTTCTAACTTAAGAACTTCTCGAGCAATTCCGACAAATCACCCGTCCATTCCATTTGCTCATACTGTAAATGTCAGAAGAGCAACAAAGACGATTAGGGGAGTGGAGGCTAAAACATAGGAAGAACGGTTGCAGGAACTGGGTATGTCTTGTTCAAGAAAAAGGAGGACTACAGTAGAGGTGAATGAGACCCTGTTTCCCCCAAAATAAGACCTCCCGGGATAATAATCCCAATAGGGCTTTTGAGCGCATGCGTTAAAATAAGCCCTCCCCTGAAAATAAGCCCTCCCCTGAAAATAAGCCCTCCCCTGAAAATATTGCAATACAGCAGCAGCCATGAGGTGACCACCCTCGCCGCCTCCTGCACCTCAAAAATAATAAGACCCCCCCAAAAATAAGGCCAAGTGCTTATTTCAGGGGTCAAAAGAAAATAAGACCCTGTCTTATTTTCGGGAAAACACGGCGTTAGGGATGTAACCCTAGCCTTGGCTTGACAATGTATATAAGCCATGATTGTAACAAATGAATCTGTTACTTTAAATGCTAGAGAGAGGTACCGTATTTATCGGCGTATAACACGCAGTTTTAAAACTAAAATTGCAAGCTTAAACCCTGCCTGCGTGTTATACGCCGATACGCCGGGTCCCAAACTGCCTGCTCCAGCTGATTCACCGGCGCCCATGAAAGGAAGTTTTCTTCCCTACTGAAACAGAAGCCACAGCAGGAGAGCGAGGCTGCTGCCGGCCGTTTCACCTTGCGCAGCGAATTTGACTGGGTCCCGGGGCTTCTGCCGGGCGGCAGAAGCCCGGGAAGGCGAAAGGAAGTTTTCTTCCCTACTGAAACGGACGCTCTCCATGGATACTTTGACCTTCCTACAGTTGCTTTTCTGAGCAACTGGGAGACAGAAGGGACGCAATCTCCTTTCATTCTCCCTCTGCCTTATTCACTCGTTCGGGCAGCAGAGAACGGAAGAAAATTGCATAGCCAAGGACAAAGGAGCCTGCAGCCTCCTTCATTCAAATGTTCAGGCAGCGGGGATGGGGGGGGGGGGGCTTTCTCGCATGCCTTCTTTCTCTGAAGCGCTGCAAACCTTGGGATTGTGTAGCAGCCAAAGATCGCCTGGTTAAAAAGGAGGAAGAGGAGGCTCCACTAGTCCGGAGCCCATCCGCGGTGGCAGGGATCCCCCACACACATACACACACACACAAGGAGGGAGGAGAGACAGAGAGAGAGACAGACACACACAGAGAATGACAAGAGAGACAGAGAGAGGGAGGGGGGGAGATAGAGGTAAAGAGCCACACAGAGAGTGAGAGACAAACAGATACAGGGAGAGGGAGGGGGAGAGGGAGGGAGTGTTTATGCACAGAAGGAAGATTTAAAACTTCGGAGTGAATCCGGGAAGAGGGAAGAGATGGAGGACTGACTTTTCACTCCGATTTCTGAGCCCCCAGCTGTTAGTGACGGAGAAGGACGAAGGAAGAGATTGCATTTTTGTTAGGCTGAAAGAGCTGTGGCGTTTTAAAGAAGTCCCGTTCTTTTTATTTAAGCACGAAAGGAAAAATCTCCAAAAAGCCCGGGGCTTGCAAAGCATCACGGTCTCAGAGAATGCAAATGAAGGTGCTTATCTCCCTGCCCGGCTCGGAGTCATGCTGAGTCCTATTCAGAGGGCGGAGGGACGCTGTGCTTTTTTTTTTTTGTTTGTTTATGTTCTCACAACCATGCAAAGGTGGGTTTTGTGCTACAAGGATCTTTCTTTCTTTCTTTCCCTGTCTGCGGTTCCTTGCAGTTGCTTCGGTTTAAAGCACCGTTTCTCATTCCTTGCAAAACTGGGGCAGGACTGCCTCTCCTTGCAGCAGGCTCGGTTGCAAAATGTTTCCCTGATTTGGTTTATAAGTTCGCAGCAAGGCAATCCAACAAATAGGAAAGTTTTAATAAGATTTTCTGACTTTATTTGGTCTCTGCTGCCACCCCCAACCCCAACCCCTCCCAAGGAGAGAGTGGGAAGGAGAGGAAGGAAGGAGGGAGGGGGAAGGAAAAGAAGGGAGGGGGGAGAAGATGGAAGGAGAAAAGATGGAAAGAAGGAGGAAGATGGAAGAAGAAAGGAAGAAAAAGAAGAAGGGAGGGAGAAAAGAGGGAAGGAAGTGGGAAGAAAAGGGGAAGAGAGGGAAAGAGCAGAAAGACGAGGAGGATGAAGTTGATAGGCAAGAGGAAGGAGGAAGGAAGGAAGAAAGAAAAAGGGAGGGAGAGAGGAAAGAAGAAAAGATGGAACTAGAAAGGAAAGAAGGGAGGGAGGAAAGAGGAAGACAGGGAAAGAGCAGAAAGACAAAGGTGAAGGTAGATAGGCAGAAGGAAGGAAGAAATAGGAAGGAGGGAAGGTGAAAGGATGGAAGGAGGAAGGAACAGAAGCGAAGAGGAAGAGAGAAATGGAAAGAGCAGAAAGACAGAAAAGATAGATAGGTAAAAGAAAGGAAGTTGAAAGAATGGAAGGAGGAAGGAAGAGAAAAGGAGGAAGGGAGTGAGTGAGGAAAGAAGAGAGGATGGAAGGAGAAAGGAAGGAAGAGAAGAAAGTTTGCCTTTTAAGAGGAGTTAATGTTATAATTCATGTTCTAATGTTATAAATTTTAATCCAACATTAAGTTCCGAGCTTCCAAGTCATTTATTTTTAATGAAAAAAATTTTTACTCAAATTTTTGTGTTAAAATGGGGGGTGCGTGTTATACGCCGGTGCGTGTTATACGCCGATAAATACGGTAATTGGATGCTATTGCTTTAAGTAGCCATAAAAGGAGGAAGGAACTATTACGGTTTCTCCTGATGCTCCTGATTGTTCTTGATAGTTCCTGACTGTTACTGCATGAGCTGAGTATTTGGAGAGAAGACTGTGTATTGGATGGTGGCAGGTCTGTATAGTAGAGCAGTGTTTTTCAACCTTTTTTGTGCAAAGGCACACTTTTTTCATGAAAAAAATCACGAGGCACACCACCATTAGAAAATGTTAAAAAAAATTAACTCTGTGCCTATATTGACTATATATAAAGTAATTCTCCCACGGCACACCTTACACTATGTCACGGCACACTAGTGTGCCGCTGCACAGTGGTTGAAAAACACTGTAGTAGAGAGCCGAGGTGGCGCAGTGGTTAGGGTGTAGTACTGCAGGCCACTTCAGCTGACTGTGATCTGCAGCTCAGCGGTTCAAATCTCACCGGCTCAAAGTCGACTCAGCCTTCCATCCTTCCGAGGTGGGTGAAATGAGGACCCGGACTGTGGGGGCAAGTTGCTGACTCAATTTGCTAAAAAAAATTGTAAACCGCTTAGTGAGGGCTGAAAGCCCTATGAAGCGGTATATGTCTAATAAATAAATAAATAAATAAATAAATAAATAAATAAATAAATAAATAAATAAATAAATAAATAGTTACCTGTCTACATGGTGAATTGTGAGTTGAGCAACTGTAACTTCAACAAGACTGCTTATAGTCTGATTTTGAAGACTATCTATTCTATTTTTGTTAACACAAGTAAAGATATTCATTGTTTTACCTTCGGTGGCTGTGAGTGACTATTCAGCGACTTATTTGTTACTAACTTCTGCTGAAGAACTCTAGTCTCCTAACAGGGGTAGACGTAACACACGGTAGCTCTCTTCTAATATTTGAGAGGCTGCCGCAGAAAAGAGGGGGTCAAGCTGTTCTCCAAAGCACCAGAAGGCAAAACCAGAAGCATCGGATGGAAATCAATCAAGGAGAGAAGCAACCTAAAACTAAGGAGAAATTTCCTGACAGAACAATTAATCTATGGAATGACTTGCCCTCAGAGGTTGAGGGTGCTCCATCACTGGAGATTTATAAGAAGAAATTAGACAGGCATTTGTCTGAAATGGTAGAGGGTCTCCTACCTGATCAGGGGGTTGGACTAGAAGACCTCCAAGGTCCCTTCCAACTCTGCTATTCTTCCTGAGCAGAGGCTGACGATAGAAAACGAATGTAGGGGGTGAATTAAATCAGATCAGAGCTCAATTTAAGCTCATCTTAATTTACACCCTAAGGGCCTTAATCTGGATGTTGGCTGAAGAGGGACCGTTAGGAAACATTCATTGAAAACACCAAAGTCATGTATGACCTCCTTCAGCCTTTTGAAGGGTTGCCCTCCGTTTGTCTGTGTGTTTCAGAGAGCCCTCGCATCACAACTGAACCGCAAGACGTCGATGTTACTCTGGGCAACACCGTCTATTTCATCTGCCGTGCAGAGGGGAATCCGAAACCTAAGATTATCTGGCTTCACAACAAGTAAGTAAGATGGGCATGATGGCGGAAGCAGCGTCCCAGTCTGTGTCGGAAAGACCTTGGAAGATGGAGCCAAGAGACAGTCCCAAGGGAATGGTCAGATAAGAGATAACATAGCCCACAGTTGGGTAGGGAAAGGGGCAAGAGGCTCTACTGACCCTCCCTAGGTTCTTGAGCTGAAGAGTGGTGGGAGGATTGTACTTTCAGTGTTACAAGATTGGTGTCAGCGTCGCAGGGTAAAGCAGATAGAAATCATAACCAGATGAGTTCATTCTACTTAAATGTAAAGCTACACAGACAGAATCTTGCCGGTATGAAACTAGAATTCTACTTCTTCGTCTCCTTTACAGCCTGAGAAACTAGGGAAAGTCTCTTCCCAGAATCAAACCTGGCCCATTATTCAGCTGCAAGCTATGCTGTCTTGTTGTAACTTAAGTGTAGGCATGCATAGGTATGCTGGAACACTATGCGGATCAGCAGTAATGATTTACCATAAGGTCAATAATACAAACTGCTGACTCTGAAGCACTAAGTAGGGCAGAGGTCACAACCTGTTAACTCTCAGCACTAAGTAGGGCAGAGGTTACAACCTGCTGACTCTGAGTATTAAGTGGGGTCAGAAGTTTGCATGCTAGTAAAAGATTTACGGCATACAAATAAACTAAATCTGAAATCTGAAATCTGAAATTTGCTGACTATGGGCATTCTCTAGGGTCAGAGGTCTGTGTGGCAGTAAATGAGTTACCATATACCATAGACTTGTACAACCATGATTGGTCCACATAGACCTTGCAACTCCACCCTTTCTTTGTGTATGCTCAATAAAAGAGGCCTTCAGACATTGCTCTGAGTCGTCTCATCCCGAAGGGAACTCGTGTCCGTGTCTTCCTTCATCATTGGCCTCATGGGCGACCCGCGGAGAAATCGCACTGTCTCATATCTGATCATTCCCTTGGCAGCATTTTTTTGCTCAGTCCCTCAAGGTCTTTCTCGCATACCTTTACACGATCTAAGGTCAGGTGATGCGACCTTCCCAGCCGGCTTCCAACAAGTGAAGTCAATCGGGGAAGCCGGATTCACTTAACGACCTTATGATCCACTCGGCAATTGCAGTGATTCACTTAAAGACTGTGACAAAGAAGTCGCAAAACTCACGACCTTGCCTTGCTTAGCAATGGAAATTCTCATGCCAATTTTGGTCGTAAGTCAAGGGCTACATATTCCCACATTTGTGCACTAGTTTGACAATCTTAATGTCACTTAAATTGTCTTGGCTCATGTCTCCCTTGGATAAGTTGACAGCAGCCCTTTCCCCCCATCTCAGATTCAGATAGTTTCGATTGTTATCTGGGAGTAACACCACTTGTAGTCCAATCCTTCCCTAAATCAAAGACGGAATGAAGCTGGCTGCCATCTTCTTCTCTCTTTTTTTTGCACTGCAGCAACGAGATTGACATGAGGGATGATGGGCGGCTGAACCTGCTACAAGATGGCACATTGATGATCCAAGACACTAAAGAATCCGACAAGGGAATCTATCAGTGCCTGGCCAAGAACATTGTGGGCGAAGTGAAGACTCCTGAGGTTGCCCTGCGCTACTTCGGCATTCCTTGTAATGTCCTTCAGATAAATGAAGATCTTGTCCCTAGGTCTATATAGAACCAGATGGATAATCTCTTCCTGCTGGTTTTAGGATGGGGCCCTGAAATCCGGTCGTAGCATCTCACCTGCCTTATCTGTACGGGCTGATGAAACCGGACCAATTTGGGAAAGTTTGCAAACTCACCGTTGTTACGGGTGGGATTTGCGATCCCATAAAATGCAAATGAGTGAAAAACCAAAAGGGTTTTGAGTGAGTGAGTGAATGACGTGGCCAGGAGAACTGTGGTAAGGAGAAACATCTCAAGAACTTTGTCTCAGGGTCATCCGCGAGGGGCTGGTTAAGAAAGTCAACAGGGCAACCACCACTGCACCATCAAATCAATTCATGACAATTTTAAAAAAGGGGTGTGGCTTTCATTGCACACCCTGTGATTGGCCCCTTGGCTATTTTGAACCCCTCACTGTGGACATTCCAGTTCGGTCCTCTTCTGCCGAAGACTCACTATTTCCTACAAATGTGGCCTTCAGGGTGATTTTAAAGAACCAGCACAACCTTTGACTCCTCCCTCATGCTACAAGTGGTAGTGTCAAGTTAGATTCACACAATACGCCAAAATCCTAAACTTGAACTAAGAAAAGATAGTTGCGATATTTGTATGTCATGTTATATCCAAGGTCAAAATAAATCCATCCAAGTTTTCTCAACATTTTCAAAAGTGGTTTGCCACTGCCTCCTCCCCCCCCCCCTAAGGCTGAGAGAGAGCTAGACTGGCCAAATATCACCCAGTTGTCTCCAGGCCCAAAGCAGGACTAGAACTCACCGTCTCCCACACCAAACTGGCTGTCAGTGTTCCAAATATCCAGAATTAAATCAGGCAAAGTATTGCTCTAAGTTCCGATTTATTAAGAGAGACATGTTGGCACATTTGTGGAAAACCCGAATCTGAAAGCTTCCTGGGTTTTCCACCCAGTTGAAAGTTCATGATTTTGCTCCCACACCCACAAGTCCATCACATGGTCCAAACTTCCACTGCCAAGCTGGCAGTTCCACCCATTTCCGGTCAAGCTCAGAGGTGCAGAGACAAAAGGTGACCTTGGGCTTTTAGAAAGAAATTTTTTATTTTGACAACAACACATTCTACTCCTTATTATTCCCCCTCCCAATTCCTCACTAATGAAAAAGCATAGTAAAATAATACAGAGTGTGGCAGGCCAAAGATCCTAAAAGGAGTCAGCTGCAGGCCTGACACTGGCGCTCTAATAAAACACTGTTCTGACCCCACTCGTCCCACACCAACACACTCCGAGTCAGAGATACTTTACGGAATTTATTAACAGACAGACAGGTCCTTGGCAGCAAACCAGCACAGATAAGCCGTGGCAGCAATCCAGCCTGCCAGGCTCACAATACTGTTCTCCAACATTCGTTAATGCGTTGACTTCTGCAAAAGGGGCATGTGCACAAGCATTCCTTTTATAGTCCGGAGAGGAGCCTATTTACCAGCAGCTGAGTGCAATTACCTCCTGTAACTGTGCAACTGTTCCTTACACCTATTAGCTCTCCAGTGCCGGGCATCCAGGAACAACTCCCTGCTGACATCAGGATCACATTCCCTTGTCTCCTCCCCACTGGTCCAAGGCTCAGGCGCCTCCTGATGGCCAACCAGCCTCTCTGCGCCCTGCTCGGAGTCAGAACCCTGTCCAGGGTCCTCCACATCCTCCAAAGCCAACTTATAGGGTCCCTTGCTGTCGGAGTCTGGTGGCAGCTCCAACGGCTTCTGCTGGGCCATAACAAAACACTATGGTTTAATACCGTGCTTTTCAATTCATTTTCAGGCAAGGAAAACAATGCACAGGTACAGTATAGGAGGTACCTTGCTCAATAGTAGTAACTGTGAGAGGGATCTTGGAGTCCTAGTGGACAACCATTTAAATATGAGCCAGCAATGTGCAGCAGCTGCCAAAAAAGCCAACACAGTTCTAGGCTGCATATTGAATTGAATTGAATTGAATTTATTATATTTCTATGCCGCCCTTTTCCCCGAAGGGGACTCAGGGCGGCTCACAACTCAAATCAAGGGGGGGGGGTACAAATAAGGAATAAAAAGACGAACAAGACAATACCATAATTTAAAAGCACACAGCAACCATACCATTCGAGGGGGGACAAAAGCTCAATTAGCCCCAGGCCTGTCGGAACAGCCAGGTTTTAAGGGCTTTGCGGAAGGCCTGGAGGGTGGTGAGGGTTCGAATCTCCACGGGGAGTTCGTTCCAGAGGGTCGGAGCAGCCACAGAGAAGACCCTCCTCCGGGTGGTCGCCAGTCGGCATTGGCCAGCGGATGGAATTCGGAGGAGGCCTAATCTGTGGGATCTAATCGGTCTATTGGAGGTAATTGGCATAAACAGAGGGATGGAATCAAGATCGCGTGAAGGGTTAATACCACTTTATAATAAGGCCACACTTGGAATACGGCATTCAGTTTTGGTTGCCATGATGTAGAAAAGACGTGGAGACCCTAGAAAGAGTGCAGAGAAGAGCAACAAAGATGATCGGGACCGGAGGCTAAAACATAGAATGAACGATTGAAGGAATTAGGTGTTGCTTATCAAAGAGAAGGATTGGGGTGGCATGATAGCATTCTTCCAGTATTTGATGGGCTGTCACAAAGAGGAGGGAGAGTCAACCTATTCTCCAAAGCTCCTGAAGGCAGGACGAGAAGTAATGGATGAGAATTTATCAAAGGGAGATTCAACCTAGAATTAAGGAGAAATTTCCTGACCGTGAGAACAATGAATCAATGTTAACGGCTTACCTCCAAAAGTTGTGGGTGCTCCATCACTTGAGGTTGTCTGGAGTGGTATAGGCCAGTTCTCAACCTGTGATCTGCAGACCTCTGGAGGGCCCTTGAACAAAAAATGTTATGGTTTAAATCTTAAATTAAGTTTTGTGGGTCCATGGCCACAAAGCGGGGTCCGTGGCAGTTGTGGGTTGCAAATATTTTTACTACCGGTTCGGGCGTGCTCCCGCACATGCACAATACTTCTGTGCATGTGCAGAAGCAGGTGGGCGGGGCCTCCTGCCGCCACTACAACCGGTTCTGCCGAACCAGGAGCAACCCACCACTGGTCCATGGTGAAGAAAAGGTTGAGAATCACTGGTGTAGATTCAACTACTTGAGCAGGGGGTTGGACTAGAGGACCTCCAAAATCCCTTCCAACCCTGTTATTCTATATTGAGTCGGAATATTCTGAAATGGTCGGAGTTTCTTTACGGTATTAAGCGAGCGCGTCTCTCTGTCCTTTTATGTTTTTCAGCCAAACCTACATTTGTCATCCATCCCCAGAACACAGAAGTCCTGGTGGGGGAAAGCGTGACTCTGGAATGTGGGGTGTCAGGGCATCCCCTGCCTCGCATTGTCTGGATGCTGAGCTCAGGGTCGCCCCTGCCCCAAAATCCGCGCTTCAATATCACCAACTCCGGCGGCCTCTATATCCAAAATGTCACTTTGTCGGATGAAAGCAAATACATCTGTAAAGCCACCAACCAAGAGGGATCCATTACGGCAACAGCAAACATCATTGTGCAAGGTGAGAATATTATCAGCCAAACTAAGGTGATAAATTAGACCAAAGTTGGGTGCAGGAAGTCCTTGTTTAGCGACCGTTTCAAAGTTACACAGGCACTGAAAAAAGTGACGTGACTGTTTTTTCACACTTAAGACCGTTTGCAGCACCCCCGTGGTCACATGATCAAAAATCAGACCCTTGGCTGCCGACTCCTATTTATGACGGTTGCCGTGTCCTGGGCTTCTCTGATCCCCTTTTGCGACCATCCGACAAGCAAAGTCCATGGGGAAGCCAGATTTCCACACCTCTTCTCATGGCTGAGGTTGAGAAACATTGCCTTAATTTGGTCTTCTCAATCTTTCTCTGGGGTTTTAATTTAATCTTTAATGCTTGATGGAAAGACGTTTGCACATTCCCACGCATCTTTATAGAAGATGTCTCTTTTCCTTCTTTTCCTCCTGCAGATACACCCAGATTTTTGATAGCTCCCAGTGATCAGACCGTGACTGAGGGTCAAAATGTGGATCTGCCCTGCTCTGCAGATGGACATCCTCGCCCAGTCATATCTTGGACAAAAGAAGGTACTTTCTTGGCCTTGCTGTCTTCTGTAAGGATTTAGAGTCATGGAATCCTGAGGTGAAAGGGATCTCTAAGATTAGACTCGATCTGTGTTTCTCAACCGCAACAATTTTAACAGAATAACAGAGTTGGAAGGGACCTCGGAGGTCTTCTAGTCCAACCCCCTGCTCAAGCAAGAGACCATATACCATTCCGGACACATGGCTACCCAATCTCTTCTTGAAAAACTCCTGTGATGGAACACCCACAAGCTGCTCCACTGATTAATTGTTCTCACTGTCAATAAATGTCTCCTTAGTTCTAGGTTGCTTCTCTCCTTGATAAGTTTCCATCCATTACAATATAATACAATAGCAGAGTTGGAAGGGACCTTGGAGGTCTTCTAGTCCAAACCCCTGCCTAGGCAGGAAACCCTATACTGTTTCAGACAAATGGCTATCCAACATCTTCTTAAAGACTTCCAATGTTGGGGCATTCACAACTTCTGGAGGCAACTTCTGTTCCACTGATTAATTGTTCCCACTGTCTGGAAATTTCTCCTGAGTTCTAAGTTGCTTCTCTCCTTGATTAGTTTCCACCCATTGCTTCTTATTTTACCCTCAGATGCTTTAGGAGAATAGCTTGACTCCCTCTTCTTTGTGGCAGCCCTTGAGATATTGGAACGCTGCTATCATGTCTCCCTTGGTCCCTCTTTTCATTAAACTAGACATACCCAGTTCCTGCAACGGTTCTTCTTATGTTTCAGCCTCCAGTCCCCTTTATGCCTTGTCCTCCTTTCAGGTGCTTCCTCTGAAATGTTTTCAGGATCACACTTCACAATACAGAATAATAGAATTGGAAGGGAGACCTTGAAGGTCTTCTAGTCCAACCTTATACCAGTGATGGTTAACCTTTCTGGGGCCAAGTGTCCAAAGTGCGTGCATGCGCGCCACAATCCCCAAAATGCAATACGAGTGCTTCCCCATGTATGTGTCTCACCCCTATGCATGCCTGTGCATTTTCTGTGCATGCATACACACACCCAGGGAATGTGCCCTCCGAACATGCGTCCCCAGTCCTTCCAGGCTTCCAAGTTGGTACAGAAAGCTTTTCAGGCCCGAAATGGGAGGCCATGGAGAGGCCTCGCGATCTCCGCAGCTTCTCCCCCAAGTGCATCCTAGCTTTCCCCTCCATTCCTGCCTCCTGTGCTTTCCCTGATCTCCGCAGTTCACCCACCCACCCATCCAGCGCACCCTAGCTTTCTCCTGCATTCCTGACACGGAGTGCACCTGCAGAGAATGGAACCTGTGGAGATCGGGGCACAGGTGGCAGGAATGCAGGAGAAAGCTACAGAGCGCTGGGGGGGAGGGAATTGTGGAGATCGGGGAAGGCCCTGCCCACATGCATGCATGGCAGAGACCCAAAGACTAGCTGGCTGGTGGAAGGCACAAGCGCATGTGTAGTGGAGCTGGGCTGGGGCGATGGCTGACGTGCCCACATGGAGGGCTCTGCATGCCACCTGTGGCCCGTGTGCCATAGGTTCGCCTTATACCATTCCAGACAAGTAATTATCCAATCTCTTTTTAAAAGCCTCATGGTGGAGCACCCACGACTTCTGGAGGCAAGTCATTCCACCGATTAATTGTTCTGTTGCAGCAGATTGAGGTTTGTAATCTATTTACGAAAGACCAGGACTTGAGACCACGAAGGTGAGAGAAACAGGTTTATTTGATGCATCGAGTTCAGCGTGTTCAGACACCAAAATCTGAACTGCCTGGGCTCTGCCCAGGATGCTACTTTTATGCCGTGTTCCACACTGTGCATTCTTAAGGCGTTTCCATACACGAGACAAGCATGACATTTCGAAAAGGGGAAGTTCATTTGGAATGTTACAGAGAAGTACATAGGAAAAATACAAAAAAGAGAAGTTCCTATAATGTCTTAAGCTGTCAGCAGTTTTTACCTCTGTTCTATCTCTCACCCACGCCTGGGTTCCTGTGCCCCTCTTTTACAGGGTCTTGCCACACTGTTCAGCCCTATTTTTAATACTTATGAGGAAGTTGGAGAGAAAGTTCACTCCAGCTAAAAAGTCAACTTTGGGACTCCAGGGCACTAGAATGAAAAGCCAAGCTAATATGAATGTATAAGGTCCATTCTATTAAGACCACCTAACCTGGCCAGCACTGGTGGGTTTACCTGTGCACCCCCTCCTGCATCAGTTCCCTCTATCAAGAAATTTCTCCTTAGTTCCAGGTTGCTTGTCTCCTTGATTAGTTTCCATCCGTTGCTGCTTGTCCTGCCTTCAGGTGCTTTGGAGAATAAGTTGTCCTCCTTTTGGGGGGGCAGTCCCTCAAATACTGGAACACTGCTATCACCCAAGCCTTCTCTTGGCTAAACTAGGCATCAATGTTCCCTCTAATTTTTTTTCAGTGTGAGCGGAAAAGTATAGTGTGTGAGCTGCACAGTTTCATGCCTGAGCAGTGGGCATACCCAATTCCTGCAACTGTTCATCATACGTTTTTGCTCCCCCCCCCCGCCAATCATCTTTGTTGCTCTTCTCTGCATTTTTTCTAGTCTCCTCATCTTTTTTTATATCACAGTGGACTTCAACTTCCAGAATTCCCTTGTCAGCATCTTAGGGATGCTGAGGTTGAGAAATGCTGTTCTAAGGAAAGGTGTGAGAAGAAATTAGATCCCAGACTAATTTTAGGCCTGCACTGCCTTTAACTCTCCTTTTAATCAGCAATATGACTTGCAAGCAACCGAAACCAGGAAACTACAGTACATCACAAACAAAATTAATACAATCGTGCAAAGATCACTTAACTTCTTTCAGCTGATAATTGGCAACCAGGCTAAACTAAGTGTCAAGCGTATCTCCCTCAATAACCAAGAAAGAAAACTCCCAACTCCATTTTTCGTGGAATTAAAATACTTTTACTGGTTATGAAAAGATAGCAGCAAAAGTAAAGCAAGATCTGAGCCAGGAAGGCGCAAACAAGTACATATCAAATGATAACCCAGCCCCCTCCCTCTAACGACCCCACCCCAGCATCCAATCAGCAACTCCCTTAGGTGTCATGTGTGTCCAAAAGGCATCATCAGGTTGGTATGCAGGACGTTTGGCCTTGACCAGGTTTAAACACCGGCCACCAGCATGCACAGAAGATGATGAGAAGAAAACTCCCTTTTCCATTCACTCCTGTACCATTTATTCCCACCCCAAGTACCATGTTCCCACCCTCCCCGTTACTTATGGCAGCCGATCGTAAGTAAGCAAGGCAGAGGCTCACACTAAGTAGCAAACCAGGAAAATCTTTGTAGAAGACAAACTTTTCTGAGCACACACTGGTGGGGCCCAGTGGTGGGTTTCAAAAAATTTTGCCACCAATTTGGTGGTCGTGGCTAGGTGGGGGCATGTGATGGAGTGGGTGTGGCGAACTTGACATCACTCACGCACACTCAGTCACATGACTCCCCGCCCACCACCAAGCCATGCCCACTGAGCTGGTGGGGACTTTTTGACACTTATGACCTGGCGGGCCATGGGTCCGTGGAAACGAGGTCGCCCTCTTCCCCGGGGGCCCCAAGGTACAGCGGGAAGCATTTCTCCTGCACGCTCATCTCGCGGACGGGACCTAGCTGGCCCGGTTCAGTGCACCAGGAGGAGCAGGGTGCTCCGGCTGCAACTGTGGGGAAAGCCCGTCAGAGGTGAGAAGGGGGCACTTTTCCCATGGCCGTCGCAGAAGCTGCCCGGGTGAGCCTCTCCCTGCCTCCCCAGGCCAGGTCCGCAGCTCGTGCCAGACTGAAGCTGCAGCTGCCACCCACTAGCTTTGTCTGCCTGGCCGGCAGGACGTAAACAACACAAATCAGGCCACCAGCTCTCAAAGAGGCAGCTGAGAGGCTTCTTTGCCAGCTAGTCGCTGGCCACAGGGCGCCGAGAAGTCCTCTGGTTGGCCGGCGAGAAGAAAGCTGCTGTCATCTTTGCGCATGCGTTGAAGTCCACAAGTCTTAAAGTTGCCAAGGTTGGAGACCCTTGATCTAAATTAGGCATTTCCAGTGGCTATTTCCAATAACTTGTTAGTCTACTCCTGCTCTCTCTCTTTCCCCTATCTCAAGTTCAGAAGACCACCTGTGGTATTTTTCCCTTTTCACCCTCCCCACCCACCATCAACCAACCCATATTTACCTAGAAGATGTCTTGCAACCTTGGAAGAATGCCACTTCTCCACATTATCCTTCAACCCAGGAGCCGAGGTGGCGCAGTGGTTAAAATGCAGCACTGCAGGCTACTTCAGCTGACTGCAGTTCAGCAGTTCGGCTGTTCAAATCTCACCGGCTCAGGGTTGACTCAGCCTTCCATCCTTCCGAGGTGGGTAAAATGAGGACCCGGATTGTTGTTGGGGGCAATATGCTGACTCTGTAAACCGCTTAGAGAGGGCTGAAAGCCCTATGAAGCGGTATATAAGTCTAACTATTGCTACTATTGCTATAAGAATCCAGAAGAAAAGATCAAAGGAGAGTTACAGTTGGACTTTCAGGCTCAGCATCAAGACCCAGCGTGGTGTCCCTCAGGAAGAAATCCAGGGTGAACCTCTCAAAATTAACAATCCGTCCTCATCAACTGGACCCGACTGGGTAGATAGCACCTCTGCTTTCAAGGAAAGCTTGTCCGTCCTTACTTATGGAGCTTCTCAGTCATCCAGGTCCTGGTTGTCCCAAAGGTGCTTTTTCTAAAGGCAAGTGGACTTTGTTTTTCCTTGAAGACATTTCGCTTCTCATCCAGGAAGCTTCTTGGATGGGAAGGGAAACGTCTTCCAAGAAAAAAGCAAAGTCCAGTTGCCTTTTGAAAAAGCACCTTTGGGCCTTGTCTATCCGTCATGGGAGAATTTCTCCAACAGCACCATGTCTTCACACATTCCTTTTGTTCATAGGTGGCCCATTACCAAACAGTTGGAGATATAGTGTCCTCTCCACGGGAACCCTGCGCATGGTCCAAGTGTCCCTTCATGATCAAGGCCACTATGAGTGCCATGCCACCAATGCTGTGGGAGCCCAGAGATTTTCTGCGAGCCTCAAGGTCACCCCACGCGGTAAGTGCATGCGCAAAATTCTTGCTGATCTCCTTCTCCTCGATCAGTTGATTTCGTTCTGCCCTTTACCGATAGATCCCTAGAGGCACAGAAGAAGCAAAGCCAATTCTAAAGGTTTCCATGGAAAACAGCATAGGTAACATTCCCTTTTTCCCTGTTAGCTCCCACCCCTCGCCCCGTCCATTGTCCACCGATTCGACATGTTCTTTGTGTTTTGAGAAACAGTCCGTGCAGTTTGAAAGGTTCTCAGAACGTGACCTTGATGTGTCCCTGTCCCTCCCGATTTCCCTAAGAATTCCACCCTCTCCCTTCAGTTTCTGCTTTTGAGCTGCGAGAATTGCAGGTACCAATAAAATCCGAGTCGGCCTTGACACTGGTCTTCCCCAACCTCATATTTTCCGGAATGTTTGGAGTTCAACGCTCATGGCCAACCCATCTGGAAGAAATGTCTTCTCTTAATTTCTGTCCCCAGTTAAATGCAGAATACAGCATAACAGTGTTGGAAGGGACCTTGGAGGTCTTCTAGTCCAACCCCTTGCTCAAGCAGGACACCCTGCATACACCATTCCAGACAAATGTCTGTCCAATCTCTTCTTAAAGGCCTCCAGTGATGGAGCACCCACAGCTTCTGGTGGCAAGCTGTTCCACTGCTTAAACCTGACTCCATGTTTTCACCCCGCCCCCACCCCACCCTTTTATCTTTCCTAAACAGTTATGCCTGTATTTCTTCATCCACCTCAAGATACAGTTGCAGAAGTCGGCCAAGACATTGAGATCCCTTGTACCGCCCAAGGGGAGCCACAGCCAACGATAACGTGGTCGAAGGTCGGATGGTTTATCACTTAACACAAGCAGTATCGGCTTTTGTTTAGGGCTGGGAGCAATGGTGGGATTCAAATTTTTTTACTACCGGTTCTGTGGGCGTGGTTTAGTGGGCGTGGCAGGGGAAGGAAAGTTACTGCAAAATCCCCATTTCCTCCCGATCAGCTGGGACACTGTATATCAGTGTTTCTCAACCTCATCTGCTTCAAGATGTGTGGACTTCAATTCCCAGAATTCCCGAGCCAGCGTTTCTGAAATCACCAGGCTAGAAACCAGGAGACTGTGAGTTCTAGTCCCACCTTAGGCATGAAAGCTGACTGGGTGACTCTGAGCCAATCACAGAAGACGTGTGAGTTCTAGTCCCGCCTCAGGCACCAAAGCTGGCTAGATGACTTTGGGTCAGTCCCTCAGCCCAACCCACCTCACAGAGTTGTTGTTGTTGTGGGGACAATAGGATGAAGAAGGAGGATTAGGTATGTTTGCCACCTCGAATTGTTTATAAAAGTAATAAAGGCGGGATATAAATTAAATAAATTAGAGAGGTGAATAGAATTTGCTCCTCCTTCAGAATAACACATCCCCCACCAGAAGCCCACATCCAATGTCTCCCAGCCAGAGATGGTATCCAGCAGGTGCTGACCAGTTCTGGAGAACCGGTAGCGGAAATTTTGAGTAGTTTGGAGAACCAGCAAATGCCACCTCTGGCTGGCCCTGCCCCATCTATTCTCTGCCTCCCAAGTCCCAGCTGATTGGGAGGAAAGGGGGATTTTGCAGTAACCTTCCCCTGGGATGGGGTGGGAATGGAGATTTTATAGTTTCCTTCCCCAGGAATGGGAAGGGAATGGAGATTTTGCAGTATCCTTCCCCTGGAGTGGGGAGGGAATGGAGATTTTGCAGTATCCTTCCCCTGGAGTGGGGAGGGAATGGAGATTTTGCAGTATCCTTCCCCTGGAGTGGGGAGGGAATGGAGATTTTGCAGTATCCTTCCCCTGGAGTGGGGAGGGAATGGAGATTTTGCAGTATCCTTCCCCTGGAGTAGGGAGGGAATGGAGATTTTGCAGTATCCTTCCCCTGGAGTGGGGAGGGAATGGAGATTTTGCAGTATACTTCCTCTGGAGTGGGGAGGGAATGGAGATTTTGCAGTATCCATTCCCTTGGAGTGGGGAGGGAATGGAGATTTTATAGTATTCTTCCCTTGGATTGGGGAGGGAATAGAGATTTCACAGTATCCTTCCCTTGGAGTGGGCAGGGAATGGAGATTTTGCAGTATCCTTCCCCAGGAGTGGGAAGGGAATGGAGATTATACAGTATCCTTCCCCTGCCACACCCACCAAGCCACACCCACAGAACCGGTAATATTTTTTTTTGAATCCCATCACTGATCCAATCCTTTCCCAGGTAGTTCTCATTACAATATAGGGAGTCCTCAACTTCCAACAGTTCATTTAGTGACCGTGAAAATGGGACCAAAAAAAACTGATTTATGACTAGTGATGGGATTCAAATAATTTAACAACTGGTTCTCTGGTTTCTTCCAACAACTAGTTAATCAAACTGTTCAGAAAGTTAACAACCGTTTTTTCCAAAGTGGTGCAAACTAGCTGAATCCCACCACTGTTTATGACCCTTTTTCACAGTTACGACCTCTGCAACATCTCCATGATCACGTGATCAAAATTCAGATGCTTGGCAACTGGTTCATATTTATTACCATTGCTGTCTCCCGGAGTCCTGTGATCCCCTTTTGCGACCTTCTGACAAGTAAAATTGATGGGGAAGCCAGATTCACTTAACAACCGGGTTACTAATTTAACAAATGCAGTGATTCACTTAACAACTGTAGCAAGACAGGTCACAAAATGGGGCAAAAGTCATTCTACAAATGTCTCACTTTACAACAGAAATTTTGGGCTCAATTGTCGAGGACTACCTAGAGTTCATTTAAAAGTTAAAGGGGCACTGAAAAAAGTGACACAACTGTTTTTCACACTTAAAGATGTTTGGAGCATGCCTGTGGTCACGTGATCAAAATTTGGCCGCTTGGCAAGTGACTCATATTTATGACAGTTGGCAGTTGCAGTGTCCCAGGTGATCTCCTTTTGCGACCTTCTGGCAAGCAAAATCAAGGGAGACGCTGGATTCACTTAACAACCATGTTATTAATTTAACAACTGCAGTGATTCGCTTAACAACTGTGGCGAGAAAGGTCTTAAAACGGGACAAAACTCACTTTAACAACCATCGGGCTTAACCAGAGAAATCTTGGGCTCACTTGTGATCGTAACTTAAGGGCTACCAGATTTATATTCTGTTGGTGAAACAAATTAATAAATTAAATAAAGCCTGTGGCTCTATTTGTGGGTGCCATTTTGACTTTTTTGACCTTGGTGGATGACTGTGGACCAGATCGTGGTCTCCCCACCAGAGAGAATCCTATTCATGATCCAGATTTTTTTCCTCCCTTTTTCTACACCAGGACCGGATTCAAATCACAGAGAGTGGCAAGTTCCACATCAGCCAGGAAGGCACTTTATCCATCCGGGATTTGGGTCTGGCAGATCAAGGACAATACGAATGCATAGCCAGGAGTAGCTCGGGGCTAACCGCCAGTGCCATGCAGCTAACCATCATCGGTAAGAGCAAAAGAGACATTCTTCCTTCAAAACCGATTTTGTTTCATTTTTGCCTAGAAGGGAAGGTGGGAGGGAGACTTCTAACTTCTAATGCCAAGGAGAGAGAGAGCGTCAAAATGTTAACAAGGTAACAAAAAAACCCACTCCCCCTTTTTTTACCTGTATTGTACGTGATTGTGCAGAGAAAGAGACAGGGCTTTGATTGTGGTTATCTTTCACATTAAGTGAAAGATCATGTCAACACGAATTACGGTTTCACCGTTGTCTCCTCCATTAACTGTTTGTCGCAAAGGGAGATCATGTGACCATGAGATGCTGCGTTGACTAAATCCAAGAATTGGTGGCAAAGTTGTTTTTTTAAAATGAAGTTTTTTATTTGTTTTCAATTTTTAAAAAAAATATAAACATTCCATCTTTCCATAAGCAGCGTGTCGTCTGGGTACGTATTTCTTCCCTAAATTATAATACATTGAATATTTAGAACATTATAAAACTCTATATTTCCTTCTTAACATATATTCTAATAAAAATACAATAATAACATTAAACATCATTATTTTCATAATATTGGCACCAACAATTGTCCTTTAACTCTTATCTCTATTTTGCTATATTTTCTATTCTTTTTTTAACCCTCTTCTATTTCCAATTTCCTTTTTTATTCTCTAACCATTGAAAGAACACTTCCCATATCACAAAACAATCAGTTCTTTCTCCTTAATTGCCAATGTTAATCTACTCATTCCTGCAAAATTGGTTTTATTCAGCTGTTGTAACCGTGAATCGTCATTGCATTGCACCAAGCAGCCAGTAAGCAAGCAAGCAAGGCAATAGCAATAGCAATAGCAGTTAGACTTATATACCGCTTCATGGGGCTTTCAGCCCTCTCTAAATGGTTTACAGAGTCAGCATATCGCCCCCACAGTCTGGGTCCTCATTTCACCCACCTCAGAAGGATGGAAGGCTGAGTCAACCCTGAGCCGGTGAGATTTGAACCGCCGAGCTGCAGAACTAGCAGTCAGCTGAAGTGGCCTGCAGTGCTGCACCCTAACCACTGAGCCACTTCGGCTCTGCATTACCTGCATTACCTACAAGCTGTTGAGATCCTAGTCATAGTGAGATCATTCGGAGGCACGGGATAAGATACCATCAATACGCGGACGATACTCAATTGTATCTGTCCACCCCGTGCCAACTCAATGAAGCGGTGGACGTGATGAGCCGAGGTCTTGAGGCCGTTATGGACTGGATGAGGGCTAACAAGCTTGTACTCAACCCGGAGAAGACCGAGTGGCTGTTGTGCTTTCCTCCCAATAATTCGATCGGTGTTCCATCGCTCAGGCTGGGGGGTCAAATTCTATACCCCTCAGAGAGGGTTCGCAACTTGGGAGTCCTCCTGGACCCGCAGCTGACTTTTGACCATCATTTGACGGCTGTGACCAGGGGGGCATTTGCCCAGGTTCGCCTGGTGCGCCAGTTGCGACCCTACCTGAACCGGGAGGCCCTCACAACAGTCACTCGGGCCCTTGTGACCTCTAGGCTGGAATACTGCAACGTGCTCTACATGGGGCTGCCCTTGAAGAGCATCCGGCGACTCCAGCTAGTTCAGAACGCAGCCGCGCGAGTGATTGTGGGTGCACCTCGGTTCACCCACATAACACCTATCCTCCGCGAGCTGCGCTGGCTACCTGTTGATCTCCGGGTGCGCTTCAAGGTGCTACTTATCACCCATAAAGCCCTTCATGGTAGTGGGTCTGCGTACTTGAGAGACCGCCTCCTGCCAATTACCTCCCTGCGACCAATAAGATCACATAGATTAGGCCTCCTCCGAGTTCCATCTGCCAGTCAATGCCGACTGGCAACTACACGGAGGAGAGCCTTTTCAGTAGTAGCTCCGACCCTTTGGAACGATCTCCCCGTGGAGATTCGTACCCTCACCACCGTCCAGACCTTCCGCACAGCCCTTAAGACCTGGCTAGCTCGTCAGGCCTGGGGACAAAGATAACTGCCCCCACCCGAATGATGAATGAATGTTGTTTACTATTTTACTTCTATGTATTGTTGTGTCTATTGTCTGTATACCCCCCCCCCTTTATTTTATGTAAGCCGCCCTGAGTCCCCTCAGGGAAAAGGGCGGCCTATAAGCATCAATAAATACCTAAATACCTAGTCAAATGAGCCTCTTGCTTAATTTTCATGAATCCTTTAAACTAATTACATTCTTATTCTTTTTTTTTTTCACCGGGAAAACAAAGCCACGAACATCGGAAGGAGCGGTGATACCTTTGTAGCCACCTCCATCCAGGAAGCCATCAGCAGTGTGGACTTCGCCATCAATTCGACACGCACCGAACTGTTCAGCAAGTAAGACTATCAGGAATGCCATAAACATTGAATGAGATTTGTTGCCACGCTGCACATCAGGTAGATGCAACAGGTAACAATCAACCATTGAGTCATCGGTCCTGTCTGAGCTTGGTTGTTTTCTTGCAGACATTTGATTACCCAACTAGATAATATCATCAGTGCTTCAAGGGTATGGACTTTGGTCTCTGTTTATATACAATTGGCTTGCCCTGTCAGAGTAGGAGTGTTCTTGGTGGTTCCTTGATTTGGCTGTCTTTACTGTTTGTTTGTTTGTTTGTTTGTTTGTTTGTATTGGTAGTTTCTTGATTGTGGAATTGTATACTGTTTGATTGTTTGTCTAGTATTAACAGAAGTGGGTTCCTACCAGTTCGCACCTATTCGGTAGAACCGGTTCGTCAAATCTACCGAACCGGTTAGAAGAGGTTCCACCAGTGAACCTGGAAAGCAGGCCACACCTACAGAAGAGGTTCCGAAATTTTTTGAAACCCACCACTGGTCCTTGAATATGATTATTCTACACTATCATGCTCATATTTATAAAACTCAGGGCCTCCGTGAAAGGTAAGGGTGACTACTGTGGTACAATCAGAACATTGCGTGTGTTGAAGTTGTTTTAACGCAAACCAAAGATGCCTTCTAAAAAACAAGTTTACATCATATTCTTATGCATGCCAGTGCTGTGTGTGAGGTAATTTAAGGTGTTCTGACAAGTGTTGTTGGCATCTTCATATCCGGTCACATGGGTGGCAAGCCACTCCCATCCGGTCACATGGGTGGCAAGCCACTCCCACAAAGGAGGCCACACCCACAGAGTAGGTTCGAACAATTTTTGAAACCCACCACTGAGTATTAATCATGGTGTTCTCTGTTCATCTGCATGTTGATTGCTTGCAAGGGGATGTTCTGCGGGTTTTGTTTCCCTTTTGGAGCTTTGATTGTCTCTTTTAAATAGTATGAAGATGTTGTTTATCTCTATGTGCCAATGGTTGATTCAACGGAGTGCCAGGCTCCCCAGAATTCTCACAGTTGCTCACCGTTTCCCACTTAATGTCCATGTGTTGTGCAATTAAGGATGTCTTCTGACTGCTAGTTCATCCATGTGTCCTGTTAGTGTTCTGCCTGCCTGTCCTACATAGTGGCTGTTACAATCCCTTCTAAGCATCTTCTAAGCACTGAGGATATTACCTAGTTGGGTAATGAAATGTCTGCAAGAAAATAACCAAGTTCAGAGAGCACCAAGGACTCCACAGTTGATCACTGAACTACAAATATACCCTTCTATTGGTAACAACCAACCAGTCCGGAAATTAATTGGGGGAAAAATATTACAATGCAGAAATCGAAGTTTGCAAGATATGATGAGCCGCTAAAAGGATCACATTCTGTGCCTCCCAAACAGGAGACCCAAAACACCGAACGAATTGCTGGCCCTTTTCAGATATCCACGAGACCCCGATACCATCGAGACCGCTCGGGCTGGAGAAATCTTTGAGAGAACCCTGCAGCTCATTCAGGATCACGTCCAGCAAGGATTATTTGTGGACATGAATGGAACGGGTATAAAGTGGGAATAGTCCCCCTGCTTTTTTTTTAGTCATAAGAATATACTCCAGGAAAATAAAAACGTTTTTTCTTGCTAAGTGGTTAGCAGGAACACCAGAGCGCCCTGTAAAATTCAGTGGGCATTTCCTATATTCTAGGCCAGGGGTCGGCAAACTTAAACACTCAAAGAGCCATTTGGACCCGTTTCCCATAGAAAAGAAAACACCGGGAGCCACAAAGGTCCTAACCGGAAGCCCCCTGTTCAATTCTGGAGCTGACCGGAAGTTCAGTTCCCCCACCATAGAGTCTCCTCCTAGCACGGCATACTTTTTCCTCTATCTGTCATAACTGAAAGCCCTATCAATTGTGGAGACAACTGGAAAACCCTCCCCTTGCCATAGAGTCTTCTCCTGGTGCACTGTGCTTCTCCCCCACCACCACCACCACCGGAAGCTCCTCTCAAAATTGTGGCGCTGACCAGTGACGGAGCCGCAGCAGAGGGAGGAAAGAGCCACATGCGGCTCCAGAGTTGCAGTTTGCCAACCCCTGTTCTAGGCAACCTTCGTTGGAGTCTTAGGCTGTTAAATTATCCCATTATGAAATCTGGAAAGCCATTTTTTTAAAAAAAAGATAAATTACACCATTTCATACTGAATGGCTGTGTTCCAAACTCCTAGAGCTGTGATGGTGAACTTTTGGCCCTGACCCCACCCCCATTTGTGGTCATAAATGGATAAATTAAGCCTCTGGAATAGACATAAACAATCAGGAAAAAGATGGATCTGTTGGTAGCATCTCATAAACTCGCACAGCCCAGGAGCTGGGAAGAAACACCTCGAATCTCTGAAAGAGATGCTGCTTTCATGAACTAAACTCTTAATGAGTCTGAGAAATTCTCTTCATTAGTATCGGCCCGTCCTCCCACCCCACCCCCCACCTCACCAGATAAGGAACAATGCTGGACTTGGCAGTAAAGTTTAAGCAAATTGCAAAATGTAGGAGGCTAGAAAGTGGAAGGCCGTGAGTTCAAGTGTCGCTTTAGCCATGAAACGCAGTTGGGTGAATTTGGGCCAATCACAAAGAGATGGTGAGTTCTAGTCCCGCTTTAGCCATAAAAGCCAGCTGGGTGACTTTGGGCCAATCACAAAGATGGTGAGTTCTAGTCCTGCCTTGAAAGCCCGCTGACTGCCTTTGGGCTAGTCCCTCTCTCCCAGCTCAATTCATCTCACGGTGTTGTTGTTGTGGGAACAATAGGAAGAAGAAGGTGTGTTATCTATGTTCACCACCTTGAGTTATTTGTAAAAATAATAAGGGCAGGAAACAAACAAATGTAGTTCATCCACTTTGATTCTAACTCCAATCCAACATTTTAACCTTGTCTTGCAGGCTATCGCTACAATGACCTAGTTTCCCCGCACTACCTGAACATGATTGCCAACTTATCGGGATGTTCCGCCCACCGCCGCACCCCCAACTGCTCCGACATCTGCTTCCATAAGAAGTACAGGACCCACGATGGGTCTTGCAATAACCTCCAGCACCCTATGTGGGGCGCATCCCTCACGGCCTTCCAACGGCTGCTGAAGCCCGCTTACCAAAACGGCTTCAACCTCCCCCGGGGCTTCTCCTTGGCAGAAGATTCCAGGGATCTCCCCCTTCCTCTGCCTCGCTTGGTCTCGACTGCCCTGATTGGCACGGAGACCATCACCCCGGATGATCGCTTCACTCACATGCTTATGCAGTGGGGGCAGTTTCTGGACCACGACTTAGACCAGACGGTGGCTGCGATTAGCATGGCACGTTTCTCAGACGGGGCGTCATGCAGTCAGGTGTGCACTAGTGATCCCCCTTGCTTCTCCATTATGATCCCCAAGAATGACCCCCGGGTACGCCGAGGACGGTGCATGTTCTTTGTGCGTTCCAGCCCCGTGTGTGGCAGCGGGATGACCTCCCTGCTGTTGAATTCCGTCTACCCCCGGGAGCAGATCAACCACCTCACCTCCTTCATCGACGCTTCCAACGTCTACGGCAGCACCGAACAGGAGTCCCTTGAACTGCGGAATCTCAGTAACCAGAATGGGCTTCTGAAGTCAGGCCAGGTGGTTCCAAGTTCAGGAAAACCCCTCCTGCCTTTCGCCACCGGGCCGCCGACTGAGTGCATGCGGGATGAAAGCGAGAGCCCGGTGCCGTGTTTCTTGGCCGGGGATCATCGGGCCAATGAGCAACTGGGATTGACTTCTATGCACACCTTGTGGTTCCGCGAGCATAACCGGGTGGCTGCCGAGCTCCAGTCTTTGAACCCTCACTGGGATGGGGATACCATCTATCATGAGGCTCGCAAGATTGTGGGGGCCCTGATGCAGCACATCACCTATTCCCACTGGCTTCCCAAGATCCTTGGAGAAGCTGGGTTGAAGGTCATGGGAGACTACAAAGGTTACGACCCCACCACCAATGCTGGCATCCTGAATGTTTTTGCCACCGCAGCTTTTCGCTTCGGCCACACCCTCATCCATCCGCAACTCTACCGGTTGAATGAAACTTTCAAGCCCATCCGGCAAGGCCATGTCCCACTTCACAAGGCGTTCTTCTCCCCATTCAGGATCATCCAGGAGGGTGGCATTGATCCCCTTCTGCGTGGACTTTTTGGCGTGCCTGGGAAAATGCGGGTGCCTTCTGAACTCCTCAATATGGAGCTGACCGAGAAGCTGTTTTCAATGGTGCACTCAGTCTCCCTGGACCTGGCAGCCATCAATATCCAGAGAGGGCGCGATCACGGCATCCCTCCTTATAATGACTTCCGGGTCTTCTGCAACCTCACCTCTGCTCAGGAGTTTGATGACCTCAGGAATGAAATTAAAAATCTGGAGATCAGGGAGAAACTCAGGAGGTATGGGAGCATGGACAATGGATGCTAGAGAAGTCTCCATCTCCCTTCTTTCTCCTCCTTCTGTGTCTCCATCTCCTTTCTTCTTCCTCTTTTCTATTTCCTCTCCCTTCTTTCTCCTTTCTCACTCTATGTCTCCATCGCCTTCTTCCTCTCCTCTGCATCTCTCCCTTCTTTCTCACTCTGTCTCCATCTCTTTCCTCCTCCCTCTCCTCTCACTATCTCCCTTCTTTCTCCTTACTCCGTGTCTCCACCTCCTCTCTTCTCCCTCTCCTATCTCATCTCCCTTCTTTCTCCTTCTCTTTCTCACTGTGTCTCTATCTCCTCTTTCTCCTCCCTATCTCCATCTCCCTTCCTTCTCCTTTATCACTGTGTCTCCATCTCCTCTCTTCTCCCTCTCCTCTCTAGCTCCCTCTCCCTTCCTTCTCCCTCTGTCTCCATCTCCTTTCTTCTCCCTCTCTTTCTCCATCTCCCTCCTTCTCCATTCAACTTGTTGGGCCAATGCTTCTCCAATGTCACTCTCCCAGTCTAATATCATAGCCAAGATATCTGTCCAGTGTAGTTCTAGGTTTATCCATTACCACTTCAAAATCTGAGACCTTCTTCTTGAAAGATAAAAATTTCACCCCCATGAAAATTCTTGCAGTCCCTCCACTGAATCTGCTCCACGTCTCTTAATCTTTTCCTCCTTCGCTCCTGCAGCTTATATGGAATTACAAAGAATGTGGACCTCTTTCCCGCCTTGATGGTAGAAGATCTTATCCCAGGAACCAGAGTAGGGCCAACTCTCATGTGCCTACTGGTGACCCAGTTCAGAAGACTCCGAGATGGAGACAGGTAATTCCCAATTTTCCCTCAGAAACCAGTCTCTCTACCAGCGTCTTCAGTCTGGCAGCCAACAGGTATGTCAGTCCCCATCAACCTTGCCAGAAAGATCGTGCTAGTTAACAGATTAACAGAGTTGGAAGGGATCTTGTAGGTCATCTAGTCCAACCTTGCCCCCCTCCCGCCCAAGCAGGAGACCCTACCTACACCATTTCTGACAGATGGCAGTCCAGTCTCTTCTTGAAAGCCTCCAGGGATGAGTTGACATCCAACATTTGGAGGCTGCCAGGTTGGAGAAGGTTGCTCTTTATTCTTTCACCCAAGCAACTTGCTGTTGAAGTGATTTACCCTATTTCCCTGTAAATAAGACCTCCCGGGGTAATAAGCCCAAACAAGCTTTTGAGTGCATGCGCTGAAATAAGCCCTCCCCTGAAAATAAACCCTCCCCCAAAATATTGCAACACAGCAGCAGCCATGAGGTGATCACGCTCAATGCCTCCTGCACCTCAAAAATAATAAGATCTCCCCGAAAATAATGCCAAGTACTTATTTCGGGAGTCAAAAGAAAATAAGACTCTGTCTTATTTTCGGGGAAACACGGTATCATAATTTATGATTTGTCATAGCTGTTTATATCTTACTTTTCAGGATAACAGTCTCCTTGAAAGGGGCTTTCAATCCAGAGTGACAATTATAAACAAAACACAGTATTTGGTGATTTTATTTACTGTTAAACCCACTTCAGCAGATTAGCCTTTCTCTCATTTCCTTGGGGAATCTGTTGTTTTAATCAAGGCTCACCAGCCCTGGCAAAGAGCGTGTTTTTAAATTAGTCGTATCTTATTTGATGAGTTCCCACCTGTTCTTGCCAAGATACAGCAATAGCACTTAGACTTATATACCGCCTCACACAATGGTGGGATTCAATTTTTTTTTACTTCCGGTTCTGTGAGCATGGCTTGGGGGCAGGGCAGGACGGATACTGTAAAATCTCCATTCCCTCCCGGTCAGCTGGGACCGGGGAGGCAGAGAATAGAAGGGGTGGGGCCAGTCAGAGGTGGTATTTACCGCTTCTCTGAACTACTCAAAATTTCCACTACAGGTTCTGCAGAACTGGTCAGAAACTGCTGAATACCAACTCTAGCCTCATAGTGCTTTATAGCCCTCTCTAAGCAGTTTACAGAGTCAGCCTATTGCCTCCCACAATCTGGATCCTCATTGTACTGGCCTCGGAAGGATGGAAAGCTGAGTCAACCTTGAGCCAGTCAGGATCGAACTGCTGGCAGTTGGCAGTGTTAGCCTGCAAAACTGCATTTTAATTGCCATGGCTCTTATAGAGAAGCACATCTAGAGACTCTATGGAGATTCTCAGTCATCCAGGTCATGGTTGTCCCAAAAGGTGCTTTTTCTCAAGAGGCAACTGAGCTTTCTGTTTTTTCTTTTTGCTTCTCATCCGGGAACCTTCTTTAGCTCTGACTGGATGGCGATCCTTCCATTTCCCACCCTCCAGTCAGAACTGAAGAAGCTTCCTGGATGAGATGCAAAACGTCTTCAAAAATAAAATAAAATCCTGTTGCCTCTTGAAAAAAGCACCTTTGGGACACATCTGGAGAGAGGAAAAATGTTCTTATAAGACCATAATTAAATCTCCCTCTTTTGAGTACTCCAGATGTTCTACACCCTCACCTTTTTGCTTCTCTCTATTAGGTTTTGGTATGAAAACCCAGGTGTGTTCACTTCAGCCCAGTTGACACAAATCAAGCAGGGGTCCTTGGCCCGCATTATCTGTGACAACAGTGACCACATCCAGCAGCTCCAGAGGGATATCTTCCAGGTGGCCTCCTACCCTCAAGGCATGGTGGACTGCAGTGAAATTCCCCAGGTGGATCTGCGTTTGTGGAAAGACTGCTGCAAAGGTGAAGAAATCCCAGCGCGGTGACACTTTGCAGGAATAGGTCAAAAAAGTGCCTTTCTCCACTTAGGAGACACTATTTCCTGTTCCGACCTAGGCTTCCCGATACAGTAAAAAGCAGGCGCTTAGTCCCCCAAATCCTCTTTTTATTTCAAAGGCTGTGAATCATGTTCATTCACAGCCCGTAATTAGTCCCAACTAGTTTGTGAAGGGTTGCGAAATCTCCATTCCCACCCCACTCTGGAGCCAGCCAGAGGTGATAGTTGCTCAGTTCTCTGAACTACTCAAAATTTCCGCTACCGGTTCTCCAGAACGTGTCGGAACCTGCTGAATTTCACCCCTATTCATAACTCAACATTTTTTCAGTGCCATTGTCACTTTGAACGGTCACTAAATGAACTACCTGCAACTATATTTCAGAGTCCTTGGTGCTCCATGAGTTTGATTGCTTTCTTGCAGGCGTTTCATGACCCAACTAGGTAACATCATCAGTGCTACAAAGGGGTGGGGTTTACTCCCTGTAAATATACTTGCCGTGTCAGTGTTGGTGGAAATACTGTTTTTGGTCTTGGTGGTTCCTTGATTAGACTGATTATTTGTGCTGGTAATTTTTTGATTGGGGTATATTGTTTATTGCTTGATTGTTGGTATATCTTGGTGTTAATCTCTGCTTATCTGGCTGTTGATTGCGGGTGAGGAGGTGTTTTGGTCTTTTTGCTTCCTTTTTCAGCTTTCATCATGTCTTCGGACTGCCAGTTGGTATTAGCAATAGCAGTTAAACTTATATACCGCTTCATAGGGCTTTCAGCCCTCTCTAAGCGGTTTACAGAGTCAGCATATCGCTCCCACAGTCTGGGTCCTCATTTCACCCACCTCGGAAGGATGGAAGGCTGAGTCATCCTTGAGCCGGTGAGATTAGAACTGCAGATAACAGTCAGCTGAAGTGGTCTGCAGTACTGCACCCGAACCACTGCGCCACCTCGGCTCTTCATGGATCCACTTTGCTAGTCTCCTGCTTGCCTCTCCTACCTAGTGGCTGTTACAGATTCTTCTAGCACTGATGATGAAATGTCTGTAAAAAAAAAATAACAAAGCTCAGAGACCAGTTGAACCCCGAGTTATAGATATTCTCTTTCATTGGATTTCTGAGTGCAATTCAATTCCTGGTTTGTAACTCAACCCTGAGTTACAAATATTCTATTGTAAACTAATTTTAGAAGGTGGTGATGAACATGGATTGTAGTAGAAGAATAATTTAGGATTTTAGGTCTGATTTCCATCAAACCAGCAACTGTTTCTGGATAATATTGGTCACATATGCTCATTCCAGTGGTGGGTTTCAAAAATTGTTCGAACCTACTCTGTGGGTGTGGCCTCCTTTGTGGGAGTGGCTTGCCACCCATGTGACCACGTGGGAGTGGCTTGCCGCCCATGTGACCAGATATGAAGATGCCGACGACACTTGTCAGAACCACCTTAAATTACCTCTCACACAGCACTGGCATGCATAAGAATATGATGTAAACTTGTTTTTTAAAAGGCATCTTTGGTTTGCGTTAAAACAACTTCAACACACGCAATGTTCTGATTGCACCACAAACACAGTAGTCATCCTTACCTTTCACAGAGGCACTGAGTTTTATAAATATGAGCATGATAGTGTAGAATAATCATATCCAAGGACCAGTGGTGGGTTTCAAAAATTTTTGGAACTTCTTCTGTAGGTGTGGCCTGCTTTCCGGGTCCACTGGTGGAACCTCTTCTAACCGGTTCGGTAGATTTGATGAACCGGTTCTACTGAATAGGTGCGAACTGGTAGGAACCCACCTCTGGCTCATTCGCAGGAGTCCTTTCATAATAACCTCTGGTCTGTGATTGTAATAAAAAAAAAAGTTTCACAATCAACTCTTCCTTTCTCCTTCACCTTCCACCCGCTTCGCCCCCGTTGCCTGAGGGAGAACATTCCTGGAGTATAATGCTATGGAAAATCGATGGGGCTCTCTGTGTCTGGTTGTGTATGAACCACAGACATACCCATTCATAAAGCTGTTGTTGAAAGGTGGAGAAAAAGGGAATGATAAAAGAAGTGAAAGTTCACCTGCAGTGGCCTTCAACGTAGGTAGCGTGACATAGTCCTTGCATTAAAAATGCGAGTTGATACATCCGTGTTAAGAGACTTCATTCTTTGAGACACATGGAGGTGAATCACCTGATGAATTGAAATCCAGCTGTCTCCCAGAAAATGGTATTTTTGAGGCACCTCACTTCAAGGATTGCATACAACATAGAAGAATAGGATTGGAAGGGACCTTGGAGGTCTTCTGGTCCAACCCTCCTGCTTAGGCAGGAGACCCTGTTTGTCAGGACAAACAGCTGTTCTTCAAAGCCTGCAGTGATGGAGGGCCCACAACATCTGGACTTCTGAAAGCTGTTCCAGACTGTTTGTTTTCACTGTCAAGAAACTTCTCTTTTTAAGGTTCTTCCACCTGTTAATTCTTGTCCTGCCCTCCAGAGCCTTTGCCGTTTTTGTTTTTCTTCTCTGCCCATTTTCTAGAGTCTCAACATCTTTTTTTGTATTAGGGTGATCAGAAATGGATGAAGTCTTCCTACAGCGCCCTCACTAGTATCCTAAATAAGAGAACGTTTTCTTGGAGAACATAAATGTTTTTCCATTGAAGTTTAGATGTAGTCTTTTCAGATATCGAATTTGTCACCGTTTCTTAATGCGTTTTGTCCAACCAAAAGTGGCCAAGGGGTGTTGCTGACCTGAGATTAGCTTTTTGGAAAGAGAAGTGAGCATGTGCTTTCGTATAGAACCCATTTAGCTGGTTCCCCTGTATCTTCTACATGCAGGGAGAATGAAGAAAGCTAAGATGGCGGATACGGGCATTTATGAGTTGTTGTTTTTTTCAAAAGTTGTGAAATTCTTCTTCTTGCCCTAGATTGCAACACAAGAGGTCAGTTAAGGGCTCTCTCACAGCAGTTCCGAAGCAAAAGATCATCCAACTTCAGCTATCCAGAAGAAAACCCATCCAAAGCCACCCTATTAGGAGAACCAAGGTATATTTCTCAGCGGCTGCTTCTTACACTTAATGTAGCTTAAGATTTAATGGACTCTTTTTTTTGAAAAATCTCATCCTCTGTATATTTTTTGCACGATCAACACATTTATGGGTTTACTCACAGAAGGGCTAAGGCAATTTCAGCTACACTGTGTGTGGACGTCAACTCCCAGAATTCCCCAGTCAGACGAAAAAGCCAGTTGAGAAACATTGGACTAAGGCTACCAGATGTGGTTTGAGAAATTCCACATGACTGCAGTATGGTCTAGTGCAGTGTTTCTCAACCTTGGCAACTTGAAGATGTCCGGACTTCAACTCCCAGAATTCCCCAGCCAGCATTCGCTGGCTGGGGAATTCTGGGAGTTGAAGTCCGGACATCTTCAAGTTGCCAAGGTTGAGAAACACTGGTCTAGTGGTTATTGTTCTAGTAGCTAAGGCACCAGGCTAGTAACCAGGAGACGGTGAGTTCTACTCCCACCTTAGGCATGAAAGGTAGCTGGGTGACTTTGGGCCAATCCTTGTCTCTCAGCCCTCACAGGTTGTTTTTGGTGGGAAAAATAGAATGGGGAAGTAGTATTACGAATGTTGGCTGCCTTGAATTATTTATAAAAATAAGAAAGTGGGTAGAATAGAAGAGGAATAGAAGAGAATCATTGACCAAGTGTGATTAGACACGCAAGGGATAAAAATAATAATTAAAAAAAGATTAAAATTGCAAAGGGTTAGCTTTTTCTTCAACCCTTTACTTCCACCTAATAGTAATTAATAGCAATAGCAATAGCAGTAGACTTATATACCGCTTCATAGGCCTTTCAGGCCTCTCTAAGCGGTTTACAGAGAGTCAGCATATTGCCCCCAACAATCTGGGTCCTTATTTTACCCACCTCGGAAGGATGGAAGGCTGAGTCAACCCTGAGCCGGTGAGATTTGAACCGCTGACCTGCTGATCTAGCAGTAGCCTGCAGTGCTGCATTTAACCACTGCGCCACCTTGGCTCTTAATTTGGTTACCCTAAGCCAGTGGTAGTCAACCTGGTCCCTATCGCCCACTAGTGGGCGTTCCAGCTTTCATGGTGGGCGGTAGGGGTTTGCTGTAACTCTGCGCAGTGGGTAGAGTGCAGTACTGCAGGCCACTTCAGCTGACTGCTAGTTCGGCAGTTCGGCGGTTCAAATCTCACCGGCTCAGGGTTGACTCAGCCTTCCATCCTTCCGAGGTGGGTAAAATGAGGACCCAGATTGGTGTTGGGGGCAATATGCTGACTCTGTAAACCGCTTAGAGAGGGCTGAAAGCCCTATGAAGCGGTATATAAGTCTAACTGCTATTGCTATTGCTTTATAAATTTTATAAAATAAAGTTACTTCCCTACTTTATAAATCACCATTACTGTGGAACTGGTGGGCGGTTAGAAAATTTTACTACTAACAGAGATACAAAAGTGGGCTGTAGGTATAAAAAGGTTGACTACCCCTGCCCTAAGCAGAATATCTCTCCCCTAAGTTTACCAGAAACTCCCACATAAACATTATCTCACTTACATACCCCCGTGCACTCCAGCAAAGTTCTAATCCTTGCTTTTATTCACTTCTTGTTAGGGTGGAGGAATCGCCTTTGAAAGATGAAGAAGACCTCAGATCTTTAGTGAAGGGACTTGAACAAACTATCTTTTCTCTTCGGAAACAGGTACATGGGTGGGGAGAACTGGGTTATATCGCCTTCTGTTTCAAAGTCCTTGTCATTCGTAAGGAATTCTGGTTGTTTCATCTGTGAAGGCTATCCAAAACCTCTTATGGAACCTGAAGTTTCTGTAAGCAGCCAAGAGTTGCTCTATCAAGGAGACGGGCAGCATATAAATTAAATAAATAGATAAAGTTGGTAACATTTTTTTATGAATGGTATTTTATATTACTGGCTTTGTGCACCTTATGACTTGGCCTTAGCAAAAACCTTGCCAATGATGCTCTTCTAAATCACGGTAACATAAATCATTATATATGTGGGATTCTAGTCATCAAATCAACCCATCAGGTCATCTCTACTACAGCCTTCCTCAGTCTTTTACTCTCTGGGTATCTTAAACTTCACTTTCCATAATACTATCAGGCAGGCCATTGTGGCAACAGTCTAGCACAGGGGTGTCAAACTCACATTGTCACGTGACGTATCACAACTTTTGCTAAATTGAGGGTGGGCGCGGCCAGCATTTGATACATCTGGTCTGCGGGCCAGGAGTTTGACACCCCTGGTCTACCATCTTTGAAGGACACTAAATTAAGAATGGTTGCCAGGTTCATTACTTCCGATCAACAATGATTGCTTCCGATTAATAGATTGGTCCCCCTCTACTAATCACTCTCCTGATTTTCTTTGCTGCCAGGTCAATGGCTTGGAAGGTCAACTCAGAAGACACCAAAGAATCCTTGCTACTAAATATGGCCGCCATCTAGAGAATGGAGCAAAGGAGAAAAAAAGATGACCTCTTTTAGGTGCTGCTTGAGTGAGAGGACAATCTGTGGGTGAAAGAAGGAAGGGTGGGTTGAGGAATGTTTTCTGGAGCAAGGCCAAGAGCATTGGTGTCCATAGATGGGAGAAATGGTGACCCAGGGAAGAAATGACTCAACTGATGCACTTCTAACGCCCAGTAGTTCAATGCACATCATCACTTCATTGATGGAATGACATCAGGATTCCTGCATCACCATCTTGATGTCACTGTGGCTTGTAAAAGACATCAGTCATTAAGAGTACTATTTGGATTGCAAGACTCACTTCTGAGCAGCTGGTCTTTCTTAAGCCATGCACCTATCTCTTTTTCTCAAAAAAAGAAAATAATCTTGTATGGTATTGGTAGTCAAGTGTTGAAATAGCAGAAGTATTGATAGGCAGATCCAATGATGGTCTTTTGTTTTCAGAGGAAAGGTAAGAAGGTCAAGACTCCCACAAGTGAATTTTCATCCTTAATGACTTAATGGAGATGTCCATGTAGTTTTCTCTATGTCACAAATGGGGATGGTTTGCTGTGGCCTCCTGGGATATTTTTTTCAGCTTTCCTGTTTAGTTTGCAGATCTAGGATTTCTTGATGGTGTCATATCAAAGTGTCCAAAATATCTAACCCTGTTTAGCCTTTCGATATCAGCCAAAGTCGAACTAAAGATTTCCACCTTCTGAGATACTTTCAAGTTAAACTTGATTCCTGGTGGATTCATGGATTCATACATGTTACTTTCTGGGTCACAATATGGAAGTGATTTGTGTTGGCGCTGACCTATTGCAGCATGTGGGTTATTTACTTCCCACTTAGTCCATAGCTATGGTTTTCTCTGATGGCCTCCGGCTGAAGTACTATCTAGACACGACTTTACAATATTTAGTCTTAGATCAGACTGCCCATGTGTTGCTACCCATTAAAGCTGAATAACAGAATGACATGGTTGGAAGGAACCTTGGAGCTATTCTAGTCCAACCCCACACTCAAGGAGCAGATCCTATACCAGTGACGGCGAACCTTTTTGCCACCAAGTGCCCAAACTGGAATGCACGTGCGGGTGCATGTGTGCATGCGCCGGCCAGCTGTTGTTCGCATGCAGTGGAGCACCGGAAATCTGAAGACCAGCTGGCCAGTGCGTACCCAACACTCCGACGCATGCAAAGACCAGCTGGCGACAGCACGCGTGCCCAGAGAGAGGGCTTTGCGTGCCACCTCTGGCACGCATGCCATAGGTTCACCATCATGGTCCTATACCATTTCAGACAAATGGCTGCCCAATGTCTTCTTAAAAACCTCCAGTGATGGAGCATCTACAACTTCTGAAAGCAAGCTGTTTCACTGATTAACAGTTCTCAATGAAAGGAAATTTCTCCTTAGTTCTAGGGTTGCTTCTCTCCTTGATTAGTTTCCATCTGTTGCTTCTTGTCCTGCCCTCAAGTGCTTTGGAAAATAGGCTGATTCCCTTTTTTTGTGTGGCAACACCTACTTCTAGCAAATTAGATGCTCTTGAGTAGTTCTACTTCAATATATTTCATTTTTTTCCCATGCTTCCTTACTTGAGTCTGGCAATATACCCAGGTCGTGTTGCACAAGCAGACCTTATGGATTTATAGGCTTAGCCCGGCTAGCAGTGAATTCTAGTGCACATTCATTATATTGAAGTAAAAAGGTAGGCCTTATTTCTTCCTAAACTACATCTTGAAAAGAGACAGGCATGTGAGAGAGAAAGACAGAATATATTCCCTTATACCTCCCTTATACACAAAAGGACAAAAAGTTAAACTATCAATAGGCCATCCCAAAGCTGCTTTTGAGAGGGAACCGGACTTTCTGGTTTTTCTTTGAAGACGTTTCACTTCTCATCCTCTTGGAAAAGCACCCTTTGGGGCAACCATGACTGATGAATCTCCATAGACATTTACCAATAGGTCAGAGGAAAAACACACTGCTTTGTGAAGGCACTGGCATTATCTGTCTCTTTCTATTCATTTTAGCAGTCGACTCACAAGTAGAGATGTTGCCCTCTCTAGCAGCTACCGTATTTTTTGGAGTATAAGACACACTGGAGTATAAGACACACCAAGGTTTTGAAGAGGCAATTTTTTTAAAAAAAAAGGTTTTGCACTCTGCAAGCCTCCCAAAAACAGCCCCTTTTTCGTGAAAACAGGCCCATTTTTTTCAAAAAAAAAAGGCATGAATAGCCTTCGGGAACGTGCAGAGTGCTCCGGGGGGGGGGGGCTCAAAAGCAAGCAAAAAAAAAATTGGCATGCATAGCCTTTAGGAGGTTTATAGAGTACTCCTGGGGGCTGGGGGGGGAGAATTGTGCAAAAAACAGCCTTTTTTCACTCATTTCTGCCTTCTCCAGCCCCCAGGAGCTCTCTGAAAGCCTTCTACAGGCTCTGCACGGCCATTTTTGGGAAGGTGGGATGGAGTTTAGGAGGCAAAAAATGCTGTATTCAGTGTATAAGACGCACCCAGATTTTCAGCCTCTTTTTTGAGGGAAAAAGGTGAGTCTTATACTCCGAAAAATACGGTATATACTTTTTCTTCTGCAAAATGCCTGGTTCAAAGATGTCACTGCTTCTTAGCTTCAGAAACCTAGGTCCACTTAAAGTACAATCAAGCAAAGCCAACGATGACAAAATACGAATAATCAACCAATCAAATCAAGAAAAGCTTCAACAGGTATTTAATTAGTAAGACATCTTACTGTCTGAAGACTCGAGCAAAGACCTAATTAGCTGGAAACAAGCATGTATTAGAAAAAACATGCTGGGAACATGGACTAAATCAACAATATTCCCTTTGGTTGATGTTGAGCAGTCATTCCTCAGTTGTGAACATGTCAGAGATAAGTACCAAGCTGATTGGAAACTTCTCTTTGTTACATTAAGCTAGCTGTGACCTCAAAAGCTGCTTGAAATCTCTCCAGCTGCTTAAACTCTTTCACAAATGACATTGCTAATCTCCTTAACTCCAGGAGGTTTCTAAGATGAAGCATACTACAAAACTGCAAATTTGGGTGATTGACATCAGAACATTTATCCATACCTTGTCTTTGGATATTTCTCCGGGTTTCCACTTGCCTTCCTGTACATCATGCCTCATTACTTACAGCCTGTTGTTGCTGAGATAAGACAATTAGGAGGCGAGCCTCGAGAAATATCTGAGGCTGGGAAGATGTTCTCAAAAATGTTCAGACAAAATGCCACATGTCCAGCTGGAATTCACCTAGCATAGCTGTTGTGATGGATTCTCCTTGTCGATTCAGAATCACTCCAAGGACTTATGTCTGAAGTGCCAGCCAAAGCAATAAGATCTTTATAGTAGTTTCTACTGCACAAGTATTCCATTGCTTCAGCTAGAACTGTTTGGAATCTGATTTCAGATTAAGATATCTGATGCTCTTTCATTGCATTGAGATGCTTCAGGAAATTAAGTGGTGCTATGCTATACAGGTAATCCTTGCTTCATGACCACTCATTCAGTGACAATGGCACTGAAGGAGTGGTACTTATGACTGACCATCGAAGTTCTGGCCATTGAATTTCCTCTGCAGCCACATAATTGTGTTTCAGAAGCTCAGTGATCGGCCCACACTTCTGACTGTCAGTTGTCATGTGATCATAATTTTGAGGTTTCCCTGTTGGCTTCCAACATGCAAAATCAATGGGGAAGCCAGCAGGAAGTCTGAGGCAGTCACATTTGTGTTTCAGGCACTCAGCAATCAGCTCACACTTCTGACCATTGCAGCATCCCATTGTCATGGGATCGTGATTCACAACCTTTCCTGTCAGGCTTCCAACAAGCAAAGTCAATGGGGAGGACAGCAGGAAATTGGAAATTATGGTCACATAAGGTCCTTTGTTAATAACCCACACAGTCCTTATCTAACAACAGGAACTGGGACTGCCATAATTGGCAACACTAAGTGGCATAGTCACATGGCTTTCAACTTCTGAGTGAGTTGCTTAACAATGGATTTTCTGTTCCTAGTTAGCATCATTAAATGAGGAAGATATGTATTCTGTTGCAGTTCACAGTGGCCAGTATAATATATTTTAGATAGAGGTTACCGTTGGCTCTTGGGATAAGGAAATCTCCAGAGACAGTTGGTGCTAACAACCTTGAATATGAACATAACGCTTGCTCTTTCCAAAACAAATTTTCCTAAAATATTTTCCAACATTTAAGGAAGGACAAGAACCTGCAAAAAATTCTTTTTTGTTACCAGATATTTAGGATTAGTGAAAAAGAGAATTCACAGAAAAACCACTTATACGTAGAGATCAGTTGTCTGTAGCTAAATCTTCAAATTCCAAAGACTCCTCAGCTAAATTGCCTACAATCCACATAGGGATTTTGATCAACTGTAACAATCTTGCAGATGTTCCATTTAAAATATCCCTTTCTTCTAAACCAGCAGTTTAAATGTGGATTTGGGGGGATAATTGTATAACCCTTCAACCCTATTTTTCCCTTTTTTCTGTGGAAAAACGCCTCAAACTTCCCTCCTATTAGAGCATTGTCTTTCAAACTCAGCAACTCTTAATATGTATGGACTTCCATTCTCAAAATTCCTCAGCGAGTCATGCTGATTGGGGAATTCTGGGAGTTGAAGTCCAAACATCTTAAAAGTTGCTGAGTTTGAAAGACACTGCTCTAATAGGGAGGAAGTGAAGTGGCTATCAACCCACCACAGTTATCATTTTGTCCCTCCTTTTTTATATGCTTTCCATTTTCCCCTCTAGTTTTTGAAATCTGGGACTTGAAAAAGTAGACACTATTCTAGAGGGTGATCACAATAATTGGGAGAAAAAACCCATGCCCCTGTTGCATTTATTTTCAGTTTATTTTGGGAACATCTCAAGTAGGGAATTTATTTTTTTCACAACATACACTGGTGATTATGCAATACACAACTGGTCATGCACCACTGCAGTTCACAGATTTAGCAGATTCTCCTTCTAGATTTTGGGAGATGGGAATATATTTGTTTCTAATTTTGCTCCAGGCAATTGCAAATAAAGCTGTTGTATTCTTTCTGAAAACATTTTGGTCCATTTTTTTTTGTACTGACTCCTTTTTCCTGGCTATGGCTTTCTCCATAAAAATTCAGTATCTCTTTCTGTATTATTTGGAATGTAATACTCTCCTTCACCAAACCAACTGTCATTACAAAATGCATGGTCAAAGTGATGTGGAAAAGGAAAACATTTGGTAGGCTAACATTCCCCTGTCCTAGTTTTTAAGTTGAGGATTCAATTTACAGGTGGTAAGATTATCTTTTGTCATGTGTTCAAGCCTTCCCCCTTCTATTGCACTAAAAAGAGCAACTGGCAAAACTTAGCAAGGTCTCTAAAGCTGGATCAAAAAGCTACTTTGGAGAGAGGGGTTACATAGGGCACTGAGAAGATACCTGAAAGGAAGCAAGTTTGGATACTGTGGCATACATCTGGCTTTCTCTGCTTGCTGCCCATCACTTGTGTTGGGAGATATATGTTCCAGCCAAGAAGGAAAGGCTGGGATGCAACTAGTTCATACTTGGGGTATATATAGAGAGCCAGGAAAAGAAGATAAAGGGGCTGTTGCTCTTGCAGGTTGGCTTCAGAATGAACCTCTACTACTGAAAGGGAAAGACCGACTCTGGCCCACCTTGCTAAGTAATATATTAAACTACAGCACCATTGATTGACTGAATTGAACTGCTGCTCTCATATTCCTTGCACAATTTGCAAGATGTGGAGTCATTTATAAGAAAAAAGTGTGATAATGCAAAGCAATAATTTATAATATAATTCAAATTAAACTACGAGGTAATACAGAACAGCAAAACTGGTAAACAAACCACAAGAATACAGGAGATAGTAAAATGTTCCTTTATTTAACCATACTAAACAATAGTAAAACTGAACCAATGTGGACTGTGGTTACTTTTTACTGACTAGTTATAAAAACAATAGCAAAATGTTTCAGACGTTTACCTTGAGAAACCTTATACAATTTCATTCAGAGCTGAACTGATTTTGCTGGTTACTGAAACATGTTAGCCATGCTCTCTCCATTTACAAGGTTCCTTTCCCATGTAGATTCTTACATAATTTTGGAGATTTCGATTTGTTCTGAAGGATTTTCCCCACTCCATACATTTCTAATTTTTCTTCTCTGTAAGAGGTTGAATCCAAGTGAATCATGCCTGATCCTTTGATTTCAATTTTATAGGTGCTGTTTGGAACAGGAAAAGTAATTTTGGTAGGATATTCTTTTTACTGTAGCAATTCCGCAAAGTACTGATGTAGATTTTCCATTTTTCAAAATCTAATTTAATTTGCTTAAGTAATTTTATATACTTCTCTTCATTTATCACTGCATATCTTGCTGTTAACTATATTCCCAAATATTTAACTTTCTTAACTATTTGAATGGTTTCTTTGATGTTTATAAAGATTTCTCCTGTTAGTGAAGCTCTTTCCACACTCGAGGTTTTTTTTTTGTTGGGAATTCTTTGATGTTGACAGAGGTGTCCATCCCGAGCAAAGTTCTTTCCACATTCCAGACATTTGTAGGATTTTTCTCCAGTGTGAATTCTTTGATGTCTATAAAGACTCCCTCTCACACTGAAGCTCTTACCACACTCCAGACATTGATATGGTTTTTCTCCAGTGTGAATTCTTTGATGTCGAAAAAAATTTCCCCGCACACTGAAGCTCTTTCCACAATCCAGACATTGATATGGTTTTTCTCCAGTGTGACTTCTTTGATGGAGACGGAGGAGTCCAATTCGAGCAAACATCTTTCCACACGCCAAGCATCTGTAGGATTTTTCTCCAGTGTGAATTCTTTGATGTTTATTAAAACTCTTCATATTGAAGCTCTTTCCACACTCCAGACATTTGTAGAGTTTTTCTCCTGTGTGAATTCTTTGATGTTGACGAAGATGTCCCCCCTGAGTAAAGCTCTTTCCACACTCCATGCATTTGTAGGGTTTTTCTCCTGTGTGAATTCTTTGATGTTGATGGAGGTGGCCACCCTGAGTAAAGCTCTTTCCACACTCCATGCATTTGTAGGGTTTTTCTTCTGTGTGAATTCTTTGATGTTGATGGAGGGTATCACCCTGAGCAAAGCTCTTTCCACATTGCAGGCATTTGTAGAGTTTTTTTTCAGTGTGAATTCTTTGATGTCTATAAAGATTTCCCCTCATACTGAAGCTCTTTCCACACTCCAGACATTGATACGGTTTTTCTCCAGTGTGAATTCTTTGATGATTATCAAGAATTTTCTTCAGATTGAAGCTCCTTCCACACTCCAAGCATTTGTAGGGTTTTTCTCCTGTGTGAATTCTTTGATGTTGACGGAGGGTTCCACTCTGAGTAAAGCTCTTTCCACACTCCATGCATTTGTAAGGTTTTTCTCCAGTATGAATTCTTTGATGATTATCAAAACTTCCCCTCACACTGAAGCTCTTCCCACATTCCAGGCATCTGTAAGATTTTTCACCTGAGTGGATTCTTTGATGTATATAAAGACTGCTTTTTTGACCAAAGTTCTTTCCACATTCCACACATTGATAAGGTTTTTCTCCAGTATGGATTCTTTGATGTCTATAAAAATTTCCCTTCACATTGAAACTCTTTCCACACTCCAGACATTTGTAAGATTTTTCTGCTGAGTGGATTCTTTGATGTATATAAAGACAACTCTTGTTCTTTCCACATTCCCCACGTTGGTAAGGTTTTTCTCGTGTGTGAATTCTTTGATGTCTATAAAGATTTCCCCTCACACTGAAGCTTTTTCCACACTCCAGACATTTGTAGGGTTTTACTCCAGTGTGAATTCTTTGATGATTATCAAGAATTCCCTTCAGATTGAAGCTCTTTCCACATTCCAGACACTGATATGGTTTTTCTCCAGTGTGAATTATTTGATGTCTACAAAGGTTTCGCCTCACACTGAAGCTCTTTCCACATTCCTGGCACTGATATGGTTTTTCTCCTGAGTGGGTCCTCAGATGGTCTTGAAGCTTCAGATTTGTTTTGAAGGATTTTTCACATTCTGTGCATTGGTGTTTCTTTTCTCCCTGGCGGGTTCTTCTTCCTCGGGGATTCCCGCGTTTTCCTTCTGTGCTGAAGGACTCTCCGCACTCCGGGAGCGTCTCAGCGGCTCCGCTAATTCCCGCCTTTCCCTCCTTCTCCCGGCTTCTCCCTCCTGGCATCTCCCTTCAGCTCCGGCTCATCCCGTTTGCGGGTGGCTCTTCCGCAGCCCCGGAGCGGCCGGGAGTTTCTTCCCGCCACCGCCTCCCGCGGAAGCCGCTCCTCTTCTCTCGGCCGGCGCTTTCTTCCTCCGCCGGGCTCGTCCGTCCTCCTGAAGGGGCGAAGGGGGAGGAAGAGAGGCGCGTCAGGGCTTCGTCCCTTTCTCCCCCGAGAGGAGACCCAAGCCCGCCCGGGGAGGAAGGCCGAAGCCGCCGCCTCTCACGGGTCTTTCAGGCAGGCAGCCCCCCTCCCTCCGCCCCCGCCCGGGAGTCTTAAAGCGTCCCCCCCGCCCTACCTGCCTCGGGCGTCCGCCAGGCCAGGCCCTCCGTCCAGTCCCCGCACTTACGCGTCCCGATATCCTCCTGGTGACGTCATTGAAATCCGGGCGCTTGGCAACCGGCATGCATTATTCATGAGGGCTGCAACGTCCCTGAGTCACGTGATCCCCCAAGCAAAGTCCATGGGGGAAGCTGGATTCGCTTAACCGCCCAGTGAGTTATTTAGAAACGGCAAAGATTTGCTTAAAAAATAGAGATGTTTATGGAGACTCTCGGTCATCCAGGTCATGGTTGTCCCAAAGGTGCTTTTTTCTTTTTCACAAGAGACAACTGGACTTTCTGGTTTTTCTTTGAATATCCTCTCCCTTCTCGCCCAAGAAGCGTCTTCAGCTCTGACTGGAGGGTGGGGAATGTATAAATCCTTCCATTCCCATCCCGCCATCCAGTCAGAGCTGTAGAAGCTTCTTGGATGAGAAGGGAAATATATATTCAAAGAAAAAGCATAATGTCCAGTTGCCTCTTGAAAAAAGCATCTTTGGGTTAACAAAGAAAGGTGGTGAAATTGGGGTGACTCACTTAACTCCATTGCTTAGCAATAGAATTTCTGGTCCTAACTGTGATATAAGTCAAGGACTACCTGGATAGATAAATAGGTAGGTAGTTAGGTAGATGGATGGATGATAGATAGATAGATTATAGATAAATTATACAGATAGATGATAGGTAGGTAAGTAGATGATAGGTAGGTAGGTAGGTAGATAAATAGATGATATAAAGATAGATGAAAGGTAGATAGGTAGGTAGGTAGGTAGGTAGGTAGGTAGGTAGGTAGAAAGAAAGAAAGAAAGAAAGAAAGAAAGAAAGAGGAAGCATAGATTGCACACATAAACCACATATTTCTGCTCCATAGGTGTTACACTGCTGAGATTGCCATCTTGACTTTTTTGACCACCACCTGTGATTTTCTTCTGATTTTGCTTGAACCTGTGCTTATGAATGACTGCAATACTTTTTTAAATTTTATTTCCTTCAGTCTGAAGTTTGTCTTTAAATACAGGAAGTTCTCAACTTACAACCACAAAAATTCTGTTTTTAAGTGAGTTTTTCCCCAGTTTATGACATTTCCTGCCACTGTTGTTCAGTGAATCACTGCAGTTTTTAATAACAAAGTTGTTAAGTCAATCTGACCTTCCCATTGACTTTGCTTGTCAAAAGGTCGCAAAAGGGGATCACATGACACCAGGACATTGCAACTGTCATAAATATGAATCAATTGCCAAGCATCTGAATTTTGATCATATGGCCAGGGGGATGCTGCGATGGCCATAACTGAAAAACGGACACATCCCTTTTTTTGATGCCCTTTTAACGTCAAATGGTCACTAAATGAATTGTTGTAACTCAAGGACTACCTGTATCATACTTGCTCTATGGCTGAAGAGGACGGCCAACAAAGTGGTTCGCTCACTCTTTGCTGCAAAGGATAATTATAATGCCATTTATTCATCATTTAGTTTTTTATTGCAACTACCTACAACATAATTGTGTTTCAGAAGCTCAGTGATCGGCCCACACTTCTGTCAGTTTCAAGTTGTCACGTGATCATAATTTTCAGCTTTTTCTGTTGGCTTCCAAAAAGTAAAATCAATGGGGAAGCCAGCAGAAAGTCTGAGGCAGTCACGTTTCTGTTTCAGGCACTCAACAACCAACTGACACTTCTGACCCTTGCAGCATCCCATTGTCATGGAATTGTGATTCACAACCTTTCCTGTCAGGCTTCCAACAAGCACAGCCAATGGGGAGGACAGCAGGAAATAAGAAGTTATGGTCACATAAGGTCCTTTGTTAATAGCCCACACAGTCCTCACTTAACAACAAGAACTGGGACTGCCATAATTGGCAACACTAAGTGGCATAGTCACATGGTTTTCAACTTCTGAGAGAATTGCTTAGCAATGGAATTTCTGTTTCTAGTTAGCATCATTAAATGAGGAAGACATGTATTCTGTTGTAATTCACAGTGGCCAGTATAATATATTTTAGATAGAGGTTGCCGTTGGCTCTTGGGATAAGGAGATCTCCAGAAACAGTTAGTGCTAACAACATTGAATGTGAAGAGGTTCCACAAATCTACCATGCCATTTAGAACCGGTTCGAGCTCCCTCCCCACCGCACCATGCTTGCTCCGCCTGCGGCTCGCTGATTAGCTGGTTCACCAATCACCCCGCCCGCCTCTAAGAGTATTATCTAAAATCTTAAAGCTCTCAAGTTTCAACATTCCTGGGTTTTTTTCTAAAGGGTTAGGGGTGCAAGGGTCTTGTAACTTGACAGCTTTAAGACTTGCACACTTCAATGCCAGAGTTCCTGAGCCAACATGACTGGAGGAGGAATTCTGGGAGTTGAAGTCCACAATTCTTAAAGCTGTCAAGTTTGAACACCTCTAGGTTTTTTTTCTAAAGGGTTAGGGGTGCAAGGGTCTTGTAACTTGACAGCTTTAAGACTTGCATGCTTCAAATGCCAGAGTTTCTGAGCCAACATTTTGGTTGCTAAGCAAGAGTGTTGTTAAGTGAGTTTCACCACATTTCAGAAGTTGACCACGCCCACCAAGTCACATGACTGCCAAGCCACTCCCACTCAGTCACATGGCTTGCAAGCCATTCCCACAAAGCAGGCCACACCTACAGAAGAGTTTCTAAAAAACGTTTGAAACCCACCATTGATTTTGGAGGATAATTGTATAATCCTTCATGCATCTCCCTTTTTCCTTTTTTCTGTGGTAAAAAGCCTCAAACCTCCCTCCTATTAGAGCAGTGTTTTCAAACTCACCAACCCTTAAGATGTGTGGACTTCCATTCTCAAAATTCCCCAGTGAGTCATGCTGATTTCGGAATTGCGGGAGTTGAACGCCAAGCATCTTAAGAGTTGCTGAGTTTGAAAAATACTGTTTAGAGAGGTGGCTATCAACCCACCACACTCATCATTTTGTCTCTTTTTTATATGCTTTCCATTTTCCACTCTAGTTTTTGAAAACTGGACTTGAAAAATAGACACTGTTCTAGATGTTGATCACAGTACTTGGGAGAAAAAACCACTTTATTCTACTGCCTCCTTTTTCCTGGCTATGGCTTTCTCCATAAAAAATCAGTATCTCTTTCAGTGTTATTGAATGTAATATTCTCCTTCACCAAACCAGCTGTCTTTGCAGATAATTAAATAAAGGTCAAAATACATTGAATATGGACAAATATGAAACTGATATGGGGAGATTGTAAGCAGAGGTTTGTGATTCACTTTTTTACATGATAATTAAACTGAGTTGCTAATTGAATGAATATGATAATAAAAGGACAATTAAGCATGGGTTAAAATATATGAAACATTGATCTATATAGAACCTTTAACATGATGAATAAACTGGGATGTGTATCGCTTGTTAGTCTATATAGAAGATTAACAGAATTGTAAAGAACATTGAACAGTAAGGATTGCCATTTATAGACAGTTAAGGGTAATCTAATCCAAGATATAGAAAAATGGAGAGGGAACATGAAATATACTTACAATGGGAAACTATTGAGATTTAAAGACAGAATCACAAATTGAGGGTGTGTAAGGATGTATAATTATATAAATATAATGATGAAAATATCTGGGAATTGTAACCAGGTCTACATCTAGAGCCAAAAATAGGCTGGGTTTTTTTTTTTTTTAAAAAAGCAGAGTGATAAAAAAGGAGGAATATATGTCCTATATATGTCAAAATTAAGTGTTATTTTAGTGTTACTTCGAATGTATACACTCCTTCACCAAACTAGCTGCCTTTGCAAAATGCATGGTCAAAGTGATGTGGAAAAGGAAAATATCTGGTTGGCTAACTTATTCACCTGTCCAAGTTTTTAAGTTGAGGATTCAATTTAAAGGTAGTAAGATTATCTTTTCTCATGTGTTCAAACCTCCCTCCTCCTATTGCATTAAAAAGAGTAACTGGCAAAACTTATTAAGGTCTCAAAAGCTGGATCACAAAACTACTTTGGAGAGGGGGGCTACATTGGGCATTGAGAAGATAACTGAAATGAAGCAACTTTGGATACCCTGGCATATATCTGGCTTTCTCTGCTTGCTGCTCAACACCCGTGTTGGGAAGAGATATGTTCCAGCCCATATGGAAAGGCTGAGATTCAAATAGCGCATACTTGGAGTATATTCACTGAGCCAGGGAAAGAAGATAAAGGGGCTGTTGCTGTTGCAGGTTGGCTTCAGCATGAAACTCTACTACTGAAAGGGAAAGACCGACTCTGGTCCATCTTGCTAAGTAATATATTTAACTACAGCACCATTGAATTAAATTTGGTATGATTATAGAAGAATGTACAATTGAATACTGTTGCTCTCATATCCCTAGTACTATTTGCAAGATGTGGACTCAGGGGTGACATTCAACAGGTTCTGGAAAACTGGTAGTGGACATTTTGAGTAGTTCAAAGAACCAGCAAATACTACCTGTGGCTGGCCCGAGAGGAATTGAGAATTTGCAGTATCCTTCCCCTGCCATACCCACAGAACCGGTAGTAAAAAATATTGAATCTCACCACTGTATGGACTCATTTATAAGAAAAATGTGATCAGGCAAAACATTTAACAATTTATAATATAATTCAAATTAAACTATGAAATAATACAGAGCAGCAAAACTGCTAAACAAACCATATGTCTGGCTTGCAGCCATGTTCCTTTTGGCTCTTTGGCCTGCCACAATAATTTTCTATTCTACTATGGTGTTTCATTAGTGGGGAATTGTGAGGGGGGATACTAAGGAGTAGAATGTTATGTTCCCAAAATAAAATTCCTTTCTAGAATCCAAGGACATCCTATGTCTCTACACTTTTACACGTGACTGGAACTGGATGGGTGGAACTGCCAGCATGGCAGTGGAAGATTGGACCTTGTGATAGACTTGTGGGTGTGGAGGCAAGATCATGAACTTTAACTTGGAGGGGAAAACAGAAGAAGCTTCAGATTCGGGTTCTCCCAGATATGCCAGCATGACTCTCTTAATAAATTGGAACTTTATTATTTAACAACCATAAAAGCATAGTAAAACTGAACCAATGTTAATTGTGGTTACTATTTACTGACTAGTTATGGAAAGAAGACTAAAATGTTTCAGAAGTTTCTATACCCTGGAATATTTGAGCTGATGATAAAGTCCTTGCTCATGTTGACACATACAATTTGAGATGGTTATCTATACTTCTAGACATGTTATCATTCATTCTTGATAATATAGGAATCAATCTGGTAGGCCAAACCATCCATTTTCTTTAGATTCTTTTAAAATTTTCCAACTTATTCTCGCTTGTTTCCTTGCCAAATAAATTTCAAAATCAATTTATTCAAATCATCAAAGAATTTCTTTCCAATTTGTAGAGGTGCTATTTGGAACAGGAAAAGCAATTTTGGTAGGATATTCATTTTTACCGTAGAAATCCTTCCCAACATTGATGTAAATTTTTTCATTTCTCCAAATTTAATTTTATTTGCTTAAATAGTTTTATATACTTGTCTTCTTTTATCACTGCTTATCTTGCCGTTAACTATATTCTCAAATATTTAACATTCTTAACTATTTGAAAGGTTTCTTTGATGTCTATAAAGATTTCTCCTGTTAGGGAAGCCCTTTCCACACTTGAGACATTTATATGGTTTTTCTCGTGTGAATTCTTTGATGTTGACGGAGGTGTCCATCCTGAGTAAAGCTCCTTCCACACTCTAGGCATTTGTAGGGTTTTTCTCCAGTATGAATTCTTTGATGATGATGGAGGTTTCCAAGCTGAGTAAAGGTCTTTCCACACACCAGGCATCTGTAGGGTTTTTCTCCAGTATGAATTCTTTGATGATTATTAAAATTTCCCTTCACATTGAAGCTCTTTCCGCACTCCAGGCATTTGAAGGGTTTTTCTCCTGAGTGTATTCTTTGATGTCTGTAAAGATTTCCCCTCGCACTGAAGCTTTTTCCACACTCCAGACATTTGTAGGGTTTTACTCTGGTATGAATTCTTTCATGTTGACGGAGGTCTGCATCCTGAGTAAAGCTCTTTCCACACTCCATGCATTTGTAGAGTTTTTCTTCTGTGTGAATTCTTTGATGTTGATGGAGGGTATCACCATGAGCAAAGCTCTTTCCACATTGCAGGCATTTGTAGAGTTTTTTTTCAGTGTGAATTCTTTGATGTCTATAAAGATTTCCTCTCATATTGAAGCTCTTTCCACACTCCAGACATTGATACGGTTTTTCTCCACTATGAATTTTTTGATGATTATCAAGAATTTTCTTCAGATTGAAGCTCCTTCCACACTCCAAGCATTTGTAGGGTTTTTCTCCTGTGTGAATTCTTTGATGTTGACGGAGGGTTCCACTCTGAGTAAAGCTCTTTCCACACTCCATGCATTTGTAAGGTTTTTCTCCAGTGTGAATTCTTTGATGATTATCAAAACTTCCCCTCACACTGAAGCTCTTTCCACATTCCAGGCATCTGTAAGGTTTTTCACCTGAGTGGATTCTTTGATGTATATAAAGACTGCTTTTTTGACCAAAGTTCTTTCCACATTCTACACATTGATAAGGTTTTTCTCCAGTGTGGATTCTTTGATGTCTATAAAAACTTCCCGATTGCTTCCGATTGAAGCTCCTTCCACACTCCAAGCATTTGTAGGATTTTCCTCCTGTGTGAATTCTTTGATGTTGATGGAGGTATCTACCCTGAGTAAAGCTTTTTCCACATTCTAGACATTTATATGGTTTTTCTCCTGTGTGAATTATTTGATGTTCACGGAGATGTCCACCCTGAGTAAAGCACTTTCCACAGTCCAGGCATTTGTAGGGTTTTTCTTCTATGTGAATTCTTTGATGTTTACTGAGGTGTGACCCCTGAGTAAAACTCTTTTCACACTCCAGGCATTTGTAAGGTTTTTCTCCAGTGTGAATTCTTTGATGTTGATTGAGGGATCCACCATGAGTAAAGCTCTTTCCACACTCCAGACATTTGTAAGGTTTTACTCCAGTGTGAATTCTTTGATGATTATAAAAATTTCCACTCACATTGAAGCTCTTTCCACATTCCACACAATGATAAGGTTTTTCTCCTGTGTGAATTCTTTGATGATTATCAAGTGTTCTCCTCTGATTGAAGCTCCTTCCACATTCCAGACATTGATATGGTTTTTCTCCGGTGTGAATTATTTGATGTCTAAAAAGATTTCCCCTCACACTGAAGCTCCTTCCACATTCCTGGCACTGATATGGTTTTTCTCCTGAGTGGGTCCTCAGATGGTCTTGAAGCTTCTGATTTGTTTTGAAGGATCTTTCACATTCTGTGCATTGGTGTTTCTTTTCTCCCTGGCGGGTTCTTCTTCCTCGGGGATTCCCGCGTTTTCCGTCTGTGCTGAAGGACTCTCCGCACTCAGGGAGGGTCTCGGCGGCTCCCCTTGTTTCCGCCTTTCGCTCCTTTTCCCGGCTTCTCCTTCCGCGCATCTCCCTTCGGCTCCGGCTCATCCCGTTTAGGGGCGGCTTTTTAGCAGCCCCGGAGCGGCCGGGAGTTTCTTCCCGCCTCCTCCTACCGCGGAAGCCGCGCCTGAGGTGGGCAGGGCTGCTCCGCGAGGCCGCTCCTCTCCTCTCGGCCGGCGCTTTCTTCCTCCGCCGGGCTCGTCCGTCCTCCTGAAGGGGCGAAGGGGGAGGTAAGAGAGGCGCGTCAGGGCTTCGTCCCTTTTCCCCCCGAGAGGAGACCCAAGCCCGCCCGGGGAGGAAGGCCGAAGCCGCCGCCTCTCACGGGTCTTTCAGGCAGGCAGCCCCCCTCCCTCCTCCCCCGCCCGGGAGTCTTAAAGCGTCCCCCGCGCCCTACCTGCCTCGGGCGTCCGCCAGGACAGACCCTCCGTCCAGTCCCCGCACTTACGCGTGCCGATACCCTCCTGGTGACGTCATTGAAATCCGGGCCCTTGGCAACCGGCATGCATTATTCATGAGGGCTGCAACGTCCCTGAGTCACGTAATCCCCCAAGCAAAGTCCATGGGGGAAGCTGGATTCGCTTAACCGCCCAGTGAGTCATTTAGAAACGGCAAAGATTTCCTTAACAAATAGAGATGTCTATGGAGACTCTCGGTCATCCAGGTCATGGTTGTCCCAAACGTCCTTTTTTCTTTTTCACAAGAGACAACTGGACTTTCTGGTTTTTCTTTGAATATCCTCTCCCTTCTCACCCAAGAAGCGTCTTCAGCTCTGACTGGAGGGTGGAGAATGTATAAATCTTTCCATTCCCATCCCGCCATCCAGTCAGAGCTGTAGAAGCTTCTTGGATGAGAAGGGAAATATATATTCAAAGAAAAAACATAATGTCCAGTTGCCTCTTGAAAAAAGCACCTTTGGGTTAGCAAAGAAAGGTTGAAAAATTGGGGTGACTCACTTAACTCCATTGCTTAGCAGTAGAATTTCTGGTCCCAACTATGTCATGTCATGGACTACCTGGATAGTTAAATAGGTAGGTAGGTAGGTGGATGGATGATAGATATAGATAGATGATTCAGATAGATAGATAGGTAAGTAGATGATAGATGATATATAGTTAGATCAGTGTTTTTCAACCTTTTTTGTGCAAAGGCACACTTTTTTCATGAAAAAAATCACGAGGCACACCACCATTAGAAAATGTTCGGTGCTCGGAACACCAAAGGAGACGCGCCGCTGGTAACACTTACCAACTTGACAGCGCGCGTTGTCCTCGCTGCTCCGGTCCTCCGCGATTGTTGCTATGGGCGCACGCATGGGACGTCAGTGACGTCCCTGCGTGCGCTACCTCCCGGTGGTCCCCACGTTTTTAAAGTAAACGTGGGGCTGCAGGGACTTAATAGAGGCATCCCTGTGTCCCGAAAGCAACTTTCGGGACACAGAGATGTCCCGAGGCAAAAACACCCAGCGGGTGTTTTTCTCACGGCACAGGTTACACTATGTCATGGCACACTAGTGTGCCGTGGAACAGTGGTTGAAAAACACTGAGTTAGATGATAGATGATAGATAAATAGGTAGGTAGGTAGGTAGATAGATGATTTATAGATGATAGGTAGATTGGTTGGTAGATAGGTAGATAGATGATATAAAGATAGATGATAGGTAGATAGATAGATAGATAGATAGAAAAAAGGAAGCATGAATTGAACACATAAACCACATATTGTTCCACAGGTGTTACACTGCTGTGATCGCCATCTTGACTTTTTTGACCACCAACTGTGGCTTTCTTCTTATTTTGTTTGAACCTGTGCTTGTGAATGACGGCAATCCTTTTTTTAATTTTATTTCCTTCAGTCTGAAGTTTGTCTTTAAATACAGGTAATTCTCAACTTACAACCACAAAAGTTCTGTTGCTAAAGAAGATAGTTTTTAAGTGAGTTTTTCCCCAGTTTATGACATTTCCTGCCATTGTTGTTCAGTGAATCACTGCAGTTGTTAATAACACGGTTGTTGAGAGAATCTGACTTTCCCATTGACTTTGCTTGTGAAAAGGTCGCAAAAGGGGATCACATGACACCAGGACATTGTAACTGTCATAAATATGAATCAATTGCCAAGCATCTGAATATGACCACGGGGATGCTCCAATGGCCGTAACTGTGAAAAACGGACACGTCCATTTTTTCAATGCCCTTTTAATGTCAAATGGTAGCTAAATGAATTGTTCTACCTCAAGGACTTCCCTATCATACTTGCGCTGTGGCTGAAGAGGGTTCCATCAAAGCTTCAAATTGCATTCTCTCCTCCCTTTCTCTCCTTTTCCCTCACTCTTTTTGCTGCAAAGGATAATTATAATGCCATTTATTCATCATTTAGTATTTTATTGCCACTATCTACAAAGATTTCACCCCTAGATTCTTCTGATTTACAATACAATACAATGCTATAGCAAAGTTTGAAGGGACTTTGGAGGTCTTCTAGTCCAACCACCTGCCTAGGCAGGAAACCCTATATTGTTTCAGACAGATTTACCCTTCGTTGGAATCAAAAATCTACTTTGCTGTCAAAATACAGGGATTTTGGCCAGTGGTTAAGGCAGGTTTTTTGGTTTATATTGGTTAAGGACACCAGGTTAGAAAAAAAAGATTATGAATTCCCCCTCCCCTCCACCCTCTGTATATAAAGTCCTCACTTAACAACAGGAACTGGGACTGCCATAATTGGCAACACTAAGTGGCATAGTCACATGGTTTTCAACTTCTGAGAGAATTGGAATGTTTGGAATGTTTGGAATGTTTATTATAATTTATAGGCCGCCCTTTTCCCTGAGGGGACTCAGGGCGGCTTACAAAACACGGGAAAGGGGGTACAAAGACAAAAGACATAAGACAATACATAATATTAAAAATAGAGCACAACATTCATTCATCATTCGGGAGGGGACAAACTCAGATTTTTCATCCCCAGGCCTGACGGGCTAGCCAGTTCTTGAGGGCTGTGCGGAAGGCCTGGGCGGTGGTGAGGGTGCGAATCTCCACGGGGAGATTGTTCCATAGCGTCGGAGCTACAACTGAGAAGGCTCTCCTCCGAGTAGTCGCCAGTCGGCACTGACTGGCGGATGGGATTCGGAGGAGGCCTACCCTGTGCGATCTGATGGGACACAGGGAGGTAATTGGCAGAAGGCGGTCTCTCAAATAGCCAGATCCACTACCATGGAGCGCTTTATGAGTGGTAAGTAGAACCTTGAAGTGCACCCGGAGATCAACAGGTAGCCAGCGCAGCTCACGGAGGATCGGTGTTATGTGGGCGAACCGTGGTGCGCCCACAATCACTCGCGCGGCCGCATTCTGGACTAGCTGAAGTCTCCGGGTGCTCTTCAAGGGCAGCCCCATGTAGAGCACGTTGCAGTATTCCAGCCTAGAGGTCACAAGGGCTCGAGTGACTGTTGTGAGAGCCTCCCGGTTCAGGTAGGGCCGCAACTGGCGCATCAGGCGAACCTGAGCAAATGCCCCCCTGGTCACAGCTGACAAATGATGGTCGAAACTCAGCTGTGGGTCCAGGAGGACTCCCAAGTTGCGGACCCTGTCTGAGGGGTATAAATTTTGTCCCCCCAGCCTGATTGATGGAACATTAACCAAATTTTTGGGAGGAAAACACAACAGCCACTCGGTCTTTTCCGGGTTGAGCACCAGTTTGTTAGCTCTCATCCAGTCTTTAACAGCCTCAAGGCCCCGGTTCATCACTTCCACCGCTTCATTGAGTTGGCACGGGGCGGACAGATACAACTGTGTATTGTCCGCATATTGGTGGTATTTTATCCCGTGCCTCCGAATGATCTCGCCCAGCGGTTTCATGTATATGTTAAATAGTAGGGGGGATAAGACCGAACCCTGCGGCACCCCACAAGTAAGGGGCCTCGGGGACGATCTCTGCCCCCCCACCAACACCGACTGCGACCTGTCCGAGAGGTAGGAGGAGAACCACTGCAGAACAGTGCCTCCCACTCCCACCTCCCGCAGTCGTCGCAGAAGGATACCATGGTCGATGGTATCGAAAGCCGCTGAGAGGTCAAGGAGAACCAGGATGGACGCATGGCCTCCATCTCTGGCTCTCCAGAGATCATCGGTCAATGCGACCAAAGCGGTTTCTGTGCTGTAACCGGGCCTGAAGCCAGACTGGAAGGGGTCAAGATAGTTAGCTTCCTCCAAGGTACGCTGAAGCTGGAAGGCCACCACCTTCTCAACAACCTTCCCCACAAAGGGGAGGTTGGAGACTGGACGGTAGTTGTTAAGAATTGCTGGATCCAAGGACGGTTTCTTCAGGAGGGGTCTCACCACCGCCGCCTTCAGCGCGGTGGGGAGGTGTCCCTCCCGAAGAGAGGTGGTAACAACCGCCTGGATCCAGCCTCGTGTCACCTCACTGCTGTTGGCAACCAGCCAGGAGGGACACGGGTCCAGTATACAGGTGGAGGCGCTCACAGCTCGCATAGCCTTGCTTAGCAATGGAATTTCTGTTTCTAGTTAGCATCATTAAATGAGGAAGACATGTCTTCTTTTGTAGTTCACAGTGGCCAGTATAATATATTTTAGATAGAGGTTGCCGTTGGCTCTTGGGATAAGGAGTTCTCCAGAAACAATTAGTGCTAACAACATTAAATGTGAACATTCCGCCTGTTTTTTCCCAAAAAATTGCTGGAAGAAATTTCCCCAGTTCATACCCAGCCGGGAAGCAGTCACTCCAATCGTTCTCCCTTACAGCATTCAAAGTGGGCAAACTTAAGGTGGACCAGAACTCTGAAATAACTGTATAGCTAATTCTAACATTGGAACTGGACATCATGGAAAGTGGGAATTTGAAGAACTACGTGAAATTATAAAAATATGCATAAATAATTAAAATCAAAACTAAATAGAATTCTGAACCCACAGAAGCAGATATCTAAAGAAGAATTCAAAGAAGAAGGGGGGCAAGATAATGAAGGAGTAGAAACAGAGGGAAACAAAAGGCAGACAAAAGAGGTTGAGGCTCTTAGTGACATAAGGGAAATTGAAAGGGGAGGTTTTGCCCCAAAAAAGAGAAATAAAAAACATCCTTTTGGTGGTGACCTGGGGAAAGTTGGGGAGAGTGGATGTGCCAAAGAAAAGAGAAGGGAGAGGGCAGGAGCAGAGAAGTGGGACAAGAGACTTACTAGGAAAAAATCAGGCAACCAGAAATTTTTATGTGAGAGAATATAAAACTAAGATAAGAGTTTTATTTCTAAATATGACAATAAAATGGAGTTGCTAATTGATTGAATGTAATAATGGAAAGATAATTAAGCAAAGATTGAAATATATGGAATATGGATAAATGTGATATTGATACTGATGTGGGCGGTTGTGAAAAACATGACAATAAAATGGAGTTGCTAACTGGTTGAATCTAACAATGGAAAGACAACTAAACAAATGTCAAAATATATGGAATGTGGAAAAATATGAAACTGACAGGAAGTTGTAAAGCAGAGGTTTGCCATTCACTTTTATACATGACAATTAAACTGAGTGGCAAATTAACTGGAAACGACAACTATTGAGAATTAAAGGCAGAATCACAAATTGGGGGCGTGTAAGGATGTATAATTATATAATGATGAGAATAGCTGGGAATTGTAACCAGGTCTACATCTCGACTAAAATTAGGCGGCGGGGGGTTGGGGTGTTTAAAAGTACTATGACTATGTATGTATACGTTTTTGTTCTATTTTTCTTTTTAAAAAAGGAGGAGAATATATGTTTAAAATTAAATATGTATATTGACAAGGAACTATAAATACCATCAACATAAAATGGTGCTTGCTCAGAAGTTGAAATCCACCAAGCAAATTAGATGAAGAGTGGGAAGAAAAGGAGAGAGGTAAGGGAAGGAAAGAGGGATAGGAGAGAGGGTAGGAGGGGGGAAGAGAAGGAAAGAAATGAGTGGAAAGGGGAGAGAGGAATAGGAGAGAGGAAGGGGAAGTAGAGAAGGGAAGGAGGACAGAGAGGAGAAAGGAGGTAGGGAGGGGAATGAGAGAGGGAGAAGAAAGTGAAGGCACAAATATAGTTTATGGAGAGCAGAAAAGCCAATAACTGTTTTTTCATTTTTCTTTTTCTTATGGGGAGTTGATGGTATGATGAATTGATGTAAACATTTAACAAAAAAACACAATGTTGGCTATGTAATAGTATACATGTAATTATATGTTATGAAAATGAAAAATAAAAAACTTTACAAAAAAAATCATAATCACCACCATGGCTTCAAGTCTTCCTGCATCCAAGGAAAGAAACCCCTACAAACTGCCATTTTTAATTCTAGCACTGTTCTGAAATCCTCTGGTATTATCTTCTGGGGTCGAATTGCTTCCGTCCTTGGAATGCACTTCCCTCAAAAGTGTTCTATATTTTCCAGAATTTAAGGAAGTCCAAGAACCTGCAAAAATTCTTTTCTGTTATCAGATATTTAGGCAGGGATGTGCGGTCACTAGAGGCAGGGGAGGCGTGGTCTCACCAGTCATGAGGAAAAGGAATTCTAAATAATTTTTTAAAAATAAGTCAAGCCAAGGTAGTTGCTACCAGATTCACAGTGACTTGGAACAGTGCTTTGTGTTAACTGTGGGGGCAAGATCATGAACTTTAACTTGGGGGGAAAATGGAAGAAGCTTCAGATTCGGGTTTTCCCAGACATCCCAGCATGACTCTCTTAATAAATTGGAACTTTTGAGTAATACTTTGTCTTGGACTCTGATTTAATTTTGGATGTTATTTGGAACCCTGACACCAAAAGAATAAAGGAGAAAGTAAAATCTCCCTTTTATTTAACAACCGTAAAAGAATAGTAAAACTGAACCAATGTTAAATGTGATTACTGACTAGTTATGGAAAGAACACTAAAATGTTTCAGAAGTTTCTATACCCTGGAATATTTGAGTTGATGATACAGTTCTTGCTCATGTTGACACATACAATTTGAGATGGTTATGTATACTTTTAGACATGTTATCACTCATTCTTGGTAATCTAAGAACCAATCTGGTAGTCCAAACCCTCCATTTTCTTTAGATTCTTGTAAAATTTTCCATTTTACTATCGCTTTTTTTGTTCAGTATATTCCCAAATATTTAAGTTTCTTAACTATTCTAATGGTTTCTTTGATGTTTATAAAGATTTCTCCTGTTAGGGAAGCTGTTTCCACACTCAAGACATTTATATGGTTTTTCTCTTGTGTGAATTCTTTGATGTTGACGGAGGTGTCCATCCCGAGTAAAGCTCCTTCCACATTCCAGGCATTTGTAGGGTTTTTCTCCAGTGTGAATTATTTGATGATGATGGAGGTTTCCAAGCTGAGTAAAGGTCTTTCCACACACCAGGCATCTGTAGGGTTTTTCTCCAGTATGAATTCTTTGATGGTTATTAAAATTTCCCTTCACATTGAAGCTCTTTCCGCACACCAGGCATTTGAAGGGTTTTTCTCCTGTGTGAATTCTTTGATGTCTATAAAGACTTCCCCTCACATTGAAACTCTTTCCACACTCCAGGCATTTGTAGAGTTTTTCTACTGAGTGGATTCTTTGATGTGCATAAAAACTGCCCATCTGACTGAAGCTCTTTCCACAACCTTGGCATTTATATGGTTTTTCTCCGGTGTGAATTCTTTCATGTTGACGGAGGTATCCACTCAGAGTAAAGTTTTTTCCACATTCTAGACATTTATATGGTTTTTCTCCTGTGTGAATTCTTTGATGTTCACGGAGATGTCCATCCTGAGTAAAGCACTTTCCACACTCCAGGCATTTGTAAGGTTTTTCTCCTATGTGAATTCTTTGATGTTTACAGAGGTGTGTCCCCTGAGTAAAACTCTTTCCACACTCCAGGCACTTGTAAGGTTTTTCTCCTATATGAATTCTTTGATGTTGATGGAGGGATCCACCATGAGTAAAGCTCTTTCCACACTCCAGACATTTGTAAGGTTTTACTCCAGTGTGAATTCTTTGATGATTATAAAAATTTCCACTCATATTGAAGCTCTTTCCACACTCTAGGCATTTGTAAGATTTTTCTCCTGAGTGGGTTCTTTGATGTCTATAAAGACTGTCCATCTGATTGAAGCTCTTTTCACATTCCAGACATTTATAAGGTTTTTCTCCGGTGTGAATTTTTTGATGTTGACGGAGGTGTCCATCCTGAGCAAAGCTCTTTGCACACTCCAGGCATTTGTAGGGTTTTTCTCCCGTGTGAATTCTTTGATGTTGACGGAGGTGTCCCCCCTGAGTAAAGCTCTTTCCACACTCCATGCATTTGTAGGGTTTTTCTCCCGTGTGAATTCTTTGATGATTATAAAAATTTCCCCTCACATTGAAGCACTTTTCACATTCCAGGCATCTGTAAGATTTTTCTCCTGAGTGGATTCTTTGATGTATATAAAGACCACTCTTGTGACGGAAGCTCTTTCCACATTCCACACATTGATAAGGTTTTTCTCCTGTGTGAATTCTTTGATGATTATCAAGTGTTCTCCTCAGATTGAAGCTCTTTCCACATTCCAGACATTGATATGGTTTTTCTCCGGTGTGAATTATTTGATGTCTACAAAGATTTCCCCTCACACTGAAGCTCTTTCCACATTCCTGGCACTGATATGGTTTTTCTCCTGAGTGGGTCCTCAGATGGTTTTGAAGCTGCTGATTTGTTTTAAAGGATTTTTCACATTCTGTGCATTGGTGTTTCTTTTCTCCCTGGCGGGTTCTTCTTCCTCGGGGATTCCCGCGTTTTCCGTCTGTGTTGAAGGACTCTCCGCACTCCGGAAGCGTCTCAGCGGCTCCGCTTGTTTCCGCCTTTCCCTCCTTCTCCCGGCTTCTCCCTCCAGGTATCTGCCTTCGGCTCCGGCTCATCCCGTTTGCGGGCGGCTCTTCCGCAGCCCCCGAGCGGGCGGGATTTTCTTCCCGCCTCCTCCTCCCGCGGAGGTCGCGCCTGAGGTGGGCAGGGCTGCTCCGCGAGGCCGCTCCTCTCCTCTCGGCCGGCGCTTTCTTCCTCCGCCGGGCTCGTCCGTCCTCCTGAAGGGGCGAAGGGGGAGGTAAGAGAGACGCGTCAGGGCTTCGTCCCTTTTCCCCCCGAGAGGAGACCCAAGCCCGCCCGGGGAAGAAGGCCGAAGCCGCCGCCTCTCACGGGTCTTTCAGGCAGGCAGCCCCCCTCCCTCCTCCCCCGCCCGGGTGTCTTAAAGCGTCCCCTGCGCCCTACCTGCCTCGGGCGTCCGCCAGGCCAGACCCTCCGTCCAGTCCCCGCACTTACGCGTGCCGATACCCTCCCGGTGACGTCATTGAAATCCGGGCGCTTGGCAACCCTCATGCATTATTCATGAGGGCTGCAACGTCCCTGAGTCACGTGATCCCCCAAGCAAAGTCCATGGGGGAGCTGGATTCGCTTAACCGCCGAGTGAGTCATTTAGAAACGGCAAAGATTTGCTTAACAAATAAAGATGTCTAGGGAGACTCTCGGTCATCCAGGTCATGGTTGTCCCAAAGTTGCTTTTTTCTTTTTCACAAGAGACAACTGGACTTTCGGCTTTTTCTTTGAATATCCTCTCCCTTCTCGCCCAAGAAGCGTCTTCAGCTCTGACTGGAGGGTGGGGAATGTATAAATCCTTCCATTCCCATCCCGCCATCCAGTCAGAGCTGTAGAAGCTTCTTGGATGAGAAGGGAAATATATATTCAAAGAAAAAACATAATGTCCCGTTGCCTCTTGAAAAAAGCACCTTTGGGTTAGCAAAGAAAGGTTGAGAAATTGGGGTGACTCACTTAACTCCATTGCTTAGCAATAGAATTTCTGGTCCCAACTGTGATATAAGTCAAGGACTACCTGGATAGATAAATAGGTAGGTAGGTAGATGAATGGATGGATGGATGAATGGATTGTAGATAGATTATACAGATAGATGATAGGTAGGTAGCTAAGTAGATGATAGATATAGTTAGATGATAGATAGATGATAGATAAATAGATGTTTGGTAGGTAGGTAAGTAGATAAATAAATAATGATATAAACATAGATAGGTAGATGATGGATGGATGGATTTATGGATGGATAGATAGATAGATAGATAGATAGATATAGATAGATAGATAGAAGATATAAAGATAGATGATATAAAGATAGATGATAGGTATATGATAAATAGATGGATAGGTAGGCAGTCTACAGTCAGAGCTGTAGAAGGGAAATATATATTCAAAGAAAAAACAAAGTCCAGTTGCCGCTTGAAAAAAGCACCTTTGGGTTAACAAAGAAAGGTGGTGAAATTGGGGTGACTCACTTAACTTCATTGCTTAGCAATAGAATTTCTGGTCCCAACTGTGATATAAGTCAAGGACTACCTGGATAGATAAATAGATAGGTAGTTAGGTAGATGGATGGATGATAGATAGATTATAGATAAATTATACAGATAAATGATAGGTAGGTAAGTAGATGATAGGTAGGTAGGTAGGTAGATAAATAGATGATATAAAGATAGATGAAAGGTAGATAGATAGAAAAAGGAAGCATGGATTGAACACATAAACCACATATTTCTGCTCCACAGGTGCTACACTGCTGGGATCGCCATCTTGACTTTTTTGACCACCACCTGTGGCTTTCTTCTTATTTTGTTTGAACCTGTGCTTGTGAATGACCGCAATACTTTTTTAAATTTTATTTCCTTCAGTCTGAAGTTTGTCTTTAAATACAGTAAGTTCTCAACTTACAACCACAAAAATTCTGTTTTATGTTAGTTCTGCCCAGCTTTATGACATTTCCTGCCACTGTTGTTCAGTGAATCACTGCAATTATTAATAACAAGGTTGTTAAGTGAATCTGAACCTTTAACATGATGAATAAACTGGGATGTGTACCGCTTGTTATTCTATATAGTAGATTAATGGAATTGTAAAGAACATTGAACAGTAAGGATTGCCATTTATAGACAATTAAAGGTAATCTAATCCAAGATATGGAAAAATGGAGAGGGAATATGAAATATACTTACAATGGGAAACTATTGAGATTTAAAGACAGAATCACAAATTGAAGGTGTGTAAGGATGTATAATTATATAAATATAATGATGAGAATAGCTGGGAATTGTAACCAGGTCTACATCTAGGGCCAACAATAGGCTGGTTTTTTTTAAAAGCACAGTGACTATATATGTATACTTTTTTGTTCTCTTTTTTTTTTAAAAAAGGAGGAATATATGTCAAAATTAAGTGTTATTTTAGTGTTATTTGGAATGTAAAAGTCTCCTTCACCAAACCAGCTGTCTTTGCAAAATGCATGGTCAAAGTGATGTGGAAAAGGAAAATATCTGGTTGGCTAACTTATTCACCTGTCCAAGTTTTTAAGTTGAGGATTCAACTTACAGGTAGTAAGATTATCTTTTCTCATGTGTTCAAACCTCCCTCCTTCTATTGCATTAAAAAGAGTAACGGGCAAAACTTAGCAAGGTCTCTAAAGTGGATGACAAAACTACTTTGGAGAGGGGGGTTACATTGGGCACTGAGAAGATAACTGAAATGAAGCAACTTTTGGATACTGTGGCATATATCTGGCTTTCTCTGCTTGCTGGTCAACACCCATGTTGGGAAGAGATATGTTCCAGCCAATATGGAAAGGGTGCGATTTCTCCACGGGTCGCCCATGAGGCCAATGATGAAGGAAGACACGGACACATGTTCCCTCGGGATGAGACGACCCAGAGCATAGTCTGGATGACTCTTTTATTGAGCATACACAAGGAAAGGGTGGAGTTGCAAGGTCTATGTGGACCAATCATGGTTGTACAAGTCTATGGTATATGGTAACTCATTTACTGCCATATAGACCTCTGAACCTAGAGAATGCCCATAGTCAGCAAATAAATCTTTTACTAGCATGCAAAATTCTGACCCCTACTACAGAGTCAGCATGCAAACTTTTGACCCCTACTTAATACTAGAGTCAGCAGGTGGTAACCTCTGCCCTACTTAGTGCTGAGAGTTAACAAGTTTGTGACTTCTGCCCTACTTAGTGCTTCAGAGTCAGCAGTTTGTATTACTGACCTTATGGTAAATGATTACTGCTGTTGTATACGTGTTCCAGCATACCTATGCATGCCTACACTTATGTTACAACAAAGGGTAAGATTCAAATAGTGCATACTTGGGGTATAGTCACAGAGCCAGGGAAAGAAGATAAAGGGGCTGTTGCAGGTTGGCTTAAGTATGAACCTCTACTCCTGAAAGGGAAAGATCGACTCTGGTCCATCTTGCTAAGTAATATATTTAACTACAGCACCATTGAATTAAATTTGCAATGATTATATAAGAATGTACAATTGAATACTGTTGCTCTCATATCCCTAGTACTATTTGCAAGATGTGGACTCAGGGGTGAAATTCAACAGGTTCTGGAAAACTGGTAGCAGACATTTTGAGTAGTTCAAAGAACCAGCAAATACCACCTGTGGCTGACCGCAGAGTGGGGTGGGAATGGAGATTTTGCAATATCCTTCTCCCAGAGTGGGGTAGGAATGGAGATTTTGTAGTATCCTTCCCCTGAAGTTAGGTGGGAGTGGAGATTTTGCAGTCTCCATCCCCTGCCTCACCCACAGAACCGGTAGTAAAAAATATTGAATCTCACCACTGTGTGGACTCATTTATAAGAAACATGTGATCAGGCAAAACATTTAACAATTTGTAATATAATTCAAATTAAACTATGAAATAATACAGAGCAGCAAAACTCCTAAACAAAACATATGTCAGGCTCGCAGCCATGTTCCTTTTGGATCTTTGGCCTGCCACAGTAATTTTCTATTCTACTATGGTGTTTCATTAGTGGGGAATTGGGAGGGGGGATACTAAGTAGTGGAATGTTATGTTGCTAAAATAAAATTCCTTTGTAGAATTCAAATACATCCTTTGGCTCTACACTTCTACACGTGACCAGAACTGGAGGGGTGGAACTGCCAGCATGGCAGTGGAAGATTGGACCATGTGATGGACTTGTAGGTGTGGGGGCAAGATCATGAATTTAAATGGGGGGAAAACAGAAGAAGCTTCAGATTCGGGTTTTCCCAGATATTCCAGCATGACTCTCTTAATAAATTGGAACTTTGAGCAATACTTTGTCTTGGACTCTGATTTAATTTTGGGTGTTATTTGGAACCCTGACACCATAAGAATAATGGAGATAGTAAAATCTTCCTTTTATTTAACAACCGTAAAAGAATAAAAAAACTGAACCAATGTTAATTGTGGTTACTGACAAGTTATGGAAAGAACACTAAAATGTTTCAGAAGTTTCTATACCCTGGAATACTTGAGTTGATGATACAGTCCTTGCTCATGTTGACACATACAATTTGAGATGGCTTTCTATACTTTTAGACATGTTATCACTCATTCTTGGTAATATAGGAACCAATCTGGTAGTCCAAACCCTCCATTTTCTTTCGATTCTTGTAAAATTTTCACTTTTATTCTCGCTTTTTTTCCTTGCCAAATAAATTTCAAAATCAATTTATTCAAATCATCAAAGAATTTCTTTCCAATTTGTATAGGTTGTATTTGGAACAAGGAAAGCAATTTTGATAGGATATTCATTTTTACCGTAGCAATCCTTCTCAACATTGATGTAGATTTTTCCATTTTTCCAAATTTAATTTTATATGCTTAAATAGTTTTATTTAATTATCTTCTTTTATCGCTGCATATTTTGATGTTAACTATATTCCCAAATATTTAAATTTCTTAACTATTTGAATGGTTTCTTTGATGTTTATGAAGATTTCTCCTGTTAGTGAACCACTTTCCACACTTGAGACATTTGTAGCCTTTTTCTCTAGTGTGAATTCTTTGATGCCTATAAAGATTTCCCCTCACACTGAAGCTCTTTCCACACTCTAGGCATCTGTAAGATTTTCCTCCTACGTGTATTCTTCGATGTGCATAAAGAGTTTCCCTCAACCTGAAGCTCTTTCCACACTCCAGACAATGATGTGGTTTTTCTCCGGTGTGAATTCTTTGATGGAGACGGAGGACTCCAATTCGAGCAAAACTCTTTCCACACTCCAAGCATCTGTACGGTTTTTCTCCAGTATGAATTTTTTGATGTTTATTAAGATCCCTCTTCATATTGAAGCTCATTCCACAGTCCAAGCATCTGTACGGTTTTTCTCCAGTATGAATTTTTTGATGTCTATTAAAATCCCTCTTCAGATTGAAGCTCTTTCCACACTCCATGCATTTGTAGGGTTTTTCTCCTGTGTGAATTCTTTGATGTTGACGGAGGTGTCCCTTCTGAATAAAAGTCTTTCCACACTCCAGGCATTTGTAAGGTTTTTCTCCAGTGTGAATTCTTTGATGATTAATAAAACTTCCCCTCAAACTGAAGCTCTTTCCACATTCTAGGCATCTGTAAGATTTTTCACCTGAGTGGATTCTCTGATGTATATAGAGATTGCTTTTTTCACTATAGTTCTTTCCACATTCCATACATTGATAAGGTTTTTCTCCAGTGTGGATTCTTTGATGTCTATAAAAATTTCCTTTCACATTGAAGCTCTTTCCACACTCAAGGCATCTGTAAGATTTTTCTCCTGAGTGTATTCTTTGATGTCTATAAAGATTTCCCCTCAAACTGAAGCTTTTTCCACACTCCAGACATTTGTAGGGTTTTTCTCCGGTATGAATTACTTCATGTTGACGGAGGTTTGCATCCTGAGCAAACCTCTTTCCACACTCTAAGCATCTGTAGGGTTTTTCTCCAGTATGAATTCTTTGATGAATAATCAAAACTCTCCTCAAACTGAAGCTCTTTCCACACTCCAGACATTCATATGGTTTTTCTCCGGTGTGAATTCTTTGATGATTATCAAGAGTTTTCTTCAGATTGAAGCTCTTTCCACAATCCAAGCATTTGTAGGATTTTTCTCCAGTATGAGTTCTTTGATGTTTACTGAGGTATGCTGCCCGAGTAAAACTCTTTCCACACTCCAGACATTTGTAAGGTTTTTCTCCAGTATGGATTCTTTGATGATTATCAAGAGCTTTCTTCAGATTGAAGCTCTTTCCACAATCCAAGCATTTGTAGGGTTTTTCTCCTGTGTGAATTCTTTGATGATTAATAAAACCTCTCCTCAAACTGAAGCTCTTTCCACACTCCAGACATTCATATGGTTTTTCTCCGGTGTGAATTCTTTGATGATTATCAAGAGTTTTCTTCAGATTGAAGCTCTTTCCACATTCCTGGCACTGATATGGTTTTTCTCCTGAGTGGGTCCTCAGATGGCTTTGAAGCTGCTGATTTGTTTTGAAGGATTTTTCACATTCTGTGCATTGGTGTTTCTTTTCTCCCTGGCGGGTTCTTCTTCCTCGGGGATTCCCGCGTTTTCCGTCTGTGCTGAAGGACTCTCCGCACTCCGGAAGCGTCTCGGCTGCTCCGCTTGTTTCCGCCTTTCCCTCCTTCTCCCGGCTTCTCCCTCCGGGCATCTCCCTTCGGCTCCGGCTCATCCCGTTTGCGGGCGGCTTTTTCGCAGCCCCGGAGCGGCCGAGAGTTTCTTCCCGCCTCCGCTTCCCGCGGAAGCCGCGCCTGAGGTGGGCAGGGCTGCTCCGTAAGGCCGCTCCTCTCCTCTCGGCCGGCGCTTTCTTCCTCCGCCGGGCTCGTCCGTCCTCCTGAAGGGGCGAAGAAGGAGGAAGAGAGGCGCGTCAGGGCTTCGTCCCTCCCCCCCCCCCCCGAGAGGAGACCCAAGCCCGCCCGGGGAGGAAGGCCGAAGCCGCCGCCTCTCACGGGTCTTTCAGGCAGGCAGCCCCCCTCCCTCCTCCCCCGCCCGGGTGTCTTAAAGCGTCCCTTGCGCCCTACCTGCCTCGGGCGCCCGCCAGGCCAGACCCTCCGTCCAGTCCCCGCACTTATGCGTCCCGATACCCTCCCGGTGACGTCATTGAAATCCGGGCGCTTGGCAACCCTCATGCATTATTCATGAGGGCTGCAACGTCCCTGAGTCACGTGATCCCCCAAGCAAAATCCATGGGGGAGCTGGATTCGCTTAACCGCCGAGGGAGTCATTTAGAAACGGCAAAGATTTGCTTAACAAATAGAGATGTCTATGGAGACTCTCGGTCATCCAGGTCATGGTTGTCCCAAAGGTGCTTTTTTCTTTTTCACAAGAGACAACTGGACTTTCGGCTTTTTCTTTGAATAAATATTTCCCTTCTCACCCAAGAAGCGTTTTCAGCTCTGACTGGAGGGTGGAGAATGTATAAATCCTTCCATCATTCATATCCCGCCATCCAGTCAGAGCTGTAGAAGCTTCTTGGATGAAAAGGGAAATATATATTCAAAGAAAAAACATAATGTCCAGTTGCCTCTTGAAAAAAGCATCTTTGGGTTAACAAAGAAAGGTTGAGAAATTGGGGTGACTCACTTAACTCCATTGCTTAGCAATAGAATTTCTGGTCCCAACTGTGATATAAGTCAAGGACTACCTGGATAGATAAATAGGTAGGTAGGTAGATGAATGGATGGATGGATGAATGGATTGTAGATAGATTATACAGATAGATGATAGGTAGGTAGCTAAGTAGATGATAGATATAGTTAGATGATAGATAGATGATAGATAAATAGATGTTTGGTAGGTAGGTAGGTAGATAAATAAATAATGATATAAACATAGATGATAGGTAGATGATGGATGGATAGATAGATAGATAGATGATATAAAAGTAGATGATAGGTATATGATAATAGTCCAGATATTCCATCTTTAAACCTGCGGGTGAAATCTTACACCCCTCAGAAAAGGCCCGCAACTTGGGTGTTCTCCTGGATCCGCAGTTGACACTAGAACATCATTTGTCAGCTGTGACCAGGGGAGCTTTTGCCCAGGTTTGCCTGGTGCACCAATTGCGACCCTACCTGGACCGGGAGGCACTCCAAATGATCACTCATGCCCTCGTCACCTCAAGGCTCGACTACTGTAATGTGCTCTACTTGGGGCTGCCCCTGAAGAGTGTTCGGAGACTACAATTGGTCCAGAATGCAGCCGCGCGAGCGATACTGGGTGTACCTATGTACACCCATGTTACACCTATCCTCCGTGAGCTGCACTGGCTTCCCATTGGTCTCCGAACACGTTTCAAGGTGCTGGTTATTACCTTTAAAGCCCTACATGGCCTAGGACCTGGATATCTCCGTGACCGCCTCCTGCAACATACCTCCCAGCGCCCAATAAGATCGCACAGGGTGGGCCTACTCCGAGTACCATCGACTATGCAGTGTCGTCTGGCGGCTCCTCGGGGGAGGGCCTTCTCTGTAGCTGCCCCCATCCTTCGGAACGATCTACCCCCTGAGATCTGGACCCTCCCCACTCTATTGGCCTTCCGCAAGTCTGTTAAGACCTGGCTGTTCTGGCAAGCCTGGGGCTGTTGATCTTGATTGAACTTCAGCCCCATTAAAATCGAGTTCATGTTCTGTTTTGCTTTTAATTTGTTTCTGTTCTTGTATTTTAATCTTTGTTAATATTTTTAACTGTTTTTATGTAAGCCGCCCGGAGTCCGTCGGGATTGGGCGGCATACAAATCTATTAAAATTGAAATCAAAATCGATAAATAGATGGATAGGTAGGCAGATAGATGATATAAAGATAGATGATAGATGGATAGGTAGGTAGGTAGGTAGGTAGGTAGATGATAGATAGATAGATAGATAGATAGATAGATAGATAGATAGATAGATGGATGGATGGATGGATGGATGGATGGATGGATGGATGGATGGATGGATGGATGGTAGGTAGGTAGATAAATAGATGATATAAAGATAGATGATACGTAGATGATGGATGGATGGATGGATAGATAGATGATATAAAGAGATGATAGGTATATGATAGATAGATGGATAGGTAGGCAGATAGATGATATAACGATAGATGATAGATGGATAGATAGGTAGAAAGGTAGGTAGGTAGATGGATGGATGGATGGATGGATGGATGGATGGACGGATGGTAGGTAGGTAGGTAGATAAATAGATAATGATATAAAGATAGATGATAGGTATATGATAGATGGATAGGTAGGCAGATAGATGATATAACGATAGATGATAGATGGATAGGTAGGTAGAAAGGTAGGTAGGTAGATGGATGGATGGATAGATATAGATAGATGATATAAAGGTAGATGATAGATACATAGATGGATATGGAGATAGGTAGATAGATGATTTATAGATGATAGGTAGATTGGTCAGTGGGTAGGTAGATAGGTAGGTAGATGGTATAAAGATAGATGATAGGTAGATAGAAAAAAGGAAGCATGGATTGAACACATAAACCACATATTTCTGCTCCACAGGTGTTACACTGCTGGGATCGCCATCTTGACTTTTTTGACCACCACCTGTGGCTTTTTTCTTATTTTGCTTGAACCTGTGCTTGTGAATGACCACAATACTTTTTTTAAAATTTTATTTCCTTCAGTCTGAAGTTTGTCTTTAAATAAAGTAAGTTCTCAACTTACAACCACAAAAATTCTGTTTTATGTTAGTTCTGCCCAGGTTTATGACATTTCCTGCCACTGTTGTTCAGTGAATCACTGCAGTTATTAATAACAAGGTTGTTAAGTGATTCTGACCTTCCCATTGACTTTGCTTGTGAAAAGGTTGCAAAAGGAGATCACATGACTTCAGGACATTGCAACTGTCATAAATATGAATCAATTGCCATGCATCTGAATTTTGATCATATGACTACGGGGATGGTGCGATGGCCATAACTGAAAAATGGGCACATCCCTTTTTTCAATGCCCTTTTAACGTCAAATGGTCACTAAATGAATTGTTGTAACTCAAGGACTACCTGTATCATACTTGGTCTGTGGCTGAAGAGGGTGGCCACCAAAGCTTCAAATTCAGGATTTTAAGCGTCAAACTATTAAGTGTGTCCTCTCCTCCCTTTCTCTCTTTTTCCCTCATTCTTTTTGCTGCAAAGGATAATTATAATGCCATTTATTCATCATTTAGTTTTTTATTGCGGCTACCTACAACTATTTCACCCCTAGATTCTTCTTGCTGATTGCTCCGCCCGCTGCTCGCTGATTGGCTGGCTCACCAATCACCCCGCCCGCCTCTAAGAGTCCTATGTAAAGTCTTAAAGCTGTCAAGTTTGAACATTCCTGGGCTTTTTTTTCTAAAGGGTTAGGGGTGCAAGGGTCTTGTAACTTGACAGCTTTAAGACTTGCACACTTCAATGCCAGAGTTCCTGAGCCAACATGACTGGAGGAGGAATTCTGGGAGTTGAAGTCCACAAGTCTTAAAGCTGTCATGTTTTAACACCCCTGGGGTTTTTTTTCCTAAAGGGCTAGGGGTGCAAGGGTCTTGTAACTTGACAGCTTTAAGACTTGCATGCTTCAAATGCCAGAGTTTCTGAGCCAACATTTTGGTTGCTAAGCAAGAACATTGTTAAGTGAGTTTCACCACATTTTAGAAGTTGACCACGCCCACCCAGTCACATGACTGCCAAGCCACTCCCACTCGGTCACATGGCTGGCAAGCCATTCCCACAAAGCAGGCCACATCTACAGCAGAGTTTCTAAAAATTTTTTGAAACCCACAATTGATTTGGGGAGATAATTGTATAATCCTTCATGCATCTTCCTATTTTTCCTTTTTTCTATGGTAAAAAGCCTCAAACTTCCCTCCTATTAGAGCAGTGTTTTCAAACTCACCAACTCTTAAGATGTGTGGACTTCCATTCTCAAAATTCCCCGGTGAGTCATACTGATTGGGGAATTGTGGGAGTTGAATTCCAAGCATCTTAAGAGTTGCTGAGTTTGAAAAATACTGTTTAGAGAGGTGGCTGTCAAACCACCACACTCATCATTTTGTCCCTCCTTTTTTGTATACTTTCCATTTTCCACTCTAGTTTTTGAAAACTTGACCTGAAAAATAGACAGTTCTAGATGTTGATCACAGTATTTGGGAGAAAAAAACCCATATCCCTATCGCACTTATTTTCAGTTTATTTTGGGATCATCTCAAGCAGGGAATTTAATTTTTTCACAGCATACACTGGCTCCGTGTGTTAAATTGAAATCTTCCTTGAACTCTAGACAGCATTTTAAATTCCTCTGTCACGGTGCTCCATAAAAACAACTGGATTTGCATTGTGATTATGCAATATACAACTGGTCATGCACCACTGCGGTCCACAGATGGCTCTGGATTTAGCAGATTCTCCTCAATTTTGGGAGGGGAGGGGTAGTCTATTCGTTTCTAATTTTGCTCCAGGAAATTACAAATAAAGCTGTTGTTTTCTTTCTGGAACACATTTTGGTCCATTTTATTCTACTGCCTCTTTTCCTGGCTATGGCTTTCTCCATAAAAAATCAGTATCTCTTTCAGTGTTATTGGAACTTAATACTCTCCTTCACCAAACCAGCTGTCTTTGCAGATAATTAGAGGTCAAAATACATGGAATATGGACCAATATGAAACTGATATGGGGAGATTGTAAGCAGAGGTTTGTGATTCACTTTTTTAGATGCTGCTAATTGAATGAATATGATAATAGAAGGACAATTAAGCATGGGTTAAAATATATGAAACATGGATATATATAGAATGTTTAAAATGATGAATAAAGTGGGATGTGTACCGCTTGATATTCTATATAGTAGATTAACGGAATTGTAAAGAACATTGAACAGTAAGGATTGCCATTTATAGACAAGTTAAGGGTAATCTAAATCCAGATAAGGAAAAATGGAGAGGGAACATGAAATATATTTACAATGGGAAACTATTGAGATTTAAAGACAGAATCACAAATTGAGGGTGTGTAAGGATGTATAATTATATAAATATAATGATGAGAATAGCTGGGAATTGTAATTAGGTCTACATCTAGGGCCAAAAATAGGCTGGTTTTTTTTTAAAGCACAGTGACTATATATGTATACTTTTTGGTTCTCTTTTTTTTTAAAAAAGGAGGAATATGTCAAAATTAAGTGTTATTTGGAATGTAATAGTCTCCTTCACCAAACCAGCTGTCTTTGCAAAATGCATGGTCAAAGTGATGTGGAAAGGAAAATATCTGGTTGGCTAACTTATTCACCTGTCCAAGTTTTTAAATTGAGGATTCAACTTACAGGTAGTAAGATTATCTTTTCTCATGTGTTCAAACCTCCCTCTGTTGTAATATAGTTCTTTGTGCAGGTGTGTATCCTCCATGGCCTAGTTCATACTAGGGCCTGCAGAGTCACACTGAATCACACAGGAGAAAACAAACTCCTAGAAAGCCATAACATCCTCATAGTGAATAACATAACATTCTGAGATGTGCCCTACCATTGACGTCCAGGATTTGACCATATATAGAAAGAACTTTCCTGAAGCAGTAGATTAGAAATTGTACTTTTACAGGCTGTTTTTAAGCATATGCTATTGCTCCTCCTGCCTTTGTCCTATCTCAATAAAAGGGGCTCTCAGACGCTCATCTGGGTCGCTCCATCTCGAGAAAGTTCGTCTCCTGTCTTTTCTCAAACATTGGCCTCATGGTCGACCCACGGGAACATCACATTTGGTAGCAGAGGATGGTTACGTCACATCCCTCCTCCTATTGCATTAAAAAGACTAACTGACAAAACTTAGCAAGGTCTCAAAAGCTGGATCACAAAACTACTTTGGAGAGGGGGGTTACGTTGGGCACTGAGAAGATAACTGAAATGAAGCAACTTTGGATACTGTGGCATACATCTGGCTTTCTCTGCTTGCTGGTCAACACCCATGTTGGGAAGAGATATGTTCCAGCCAATATGGAAAGGGTGAGATTCAAATAGTGCATACTTGGGGTATATTCACATAGCCAGGGAAAGAAGATAAAGGGGCTGTTGCTGTTGCAGGTTGCTTCAGCATGAACCTCTACTACTGAAAGGGAAAGACCGACTCTGCTCCATCTTGCTAAGTAATATATTTAACTACAGCACCATTCAATTAAATTTGCAATGATTATATAAGAATGTACAATTGAATATTGTTGCTTTCATATCCATAGTACTATTTGCAAGATGTGAACTCAGGGGTGAAATTCAACAGGTTCTGGAGAACTGGTAGTGGACAATTTGAGTAGTTCGAAGACCCAGCAAATACCACCTATGGCTGGCCCAAGAGTGGGGTGGGAATTGAGAATTTGCAGTATCCTTCCCCTGCCATACCCACAGAACCGGTAGTAAAAAATATTGAATCTCACCACTGTATGGACTCATTTATAAGAAAAATGTGATCAGGCAAAACATTTAACAATTTATAATATAATTCAAATTAAACTATGAAATAATACAGAGCAGCAAAACTGCTAAACAAACCATATGTCTGGCTTGCAGCCATGTTCCTTTTGGATCTTTAGCCTGCCACAAACACTTTCTATTCCACTATTGTGTTTCATTAGTGGGGAATTGGGAGGGGGGATACTAAGGGGTAGAATGTTATGTTGCCAAAATAAAAATCCTTTCTAGAATCCAAGCACATCCTTTGTGTCTACACTTCTGCACGTGAAAAGAACTGGATGGGTGAAACTGCCAGCATGGCAGTGGAAGATTGGATCATGTGATGCACTTGTGGGTGTGGAGGCAAGATCATGAACTTTAACTTGGCGGGGGGGGGGGGGAACAGAAGAAGCTTCAGATTTGGGTTTTCCCAGATATGCCAGCATGACTCTCTTAACAAATTGGAACTTTGAGTAATACTTTGTCTTGGACTCTGATTTAATTTTGGATGTTATTTGGAACCATGACACCATAAGAAATCTTCCTTTTCTTTAACAACCGTACAAGAATAGTAAAACTGAACCAATGTTAATTGTGGTTACTATTTACTGACTAGTTATGGAAAGAACACTAAAATGTTTCAGAAGTTTCTGTACCCTGGAATATTTGAGTTGATGATACAGTCCTTGCTCATGTTGACACATACAATTTGAGATGGTTATCTATACTTTTAGACATGTTATCACTCATTCTTGGTAATATAAGAACCAATCTGATAGTCCAAACCCTCCATTTTCTTTAGATTCTTGTAAAATTTTCCATTTTATTCTCCCTTTTCTTCCTTGCCAAATAAATTTCAAAATCAATTTATTCAAATTATCAAAGAATTTCTTTCCAATTTGTAGAGGTGCTATTTGGAACAGGAAAAGCAATTTTGATAGGATATTCATTTTTACTGTAGCAATCCTTCCCAACTTTGATGTAGATTTTTTTGTTTTTCCAAATTTAATTTAATTTGCTTAAGAAGTTTTATTTAATTATCTTCTTTTATCATTGCGCATCTTACTGTTCAGTATATTCCCAAGTATTTAAGTTTCTTAACTATTTGAATGGTTTCTTTGATGTTTATAAAGATTTCTCCTGTTAGGGAAGCTGTTTCCACACTCAAGACATTTATATGGTTTTTCTCTTGTGTGAATTCTTTGATGTTGACGGAGGTGTCCATCCTGAGTAAAGCTCCTTCCACACTCTAGGCATTTGTAGGGTTTTTCTCCAGTGTGAATTCTTTGATGATGATGGAGGTTTCCAAGCTGAGTAAAGGTCTTTCCACACACCAGGCATCTGTAGGGTTTTTCTCCAGTATGAATTCTTTGATGATTATTAAAATTTCCCTTCACATTGAAGCTCTTTCCGCACTCTAGGCATTTGAAGGGTTTTTCTCCTGAGTGTATTCTTTGATGTCTGTAAAGATTTCCCCTCACACTGAAGCTTTTTCCACACTCCAGACATTTGTAGGGTTTTTCTCTGGTATGAATTCTTTCATGTTGACGGAGGTGTGCATCCTGAGCAAAGCTCTTTACACACTCCATGCATTTGTAGGGTTTTTCTCCCATGTGAATTCTTTGATGTTTATAAAGATTTCCCCTCACACTGAAGCTCTTTCCACACTCCAGACATTGATACGGTTTTTCTCCAGTGTGAATTCTTTGATGAATATTAAGAATGTGCTTCCGATTGAAGCTCCTTCCACACTCCAAGCATTTGTAGGGTTTTTCTCCTGTGTGAATTCTTTGATGTTTATGGAGGGTTGCAACCTCAGTAAAGCTCTTTCCACACTCCATGCATTTGTAAGGTTTTTCTCCTGTGTGAATTCTTTGATGTTGATGGAGGGATCCAACACGAGTAAAGCCCTTTCCACACTCCATGCATTTGTAAGGTTTTTCTCCTGTGTGGATTCTTTGATGTTGACTGAGATGTCCAATCTGAGTAAAGCACTTTCCACACTCCAGACATTTGTAGGGTTTTTCTCCTAAGTGAATTCTTTGATGTTGACTGAGGTGTACCCCCTGAGTAAAACTCTTTCCACACTCCAGGCATTTGTAAGGTTTTTCTCCAGTGTGAATTCTTTGATGTTGATGGAGGGATCCATCATGAGTAAAGCTCTTTCCACACTCCAGACATTTGTATGGTTTTTCTCCTGAGTGGGTTCTTTGATGATTATAAAAATTTCTACTCACGTTGAAGCTCTTCCCACACTCTAGGCATTTGTAAGATTTTTCTCCTGAATGGGTTCTTTGATGTCTATAAAGACTGTCCATCTGATTGAAGCTCTTTTCACATTCCAAACATTTATAAGGTTTTTCTCCGGTGTGAATTCTTTTATGTTGACGGAGGTGTCCATCCTGAGCAAAGCTCTTTTCACATTCCAAACATTTATAAGGTTTTTCTCCGGTGTGAATTCTTTGATGTCGACGGAGGTGTCCACCCTGAGTAAAGCTCTTTCCACACTCCATGCATTTGTAGAGTTTTTCTCCAGTGTGAATTCTTTGATGTCTAAAAAGACCTCCCCTCTCATTGAAGCACTTCCCACATTCCAGGCATCTGTAAGATTTTTCTCCTGAGTGGATTCTTTGATGTATATAAAGACTGCTCTTATGACCAAAGCTCTTTCCACATTCCACACATTGATAGGGTTTTACTCCAGTGTGAATTCTTTGATGTCTACAAAGATTTCCCCTCACACTGAAGCTCTTTCCACATTCCTGGCACTGATATGGATTTTCTCCGGTGTGAATTATTTGATGTCTACAAAGATTTCCCCTCACACTGAAGCTCTTTCCACATTCCTGGCACTGATATGGTTTTTCTCCTGAGTGGGTCCTCAGATGGTTTTGAAGCTGCTGATTTGTTTTAAAGGATTTTTCACATTTTGTGCATTGGTGTTTCTTTTCTCCCTGGCGGGTTCTTCTTCCTCGGGGATTCCCGCGTTTTCCGTCTGTGTTGAAGGACTCTCCGCACTCCGGAAGCGTCTCGGCTGCTCCGCTTGTTTCCGCCTTTCCCTCCTTCTCCCGGCTTCTCCCTCCAGGTATCTGCCTTCGGCTCCGGCTCATCCCGTTTGCGGGCGGCTCTTCCGCAGCCCCGGAGCGGCCGGGAGTTTCTTCCCGCCACCGCCTCCCGCGGAAGCTGCGCCTGAGGTGGGCAGGGCTGCTCCGCGAGGCCGCTCCTCTCCTCTCGGCCGGCGCTTTCTTCCTCCGCCGGGCTCGTCCGTCCTCCTGAAGGGGCGAAGGGGGAGGTAAGAGAGACGCGTCAGGGCTTCGTCCCTTTTCCCCCCGAGAGGAGACCCAAGCCCGCCCGGGGAAGAAGGCCGAAGCCGCCGCCTCTCACGGGTCTTTCAGGCAGGCAGCCCCCCTCCCTCCTCCCCCGCCCGGGTGTCTTAAAGCGTCCCCTGCGCCCTACCTGCCTCGGGCGTCCGCCAGGCCAGGCCCTCCGTCCAGTCCCCGCACTTACGCGTCCCGATACCCTCCCGGTGACGTCATTGAAATCCGGGCGCTTGGCAACCGGCATGCATTATTCATGAGGGCTGCAACGTCCCTGAGTCACGTGATCCCCCAAGCAAAGTCCATGGGGGAAGCTGGATTCGCTTAACCGCCGAGTGAGTCATTTAGAAACGGCAAAGATTTGCTTAACAAATAGAGATGTCTAGGGAGACTCTCGGTCATCCAGGTCATGGTTGTCCCAAAGGTGCTTTTTTCTTTTTCACAAGAGACAACTGGACTTTCGGCTTTTTCTTTGAATATCCTCTCCCTTCCCGCCCAAGAAGCGTCTTCAGCTCTGACTGGAGGGTGGAGAATGTATAAATCCTTCCATTCCCATCCCCCCATCCAGTCAGAGCTGTAGAAGCTTCTTGGATGAGAAGGGAAATATATATTCAAAGAAAAAGCATAATGTCCAGTTGCCTCTTGAAAAAAGCATCTTTGGGTTAACAAAGAAAGGTGGTGAAATTGGGGCGACTCACTTAACTCCATTGCTTAGCAATAGAATTTCTGGTCCCAACTGTGATATAAGTCAAGGACTACCTGGATAGATAAATAGGTAGGTAGGTAGATGAATGGATGGATGGATGGATGGATTGTAGATAGATTATACAGATAGATGATAGGTAGTTGCTAAGTAGATGATAGATATAGTTAGATGATACATAGATGATAGATAAATAGATGTTTGGTAGGTATATAGGTAGATAAATAAATAATGATATAAACTTAGATAGGTAGATGATGGATGGATAGATGGATGGATGGATTCATGGATGGATGGATTAATAGATAGATAGATAGATAGATAGATAGATAGATAGATAGATAGATAGATAGATAGATGATATAAAGATAGATGATAGGTATATGATAAATGGATAGGTAGGCAGATAGATGATATAAAGATAGATGGATAGGTAGGTAGGTAGATAGGTAGGTAGATGATAGATGATGGATGGGTAGATGGATGGATAGATAGATAGATAGATAGTAGGTAGGTAGATAAATAGGTAATGATATAAAGATAGATGATACGTAGATGATTTATGGCTGGCTGGCTGACTGGCTGGATAGATAGATAGATGATATAAAGATAGATGATAGGTATATGATAGATAGATGGATAGATAGGCAGATAGATGATATAACGATAGATGATAGATGGATAGGTAGATAGGTTGTAATTGTAATTAGGTCTACATCTAGGGCCAAAAATAGGCTGGTATTTTTTTTAAGCACAGTGACTATATATGTATACTTTTTTGTTCTCTTTTTTTTTTTAAAAAGGAGGAATATATGTCAAAATTAAGTGTTATTTGGAATGTAATAGTCTCCTTCACCAAACCAGCTGTCTTTGCAAAATGCATGGTCAAAGTGATGTGGAAAAGGAAAATATCTGGTTGGCTAACTTATTCACCTGTCCAAGTTTTTAAGTTGAGGATTCAACTTACAGGTAGTAAGATTATCTTTTGTCATGTGTTCAAACCTCCCTCCTCCTATTGCATTAAAAAGAGTAACTGACAAAACTTAGCAAGGTCTCAAAAGCTGGATCACAAAACTACTTTGGAGAGAGGGGTTACATTGGGCACTGAGAAGATAACTGAAATGAAGCAACTTTGGATACTGTGGCATACATCTGGCTTTCTCTGCTTGCTGCTCAACACCCGTGTTGGGAAGAGATGTTCCAGCCAATATGGAAAGGGTGAGATTCAAATAGTGCATACTTGGGGTATATTCACATAGCCAGGGAAAGAAGATAAAGGGGCTGTTGCTGTTGCAGGTTGCTTCAGCATGAACCTCTACTACTGAAAGGGAAAGACCGACTCTGCTCCATCTTGCTAAGTAATATATTTAACTACAGCACCATTCAATTAAATTTGCAATGATTATATAAGAATGTACAATTGAATATTGTTGCTCTCATATCCATAGTACTATTTGCAAGATGTGGACTCAGGGGTGAAATTCAACAGGTTCTGGAGAACTGGTAGTGGACATTTTGAGTAGTTCAAAGACCCAGCAAATACCATCTGTGGCTGGCCCCCGAGTGGGGTGGGAATGGAGAATTTGCAGTATCCTTCCCCTGCCATACCCACAGAACCGGTAGTAAAAAATATTGAATCTCACCATTGTATGGACTCATTTATAAGAAAAATGTGATCAGGCAAAACATTTAACAATTTATAATATAATTCAAATTAAACTATGAAATAATACAGAGCAGCAAAACTGCTAAACAAACCATATGTCTGGCTTGCAGCCATGTTCCTTTTGGATCTTTAGCCTGCCACAAACATTTTCTATTCCACTATTGTGTTTCATTAGTGGGGAATTGGGAGGGGGGATACTAAGGGGTAGAATGTTATGTTGCCAAAATAAAAATCCTTTCTAGAATCCAAGCACATCCTTTGTGTCTACACTTCTGCACGTGAAAAGAACTGGATGGGTGAAACTGCCAGCATGGCAGTGGAAGATTGGATCATGTGATGGACTTGTGGGTGTGGAGACAAGATCATGAACTTTAACTTGGAGGGGAAAACAGAAGCAGCTTCAGATTTGGGTTCTCCCAGATATGCCAGCATGACCCTCTTAATAAATTGGAACTTTGAGTAATACTTTGTCTTGGACTCTGATTTAATTTTGGATGTTATTTGGAACCATGACACCATAAGAATAAAGGAGATAGTAAAATCTTCCTTTTATTTAACAAACGTAAAAAAATAGTAAAACTGAACCAATGTTAATTGTGGTTACTATTTACTGACTAGTTATGGAAAGAACACTAAAATGTTTCAGAAGTTTCTGTACCCTGGAATATTTGAGTTGATGATACAGTCCTTGCTCATGTTGACACATACAATTTGAGATGGTTATCTATACTTCTAGACATGTTATCATTCATTCTTGATAATATAGGAATCAATCTGGTAGGCCAAACCATCCATTTTCTTTAGATTCTTGTAAAATTTTCCAACTTATTCTTGCTTGTTTCCTTGCCAAATAAATTTCAAAATCAATTTATTCAAATCATCAAAGAATTTCTTTCCAATTTGTAGAGGTGCTATTTGGAACAGGAAAAGCAATTTTGGTAGGATATTCATTTTTACTGTAGCAATCCTTCCCAACATTGATGTAGATTTTTTTATTTTTCCAAATTTAATTTAATTTGCTTAAGAAGTTTTATTTAATTATCTTCTTTTATCATTGCGCATCTTACTGTTCAGTATATTCCCAAGTATTTAAGTTTCTTAACTATTTGAATGGTTTCTTTGATGTTTATAAAGATTTCTCCTGTTAGGGAAGCTCTTTCCACACTCGAGACATTTATATGGTTTTTCTCTTGTGTGAATTCTTTGATGTTGACGGAGGTGTCCATCTCGAGTAAAGCTCCTTCCACATTCCAGGCATTTGTAGGGTTTTTCTCCAGTGTGAATTCTTTGATGATGATGGAGGTTTCCAAGCTGAGTAAAGGTCTTTCCACACACCAGGCATCTGTAGGGTTTTTCTCCTGAGTGCATTCTTTGATGTCTGTAAAGATTTCCCCTCACACTGAAGCTTTTTCCACATTCCAGACATTTGTAGGGTTTTTCTCTGGTATGAATTCTTTCATGTTGACGGAGGTGTGCATCCTGAGCAAAGCTCTTTCCACACTCCAGGCACTTGTAAGATTTTTCTCTTGAATGGGCTCTTTGATGTCTATAAAGACTGTCTATCTGATTGAAGCTCTTTTCACATTCCAAACATTTATAAGGTTTTTCTCCGGTGTGAATTATTTTATGTTGACGGAAGTGTCCATCCTGAGTAAAGCTTTTTCCACACTCCATGCATTTGTAGGGTTTTTCTCCAGTGTGAATTCTTTGATGTTGACGGAGGTGTCCACCATGAGTAAAGCTCTTTCCACACTCCAGGCACTTGTAAGATTTTTCTCTTGAATGGGTTCTTTGATGTCTATAAAGACTGTCTATCTGATTAAAGCTCTTTTCACATTCCAAACATTTATAAGGTTTTTCTCCGGTGTGAATTATTTTATGTTGACGGAAGTGTCCATCCTGAGTAAAGCTCTTTCCACACTCCATGCATTTGTAGGGTTTTTCTCCATTGTGAATTCTTTGATGTTGACGGAGGTGTCCACCCTGAGTAAAGCTCTTTCCACACTCCATGCATTTGTAGGGTTTTTCTCCAGTGTGAATTCTTTGATGATTATCAAAACTTCCCTTCACATTGAAGCTCTTCCCACATTCCAGGCATCTGTAAGATTTTTCTCCTGAGTGGATTCTTTGATGTATATAAAGACTGCTCTTATGACCAAAGCTCTTTCCACATTCCACACATTGATAGGGTTTTACTCCAGTGTGAATTCTTTGATGTCTACAAAGATTTCCCCTCACACTGAAGCTCTTTCCACATTCCTGGCACTGATATGGATTTTCTCCGGTGTGAATTATTTGATGTCTACAAAGATTTCCCCTCACACTGAAGCTCTTTCCACATTCCTGGCACTGATATGGTTTTTCTCCTGAGTGGGTCCTCAGATGGTCTTGAAGCTTCAGATTTGTTTTGAAGGATTTTTCACATTCTGTGCATTGGTGTTTCTTTTCTCCCTGGCGGGTTCTTCTTCCTCGGGGATTCCCGCGTTTTCCGTCTGTGCTGAAGGACTCTCCGCACTCAGGGAGCGTCTCAGCGGCTCCACTAATTTCCGCCTTTCCCTCCTTCTCCCGGCTTCTCCCTCCGGGCATCTCCCTTCGGCTCCGCCTCATCCCGTTTGCGGGCGGCATTTCCGCAGCCCCGGGGCGGCCGGGAGTTTCTTCCCGCCTCCTCCTCCCGCGGAGGTCGCGCCTGAGGTGGGCAGGGCTGCTCCGCGAGGCCCCTCCTCTCCTCTCGGTCGGCGCTTTCTTCCTCCGCCGGGCTCGTCCGTCCTCCTGAAGGGGCGAAGAAGGAGGAAGAGAGGCGCGTCAGGGCTTCGTCCCTTTTTTCCCCGAGAGGAGTCCCAAGCCCGCCCGGGGAGGAAGACCGAAGCTGCCGCCTCTCACGGGTCTTTCAGGCAGGCAGCCCCGCTCCCTCGCCCGGGAGTCTTAAAGCGCCCCCGCGCCCTACCTGCCTCGGGCGTCCGCCAGGACAGACCCTCCGTCCAGTCCCCGCACTTACGCGTCCTGATACCCTCCCGGTGACGTCATTGAAATCCGGGTGCTTAGCAACCCTCATCCATTATTCATGAGGGCTGCAACGTCCCTGAGTCACGTGATCCCCCTCTGAGCGTCTCTCATCCAAGCAAAGTCCATGGGGGAAGCTGGATTCACTTAACCGCCGAGTGAGTCATTTAGAAACGGCAAAGATTTGCTTAACAAATAGAGATGTCTAGGGAGACTCTCGGTCATCCAGGTCATGGTTGTCCCAAAGGTGCTTTTTTCTTTTTCACAAGAGACAACTGGACTTTCGGCTTTTTCTTTGAATATCCTCTCCCTTCTCGCCCAAGAAGCGTTTTCAGCTCTGACTGGAGGGTGGAGAATGTATAAATCCTTCCATTCCCATCCCGCCATCCAGTCAGAGCTGTAGAAGCTTCTTGGATGAGAAGGGATATATATATTCAAAGAAAAAACATAATGTCCAGTTGCCTCTTGAAGAAAACATATTTGGGTTAACAAAGAAAGGTTGAGAAATTGGGGTGACTCACTTAACTCCATTGCTTAGCAATAGAATTTCTGGTCCCAACTGTGATATAAGTCAAGGACTACCTGGATAGATAAATAGGTAGGTAGGTGGATGGATGGATGGATGGATTGTAGATAGATTATACAGATAGATGATAGGTAGGTAAGTAGATGATAGCTATAGTTAGATGATAGATAGATAGATAGATAGATGATAGATAGATAGATAGATAGATAGATAGATAGATAGATAGACAGACAGACGATAGATAGATAGATTGATGGTTGGTAGGTCGGTAGATGAATAGATAATGATATAAAGATAGATAATAGGTAGATGATGGATGGGTGGATAGATAGATAGATAGATAGATATAGATAGATAGATAGATAGATAGATAGATAGATAGATAGATGATAGATAGATGATATAAAGATAGATGATAGGTAGATGATAGATAGATGGATAGGTAGGCAGATAGATGATATAAAGATAGATGATATATGATACATAGATGGGTAGGTAGGTAGGTAGGTTGGTAGGTAGGTAGGTAGATAGATGATTTATAGATGATAGGTAGATTGGTCAGTGGGTAGGTAGATAGGTAGGTAGATGGTATAAAGATAGATGATAGGTAGATAGATAGAAAAAAGGAAGCGTGGATTGAACACATAAACCAGATATTCTGCTCCACGGGTGTTGCACTGCTGGGATCACCATCTTGACTTTTTTGACCACCACCTGTGATTTTCTTCTTATTTTGTTTGAACCTATGCTTGTGGATGATACTTTTTAAAATTTTATTTCCTTCAGTCTGAAGTTTGTCTTTAAATACAGGAAGTTCTCATTTTACAACCGCAAAAATTCTGTTTGATGTGAGTTCTGCTCAGGTTTATGACATTTCCTGCCACTGTTGTTCAGTGAATCACTGCAGTTATTAATAACAAGGTTGTTAAGTGAATCTGACCTTCCCATTGACTTTGCTTGTCAAAAGGTCGCAAAAGGGGATCACATGACTCGAGGACATTGCAACTGTTATAAATATGAATCAATTGCCAAGCATCTGAATATTGATCATATGACCACAGGGATGGTGCGATTGCCATAACTGAAAAACAGACACATCCCTTTTTTCAATGCCCTTTTAATGTCAAATGGTCACTAAATGAATTGTTGTAACTCAAGGACTACCTGTATCATACTTGCTCTATGGCTGAAGAGGGTGGCCACCAAATCTTCAAATTCAGGATTTTAAGTGTCAAACTATCAAGTGTGTCCTCTCCTCCCTTTCTCTCTTTTTCCCTCATTCTTTTTGCTGCAAAGGATAATGCCATTTATTCATCATTTAGTTCTTTATTGCCACTACCTACCTTTGGGTTAACAAAGAAAGGTTGAGAAATTGGAGTGACTCCCTTAACAATTGCATTACTCAGCAATAGAATTTCTGGTCCCAACTGTGTCACAAGTCAAGGACTACCTGGATAAGTAGGTGGGTAGGTGGGTGGGTCAGTGGATGGATGGATGGATGGATGGATGGATGGACGGATAGATAGATAGATAGATAGATAGATAGATAGATAGATAGATAGATAGATAGATAGATAGATAGATGGAAAGATAGATGATAGTGATTTATTGATATATAGGTAGGTAGATAAATAGATGGTAGAAGATAGATAATTATAGATGGATGATAAATGGAGTGATTGATTGATGGATAGATAGGTAGGTAGACCTATAGTAGATAGATGATAGCTAGATATATCAATAGATAGATGATAGGAAGATGGATAGATGATAGATTGGTAGATAGGTAGGTAGATAGATGGTTGAAAAAGTTAGATAGATGATATATAGATAGATGATAGATGGCTGTGGCTGAAGAGGGTGGCCACCAAAGCTTCAAATTCAGGATTTTAAGTGTCAAACAAGCAAGTATGCCCTCCCCTTCCTTTCTCTCACTCTTTTTGCTGCAAAGGATAATTTTAATGCCATTTATTAATCATTTAGTTCTTTATTGCCACTACCTACAAATATTTCTCTACCAGATTCTTCTGATTTACCCTTTGTTGGAGTCAAAAATACAGGGATTTTGGCCAGTGGTTAAGGCAGGCTTTTTGGTCTACAGTGGGGAAAAGGAAAAGAGGAAAAAAGGAAAAGACTATGAATTCCCCCTCCCCTCCACACCCCACCCCACCCTCGGTATGAAGGTATTTGGTGCTAGACAGGTAGTCCTTGCTTCATGACCATTCATTCAGTGACAATGGCACTGAAGGAGTGGTACTTACGACTGATCCTCAAAGTTGTGGCCATCGTAGTACCTCTGCAACCACATAATTGTGTTTCGGAAGCTCAGTGATCGGCTCACACTTTTGCCAATTTCAAGTTGTCACGTGATCATAATTTTCAGCTTTTCCTGTTGGCTTCCAACAAGTAAAATCAATGGGGAAGCCAGCAGGAAGTCTGAGGCAGTCACATTTGTCTGTTTCAGGCACTCAGCAACCAGCTCATACTTCTGACCGTTGCAGCATCCCAGTGTCATGGAATTGTGATTCACAACTTTTCCTGTCAAGCTTCCAACAAGCACAGCCAATGGGGAAGTCAGCAGGAAATTAGACGTTATGGTTACATAAGGTCCTTTGTTAGTAGCCCACACAGTCCTCACTTGACAACAGGAACTGAGATTGCCGTAACTAGCAACACTAAGTGGCAGGGTCACATAGTTTCCAGTGCCCTTTTAATTTCAAATGGTCCCTAAATGAATTGTTGTAACTCAGGGACTACCTGTATCATACTTGCTCTGTGATTGAAGAGGGTGGCCATCACAGCTTCAAATTCAGGATTTTAAGTGTCAAACTGTCTAAAGTGTCCTCCCTTTCTCTCATTTTCCCCTCACTCTTTTTGCTGCAAAGGATAATTATAATGCCATTTATTAATCATTTAGTTCTTTATTGCCACTACCCACAAAGATTCTTCTGATTTACCCTTTGTTGGAGTCAAAACATTTCTAAAGGGCATACCTTAAAAAAAAAAAGCAACATACATTTTAATAAGATGTAAGTCCCACTCGCTGCATATGAATTACTTTTGGGTGAACATGTATAATATTACATTGCTCAGGGGCCTTTTTCTTAAGTAGTAGGCAAGATTTGGTCAGGCTGACGTAACATGTAATTTAAAGAAGAGACAGCATCATACTATATATACCCTTCAAGAAGGCAGTCCCTATTGATTTCATTATCCATATCTAGTATTGACGTAAAAATTGGGTCTCCTAGCAACTACAGCATAAAAAAGGAAGTTGGAAGAATAATACTGTAATAGTAACAGTATAAACAATAGTTGTAGAAATATTAGTAGTAATAGATGTAGCAATAGCACTATTATTAATAGTATAGTAATAGTAGTATTAGAGGATATTACTCTAAGTTCCCCAAACTCTATATTGCTGCCAATATTGAATTGAATTGAATTGAATTTTATTATTTGTATGCCGCCCTTCTCCGGGAGGGACTCAGGGCGGCGAACAACTCAAAAGGGGAAAAGGGGAACATAGAACAAAATACAAGTAATTAAAATAACCAAGAATCGCACAGCCATACAAGTCGAGAGGGGAGGGGAAAAGCAGGGATTTGGGCCAGCGGTTAAGGCAGATTTTTTTAGTCTATAGTGGTTAAGGCACCAAGCTAGAAAGTAAAAGACCACGAATTCCCTCCCAACCCTTAGGTATGAAAGTTGATTAGGTGACTTTGGGCCAATCAGCAGAAGACTGTGAGTTCTACTCTCGCCTTTGTTATGAAAGCTGGTTGGGTGACCTTGAGCCAATCACCAGGAAACAATGAATTCTAGTCCCGCCTTAGCCATAAAAACTGGTTGGGTGACTTTGGACCAGTCACTCTCTCCTAGCCTAACCCGCCTCACTAGGTTGTTATTGTGGGGGGGGGGGGGGGGAATAGGAGGTGGAAGTGTCTTGGATATGTTCTCCGCCTTCAGTTACTTGTACAAATAGTAAAGTCTGGATAAAAATCTAATATATAAATAAACAAATCAAAGGTTTTCATCACTGCGGAAGTTAACATTACACAGGTGGAGAAAAGAGACGATAGATGAATTTTGCAATCACCCATAGATCAGAGATTGCAATCATGAGAGCAATCAGAAACAGGATAGACATAATTTGCACGCTTTGCTCGGAATTCAAGTTGGAAATCACCAATTTTACAATCTAGCAGGTCTCTCAATCTCAGCCACTTTTAAGATGCGTGGACTTCAACTTCCCAAATTCCATGCTGGCTGGGGAACTCTGGGAGTTTAAAGTCCACACATCTTAAAGTGGCTGAGACTGAGAAACACTGATCTAGCATATTACCTAGGTGAATTGGTAGGTTTTGAAGGTCCACTATTAATCTGTATAAATTTAAGGTTAAAAATCACAGCTGGGAGAATTGATAAAAAGGTGGAAGGAACATATTAACAGATTCCTCCGGGTTATTTTTCAAGAGCGTTTTTAAAGGCTTTGCAAATGCTGCATTCTGAAGAATATCCCAAAATGCAGCTGGACTTTCTTGGTTTCTTCTTTTGAAAACATTGTGCTTTTCATCCAAGAAGCTTCTTCAGTTCAGAAGCTTCTTGGATGAGCAGCAAAACATTTTCAAAGAAGAAGCCAAGAAAAGTCCAAGTGCCTTTCGGAAAAAGCACCTTTGGGACAGCCATGACCTGGACGATTAAGAATCTCCGTTGACATTCCTCAGAACAGACTTTTTGATGGCCACAAAAAGTGAATGGAAAAGCTCTGTAAGGGACGATGTGGAAATGAGTGCTAATTTAGAGTATAGCCCGACAGGTGAGTGAGTTGATTGGGTAATAAACAAACATCCAGCTGAGACGGATGTGGTGGCAAGCCTAAACTTATGAGCTCAGCCCGCAGCAAACAAGTTACACCTGAACGTCAAGTCTCCCTTTGGGAAGCAAGGAGTTCCCGTGGCCTACAAACACATTCAGGTATCCAAGGACCCAGAAGCATCTCACTTCACTTCAGCTGGCTCTGGGAGAGAGAAGACGGGAGGGCAACCTTGACTCATTGATCAACAAGCAATGAAAGAAGAGACTATGAAGGTGATAAGGCTTTCCTCCTTCACTCCCAGCAGCTTGTTGGAAGAGCAGAGTTAAATCTCCTTGGAGAAACTTCCCCTAAAAAAGGGATGGACAATTTCATCCGAAAACACTTGCATTTCTTTCATACGTTTTGGAACAAGTGTGTGCCCAACGGAGCCTCCAGTAACCGTTCTTTAGAGTCCTGGGAGCCGATCCCGGGATCCTTACATCCCACGCTGGATCCTGACCCTGCTGAAGACAAAGCTTCCCTCCGTGGGGTGCTGTACAATTACACTGCCAAGAATGCCGAGGAGCTGAGTGTTACTAGAGGAGACAAACTTTATGTCCTCAAAGAAGAAGGGGGTTATGTCCTAGCAAGGCGCTTCTCTGGAGATAGAGTCGTGGGCTATGTTCCAGCGAGCTACATCAGCAAGGGCAGTGAGGAACCAGCCAGCCATCAATCGTAAGTACCTAAAACTTGGGACTATCACTTGTCATCCCTAGACCTCAAAAAAAAACCTTCTAAAACGAGATATGCGATGCAACATTTAGGAAGGCAGGTTTAGGGAGCTGTGGAAACTTTCCAAACAGGTAAAGCTACTTATTACACAGCAATCGTGAGGGTGGAAACATCCAACTGGCCACTAGAGGGCTTCTAAGAGGGATTTTTTTCCCATATCTCTTTGCTGCCCTCTAGTGGTTGTCCAGAAGCTTGAAGCCCAAATATTGTAGCCGTATAGAGATTACAGAGTCTTCCCTATCATTCCCCTGAGCTTCCTGCTCCCATTCCATCCATCTTTTAATTCGTGTTATTGTACTTTTATTGTTTATTTTTATTTCATGGCTTTGCTAGTGTTATGTTTGCACTTTTTAATTATTTTCCCCCGCTTTACTGTTGTAAGCCACCGGTGCGATGGGCGGCAAATAAATTTAACAAATAAATATAATAAATAAATCTGATGAGCAGCAACAACAGAAAGAGCATCAGCAATAGGCTACAAAATTTTATACATAATTAGCAGAGGTTCACGTGGATATGCTAAATAGCTCCCATTGGAAATGAGAGAACATATTTTTTTCCTTACAATTGCTTGATTGAGTTTCTTTGTATGTGATGCACCCCAGAGTCAATTAAGCTGAATTATAAATTGCGATTAGAGTAAGACAAATGCTTGCTAAGCAATAGGCATATCAGAAAAAAGCTGCGTTAATTTTTACTAGTTCTATTTATCTGTCCTAGATTCTTTACTTCCCCAGATCTTGCTAGAGATACAGTACAGGTAGTCCTCGACTTACAACAGTTCATTTAGTGACCACTCAAAGTTGCAAGGCCACTGAAAAAAAGTGACTTACGACCGTTTTTCACATTTATGACCATTGTAGCATCCCTAGGATAATGTGATCAAAATTCAGATGCTTGGTAACTGATTCATAGTTATGACAGTTGCTCGTCCCAGGGTCATGTGATCACTTTTTGCGATCTTCTGACAAGCAAATGGGGAAGCCAGCTTCACATAACATCCATGGTATTAGCTTAACAACTGCAGTGATTCATTTAACAACTGTGGCAAGAAAGGTCGCAAAATGGGATAAAACTCACTTAACCAATGTCTCGCTTAAGAACAGAAATTTTGAGCTCGATTGCGGCCATAAGTCAAGGTCTGCCTGCATTTCTTAACTCCAAGACCTTTTGATGGATATTTATGGTGTCCTCGTGTGTATCAGAGGAAGTTGGGATTAGACTTAGAACTTAGAATAATTTTATTGTCCCTTTTGTACCCATTTTGTAAAATTCTCCCCAAAATTCACATCTTCCAAAACCTTTAACAAAACGCCCAGGACAAATTGTCGAAGGAGCTTTCTGCGTCTAAGGGCAACACAGCTAGTATTCCATTCTGTTGCTTAAAACCTTCCAAAATGTCTAACACATTTCTAATCTTGTTCTTTAACCTAGTTTAGTTAAAACCCCATATTGATCCTCATGAATAAATTATTGCAAAATTATTTTCAGTCCATTTGCGACAATCATTATGAACAACTTGCTGTTGTTAGTTGCGAAGTCGTGTCCGACCCATCGCGATCCCATGGACAACTTTGGTGACTCCATCCAGCCACCTCATTCTCTGTCGTCGTCTTCTTCTTCTTTTGCCCTCCATCGTTCCAGCATGAGGCTCTTCTCCAGGGAGTCCTTCCTTCTCATTAGGTGGCCAAAGTATTTGAGTTTCCTCTTCAGGATCTAGCCTTCTGAAGAGCAGTCAGGGTTGATCTCCTCTAGGATTGACCAGTTAGATCGCCTTGCAGTCCAAGGGATATCAGCTGTAATGAAACTTTTCATCAAAGTCAAAGTTTATCCCTTTTGGGACATCAATGCTATATTGATGTTTTTCCAACTCTCTAGCATCCTTCCTCCTTATAGGATACAGTTTGTCATATTTTATAATGATCGTAAAAGTTCATAATGATAACAGAAACTGATACGTGTCTATGGAGATTCTCAGTTATCCAGGTTTATGCTCGTCCCAATGCTATTTTTTTCACGAAGCAACCGTGCTTATTTTGTTTTTCTTTGAAGATATTTCGCTTCTCATCCAAGAAGCTTCTTCAGTTCTTTGAGACCAAAGAAGCTTCTTGGATGACAAGTGAAACGTCAACAAAGAAAATCCATTTGCTTTTTGAAAAAGTTTCTTTGGGACAAAAAACTGACAATTATTCTGGCCTAGGAATCTTTCCTAATTTAATATTTTTATAACTTCAAAAGTTTCCCTATTTTTATAAGTCCCTTCATCACCTCTCTCTTTGTCTCTGTAATCCTCTGTAGATTTCATTTCTTCAAATTGTCATCTTTTTTCTCCAAAGCAATGTCGCTTCCTTTCTACAAATTGGAATAATATTGATGAATGTGCTTTTTGTAGGTCTACATTGACGATTAATACAGTATCTCCTTTTTGTAATTTTAATACCATTTCTTCTCTTTTCATGTTTTATGTGCTGGATGTTTCCTTGGTTTATTCGCAAACACAGTTTTTTATTTTTTGTGTTGCTTTACATAATTCATTTTTATCTCCTTTGCTCTTACTGTTAATGCAGATAATTGCTTTCTAAAAGCTTTAATTTGTTGGGCAATATCTATCTTCTCTGGGAATTTCTTTAATTCTTCTTCTTTGAAGTCCAAATCAAGTCTGCTCTTGAAAAGAATCTGTGCCTGTCGGAAAAATAGATCTATACTCTGGAATTGCCATATCAACCAGCCCTAAATTGTCCATCATATCAAAGGAAGCATTTGGCATTTTGCCCTGAGTGATTTTAATATTTTTCTCAGGAGTTCTATCCAAATCTGTTTCTAGCAAAAAAAACCATGCTAAATTGCATTAAAAGAGGGATACAATCAAGATCAAGTGAGGTACTAATACCATTCTATAAAGCCCTAGTAAGACCACACCTCAAGTACTGCATCCAGTTTTGGTCACCACACATGTTGAGACTCTAGAAACAGTGCAGAGAAGAGCAACCAGGATGAGGAGGGGACTGGAGGCTAAAACATGTGAAGAACGGTTGCAGGAACTGGGCATGGCTAGTCTAGTGAAGAGAAGGACCAGGGGAGACATGATAGCAGTCTTCCAATATTTGATGGGCTGCCACAGAGAGGAGGGGGGTCAAGCTATTTTCAAAAGCACCCAAAACCCAGACAAGGAATAATGGATGGAAACTGAGCAAGGAGAGATTCAACCTAGAAATAAAGAGGAATTTTCGGATAGTGAGAGCAATCACCAATGGAACAGAAGTTGCCTTTGGAAGCTGTAGGAGTTCCATCACTTGAGACTTTCAAGAAGAGATTGTCATTTGTCTCCTGCTTGGACTAGATGACCTATATGGTCCCCTCCAACTCTGTTAATCTGTTAATGCTTACTTGAACGTGGGACTCTGAAAATGACTATAAATTTGAGTCAGTTGGCAACAACTCCACATGTGGTCACTCAATTACCGGGGGCAGCTACCAGAATATCGAATCTGGGTTATAAGTACTTTTGTGGGGAGTTCATTGTAATTTCAAACAGTTGCTAAGCAACGGTCGTAAGTCAAGGATTACCTGTCTCAATACAGGTAGTCCTCGACTTATGACCGCAATTGAGCTCAAAATTTTCTGTTGTTAAGTGAGACATTTGTTAAGTGAGCTTTGCCCCGGTTTACGGCCTTTCTTGACGCAGTTGTCAAGTGAATCACAGCAGTTGTTAAGTTAGTCACATGGTTGTTAAGGGAATCCTGTTTCCCTTTTGACTTTGCTTGTCAGAAGGTCGCAAAAGCGGATCATATGACCCGAGGGACACTGCAACCGTCATAAATATGAGCCATTTGCTAAGCATCTGAATTTTGATCACGTCATTAAGGGATGCTGCAAAGGTTGTAACTGCAAAAAACTGTCCTTAGACACATTTTCCAGAGCCGTTGTGACTTTGAACGGTTGCTAAACTAAGTGTTGTAAGTTGATGATTACCTGTGCAGCAGTGGTGGGTTCCGGATCCTGTTGCAAACAGTACGGTTAGAATGGGCCCGGGGTCGCCCACATGGACGTGTGCGGCATGCACGCAGCGTGCGCATGCGTTGTACCTGCCTGCAACACCTCCGCAAGCCTCTGCGACGCTCCATCTGCTCAGCGGAGCATTGCGCAGGTGCTGTATGCGCCATGCACGTGCGTGGAAGCGCCAAAGGCTTAAAGGACAGGTAAGGAGCTCGGGCGGGTGAATGGGCCTCCAGAGCACCGTACCGGAACGGTACCCGGTGCTCCGGGCAGGCTCCAATACGCCGTACTGGGGCGTACCACCTGCGACCCACCACTCTGTGCAGCTAATTCTCAACATACAACTGCAACTGGGACCAGAATTTCCATTGCTAAGCAAAACAGTTGTTAAGCCAGTAGCCCCCGATTTTACGACTTTTTTTGCCACTAAACGAATCAGTGAAGTTAAGTGAATTATGCAGCCATTAAGTGAATCTAACTTACACCCTTATCTTTACTTGTCAAAACTCAGTGGGGCAGGTCGCAGATGTTGATTGCCTGACCCCAATGCTACAAACACTTTGGTTGCCAAGTGCCCGAATTTTGAATAAAATAACTTTTTACGCTTTTAAAGTCTCTTTCATGGTTTGGGTACGTGTTTCGATTTGAACTTAAGTACTAATGATTGCTTTGATTGAAAACCTTCTTTATTTTAATTTACATTGGTAAAAATGATGGGCAACACCCACACTGTACTCCGAGGTCCTTACGTTTGATGCTGGCTTGCCTTTGACTTGTGACTATAATTGAGTCTGGAACTCCAGTCATAAATTGTGCCAGTCGTTAACCGGGTCGCCACATGATTTTATGATATGGGGGTGGTGGCGGTGTCATTAAACAAACACTGCAGTCGTAAAGTGAATGCCTCAGTCATTAAGCAAATGCTGTAGTCATTAAGTGGAAGCCACAGTCGTTAAGCAAATCCACTGTCCATAATAGGTTTTTTTTTTGCCAAAAACCAAAAGTAAACACTGACTCCAGGCAAAAAACCCCAAAGCCCTCCATAAATTGTGATCACGTGACCACAGGACACTGGAAACGGCCATAAAAGTGAGTCAGTGGGTAAGCCCTCCAACTGGGATCACCTGACTGCAGGGATCCTGGGTGTAAGTAAGCCGGAGGAGGTAACTTCAACTTGCTATGCGACCAGTCGTAAGTTAAGGACTGCCTCTAAGCGCATACAAAAACACAAGTAAACCCTAGTGTCAAACTCGATTTCATTGAGGGCAGCGTCAGAGTTGTGTTTGACCTCCGTGTGTGTGTGTGTGTGTGTGTGTGCAGGGTGGGTGTAGCCAGGGTGGGTGGGGCCAGCTTGACATCACTCATGTCGGTGTGTGTGTGTGTGTGTGTGTGTGTGTGCGTGCGTGCCTGTGGTGGCCCAAGCACTCTGCCAGCGGAAACAGAGCCCCATTTTTGCTGAAATGGTATAAGGGTCTCCTGTGTGAGCAGGGGGTTGGACTAGAAGACCTCCAAGGTCCTTTCCAGCTCTATTCTGATTGAAGTGGGATATAAGTCACAAGAGGAAGTCATGGGAATTGGGGCATTGGTGATTTTTTTTTTTTTTTTTTGCAACAGGCCATTGAAGTCCCACCTCCTTTTTAACCTGTATCACCTTTTATCTAGAGATGGCTTACTATTTCTCTTCAATTAATTCCACCCTCAGACTCTTTATTATGGTGACCTGACGGCTTCTATTTACGTTTTGTTTGTTGTGTTTTGCTCAGTGCTGCAGAAACCCGAGAAATGGCTGTGTTGGTGTGACACACTTCACCCGGTTGCTGAATTAACCCTTTTTCTGGCTTTGCACAATCAACTGAATCATGCATTAACCAAATGGGCTAGAGTTGCACAACATATTACACCGCAGGCAGACACACAGAACCATCTAAGGTGAATTCTTTTGCAAATGGCTCTGCTGGTTCAACTGGGGGCCACACACCTGTCTCCATGACTTTTTAAAAAGATTTCTTCCTCTTTCTTTCCCTCTTCTTCTCCTTCTCCTTCCTCTCCTACTCCTCTTTTCTCTTCCTCTTCCTCCTTCTCCTCTTCTACTTCTTCCTCTTCTTCCTCCTTCTCTTCTTCTTCTTCATTTGCTCCTCCTCCTCTTCTTCCTCCTCCTCCTCTTTCTCTGCTTCTCCTCCTCTCCTTTTTCTTCTTCCTCCTTCTCCTTCTCTTTTTCTTCCCTTTTCTTCTCCTTCGCCTTCTTTGTCCTCCTCCTCTTCTTCTCTCTTCCTCTTCCTCCTTATCCTCTTCTACTTCTTCCTCTTCTTCCTCTTCTTCTTCTTCATCTGCTCCTCTTCTGCCTCCTCTTCTTCCTCCTCCTCTTTCTCTGCTTCTCCTCCTTCTCCTCTTTTCCCTTTTCTTCTCCTTCTCCTTCCTCCTCCCCTTCTTCTCTTTTCTTCCTCCTTCTCCACTTCTACTTCTTTCTCTTCCTCCTCCTTCTCCTCTTCTTCATCTGCTCCTCTTCCTCCTCCTCCTCTTTCTCTGCTTCTCCTTCTCCTCTCCTTCTCTTTCTTCTTCTTCTTCTTCTTCTTCTTCTTCTTCTTCTTCTTCTTCTTCTTCTTCTTCAATTGCTTGATTGAGTTTCTTTGTATGTGATGCACCCCAGATTCAATTAAGCTGAGTTATAAATTGCGATTAGAGTAAGACAAATGCTTGCTAAGCAATAGGCATATCAGAAAAAAGCTGTGTGAATTTTTACTAGTTCTATTTATCTGTCCTAGATTCTTTACTTCCCCAGATCTTGCTAGAGATACAGTACAGGTAGTCCTCGACTTACAACAGTTCATTTAGTGACCACTCAAAGTTGCAAGGCCACTGAAAAAAGTGACTTACGACTGTTTTTCACATTTCTCCTCCTCCTCCTCTTTCTCTGCTTCTCCTTCTCCTCTCCTTCTCTTTCTTCTTCTTCTTCTTCTTCTTCTTCTTCTTCTTCAATTGCTTGATTGAGTTTCTTTGTATGTGATGCACCCCAGATTCAATTAAGCTGAGTTATAAATTGCGATTAGAGTAAGACAAATGCTTCATCTCCTTCTCTTTCTTCTTCTTCTTCTTCTTCTTCTTCTTCTTCTTCTTCTACTACTACTACTACTACTACTACTACTACTACTACTACTACTTCCCCTTCCTCTTTTTCCTCCTCTTCTCCTCCTCTTCCTCCCCCTCTTCTCCTCCTCCTCCATCTATCTATCTATCTATCTATCTATCTATCTATCTATCTATCTATCTATCTATCTATCTATCCATCCATCCATCCATCCATCCATCCATCCATCCATCCATCCATCCATCCATCCATCCATCCATCCTATTCTCTTTCCGACATTTCCATTCCATAAGAAAATTGTGCTTTTGCAAAGATCATATTCTGGAATTAGGGATGTTCACAAGGTGTGGCTAAAAAAAAGCCAGAATGGCATAAACAAATGTAAGAAATGCACATAGAGGTAATTCTCAGCTTACAACCATTCATTTAGTGACCATTGGAACTTGCAGGTAGTCCTTGACATACAACCACAATTGGGCCTGAAATTTAAGCTGCTGAGCAAGACAGTTGTTAAGGGAACGTTGCCCCATTTTACAACCTTTCTTGCCACTGTCCTTAAGTGAATCACTGCAGTTTGTAAGTTAGTAACAAGATTATTAAGTGAACCTGGCTTCCCCATCTGCTTGTCAGATGGTGGCAAAAGGGGATTACCACCACCACCCCCGGACACTGCAACCGTCATAAATGTGAGTCGGTTGCCCCAAGCATCTGAATTTTGATCATGTGATCATGGGGATGTTGCAATGGTCGTAAGTGTGAAAAATGATCATAAGTCACTTTTTCAGTTCTGTTGTAACTACAAAGTGTCATTAAATGAATGGTTGTAAGTCAAGGACAACCTTGAAAAAAAGTGACTTACATGTCTTCCTCACACTTACGACCATCACAGCATCCCCACGGTCATGTGATCAAAGCTTGGGTGCTTGGCAACCGGCAAGCACCTTTGGGACAACCATGACCTGGATGACTGAGAATCTCCATAGACATTTATCTATGCACTTTGGGATGAACCCCCTTCAAATGGTCCGGGAGCAGGGGTGAAATCCAGCAGGTTCTGAAAGGTTCTGGAGAACTGGTAGGAAGGAATGTTGAGTAGTTTAGAGAACGGTAGGGGAAATTTTGAGTAGTTAGGAGAACCGGTAGTGGGAATTTTGAGAAGTTTGGAGAACTGGTAGTAGAAATGTTGAATAGTTTGAAGAACAGTAGGGGAAATTTTGAGTAGTCCGGAGAACTGGTAGTAGAAATGTTGAGTAGTTTGGAGAATGGTAGGGGAAATTTTGAGTAGTTCGGAGAACTGGTAGTAGAAATGTTGAGTAGTTTGGAGAATGGTAGGGGAAATTTTGAGTAGTTCGAAGAACTGGTAGTGGAAATGTTGAATAGTTTGGAGAATGGTAGAGGAAATTTTGAGTAATTAGGAGAATGGTAGTGGAAATGTTGAGTAGTTGGGAGAACCAGTAGTGTGAATTTTGAGTAGTTGGGAGAACTGGAAGTGGAAATTTTGAGTAGGGCAGAGAACTGGCAAATGCCACCTCTGGCTAGCCCCAGAGTGGGGGGGGGGTGGAATGGAGCTTTTGCAGTATCCGTCTCCTGCCTTGCCCACCAAGCCACACTACACCCACCAAGCTACGCCCACAGAACCCGTAGTAAAAAAAAAATTGCATTTCACCACTGTGCGGGAGTGTGAACGGATTTCCAGAAAAATGGCAGGTTACGGGGACCATTTGCACTTCACTTTGAGGGGCAGAGAACACAGACTCAAACCCCAACAGCCTGCGTGTGTCTTCAACAGCAAAGGGACACCAGGCAGAAAAACATCCTGCACATAGCTCCACAACCCGGTCCTTTCAACAATTCCAAGAAGGCTCCACACCCATTTGCACCACTCCGGGGACTCTGAGGACATAGACAAACCTCTAAGTGGCCTCAAGGGATCTCTAAAAGGATGCAAAGGACCAGCTGTCCGCAAGCAATTATAAATCCTTTCCTTCCCCACCGACCAGTCAGAGCGGAGGAAGCTTCTTGGATGAGAAGCGAAACGTCTTCAAAGAAAAACCAGAAAGTCCAGTTTCCTCTTGGGAAAACCATGACCTGGATGACGGAGAATCTCCCTAGACAACCAGCATATCTTTACAGTGGTTGCAGAGTCCCATGGTTATACGATCCCCGTTTTCTACCTTCCGAGCCGGCTCTAGACAATGGGGGGACGGGGACTGGATTCACTTAACAACCACATGGTTCACTCAACAACCGCAGTGATTTGCTTAACAGCTATGGCAAAACAAAAAGGTCATAACATGAGTCGTGACTCACATAACCTCCTTAGAAACGGAAATTCCTATCTCCCTTATGGTCACAAATCAAGGACCATCTGCGAGAGGAAAAGACTAGTTTATATCACACCGTTGTGCTGTCATTTTTACTTTTTTTGACCCAACCTTGTGACACCACTCCTGGGGGGGGGGGAAGTTTGGCTGAGTAATAATATGCTCCAGATGGGAAAACAATTGCGAGAAAATGCTCCCCTCCAAATCCTGTTTGGACAGGATGATTTATATGAAGCACCCTACAGGTATTTGCTGCCCTTCCTAATGTGTTTTCTTTATTTTGGGGGGGAGGGAGAGGGAGGGTGTTGAAACAATCCTTCTCATCCTGTCCAAGTGAAGGAAATTATTTTTCAGCCAGCTGTCAAGCTGGTCTAACCTTTATCAGCCTTGTCCCCAGGATCCACACAGGCCTCCTCCCTGAAAATTATAGTTATTTTAAGTGGCTGAAAATAAAACTCCTTCGCTAAAATGAAGATGAAAGTACAGTTAATGGGCTGGAACAGCGACTTAATGGCCAAAGTTGGGCGGTCTGCCCAATCAGTTTTAAGGCTGGAAAAGCCGGGACTAATTCATTCAATTTCACAACACTCACAGCTGGCTCTGCACCTGAGCAATTCGGCTCCCGAGAGTCAATTTTTTGCAACTCGCAAGCAGTCCTCGACTTATGGCCGCAATTGCGCCTAAAGTTTCTGTTATTAAGTGAGACATTTGTTAAGGGGGGGGTTGTCCCATTTTACGACTTGTCATGCTGCAGTTTTTAAGCGGATCGCTGCCGTTGATAAATGAGTATCACTTGTGAAGTGAATCGGATTCCCCCGTTGCTCGTCAGAAGGTCGCAAAAGGGGATCATGTGACCATGGGACATGGCAACGGTCATAAATGTGAGCCAGTTGCCAAGCGTCTGAATTTTGATCGTGTGACCATCGGGATGCTGCAACGGTTGTATGTGGGGAAAAATGATCATGTCAATTTTTCAGTGAAATATGAGCTAAGCGAACTGTTTATTAAACCAGTAGGATCCAACCCCTGGTCTTCACATAATTTTTCCGAAATGGGATAATTTGAGCCTAGTCATTTGTGTCTTGACTAGAAACTCTGGTTGATTTGTTTGATGATGGTTTATTTGTTATTAAACCTTGAGACTCTGAAAAGAGTGCAGAGAAGAACGAGAAAGAAGATTAGGGGACTGGAGGCTAAAACATATGAAGAACGGTTGCAGGAAATGGGTATGTCTAGGTTAATGAAAAGAAGGACTAGGGGAGACATGATAGCAGTGTTACAATATTTGAGGGCCTGCCACAAAGAAGAGGGAGTCAAACTATTCTCCAAGGCACTTGAGAGCAAGATAAGATACAATGGGTGGAAACTAATCAAGGAGAGGAGCAACCTAGAACTAAGGAGAAATTTCCTGACAGTGAGAATAATTAACCAGTGGAACAAGTTGCCTCCAGAAGTTGCGAATGCTCCAACACTGGAAGTTTTCAAGAAGAGATTGGACAGACACTTGTCTATAATGGTACAGGTCTTCTACTTGTGCAGGGGGTTGGACTAGAAGACCTTCAAGGTCCCCTCCAACTCTGTTATTTTCTTGGTGGTCTATGGCATTCTCAGGAGTCTTTTTCCAACACCAAAATTCAAAGCCACCTATACCCTCCTTCTCCTGCCTCTTCAAAGTCCAGCTTTCATTTCCATGGAATGTCACCACAGTTCTGATCCGCTTGGTCACTTACTATCTGCAAAATGTCACCGTGTCATCTACGTTGGAGGAGATTTCCTCCATTAAAATGTTTTTCCACTGGTTCTACAAGTCACTTTGTTTCCTGTTGTTTTTCAATCGGTTTTTTTTAATACTGTGGTGCGTAGGTGGATTCTCCTGTCCAAAATCAGGCATTGCTCTTATCATGAACAGGACATACCTGGTCCAGGAACACTTTGGAAGAGGATATTTGTTGCTCAGGCTTGAACTGCGGAGTCCTCCTCTGAGCTTGGTGTTTTTCTTGCAGACGTTTCATGACCCAGCTAGGTAACATCATCAATGCTAGACGGAAGTTGGGTTGCGAGAAGGAGGAAGAAGAGGAGGGGGATATGGGATCCTTGGTTCTTTCTGGGCATGGTTGTTTTCTTGCAGACATTTAATTACCCAACTAGGTAACATCATCAATGCTAGAAGGGAGTTGGGTTTGTGAAGAGGAGGATGAGGATTACTATTATTGTGAGGTCCTTGTTGCTTTCTGAGCTTGGTTGTCTTCTTGCAGATGTTTGATTACCTAAGTAGATAATCTCATCAGTTGTAGAAAGGAATGGGATCTGGACTATGATACTACCTAGTTGGGTAATGAAATGTCTACAAGAAAATAATCAAAGTTAGAGAGCAGAAAGGAGAAAACATTTTCATACCCTAGTTATTGTTTTTGTGATTTTCTTTTAACTTCAGAAAAGTTCCCTAAAGTGGCCTCCTGGGGTTGTGCATGGATCCCACTGGATCCCAAAAATTCCTTGGCACTTAACATGTTCCCACTCCAGCGATGAATTCGTACCAGTTCTGGAATTCCTAAATATTTATTTCCACCTGTTAATAAGCAAAAACATATGAAATATAAACAGGTTCATTACACTGAACCCCAAATCTTTTTAAAAAAAGAATCAAGAATAACATTGAATCATTTCTTCCCTCTGTTTTCTTAGTTCATTCCAATCTGACTTTGCATGGCTTAACCATCATAATAAAAATTAAGAATGCAGCAATCTGAAATGGAACACCTTACTCACCCTCAAGGACACGTCTGTAAATTGCTTTGCATTTACAATTTGATATCGAAGGCATTTTTAAAAAAGTCAGAACAAGTAATGTAGAAATTCAAACAGCGCCTCAGTACGTCAGAATGTGGCTAAGTTACTCCAGACTTATGAGGTGAATTTATGAGGTGAGAAATGCTGTCAAGGTCCTTGTTTTCAGTTCTGAAGAGTCTGCTTCAAAATGAGAAGTACTTCGTTCCAATTGTCTGGTTAATTATAGCTTGCAATAAACAAGGAAGAAGGAAATAAATGCACGGCAGGTTCAACAAACAAGAAATATATGCTAAATAGTCACATTTCCACCATCAGGACAAAAATACTTTGAGACGAGAAGTCAACAGCTTGAGGTTGAAGCTGCAGGCGAATGTTACGCAATTATGAAGAATATATGGGATTTTTCCAACTTGCTGGATGAGCAATTGCTTTGTAGAGGAGCAGATCAGCAGGTCTTTTCCATGTGAGGTCAAAAAGACCAAAAAGCACCAGTAGAAGAGAATATTTTTAGCTCGAGGTTGAACTGTCAGGTCCTTGGTCCTCTCTGAAGTTGATGGTTTTCTTGCAAACGTTTCATTACCCAACTAGGTAACATCATCAGTATTAGAAGGGAGTGAGGTTTGGGAAGAAGAGGACATTGTGGCCCACCACCGGCCAACAGAGCTGGCAGCAGATTCAGACAGTGAGAAGGTTGGGGAGGAACATGAGACAGTCCTGGAGTCTGGGGAAGGCTCTGATGAGTGCTCTGTGTCAGGGAAAGGGGGCCAGGGCCGTATGCCAGTTATCAAATATCTTCAGAATCAGACATCAGTGAGGCAGACGAACAGCCTGTTCCCAGTGTGCGCATGCGCAGAGTTGCCAAATGAAGGGAACAGCTAAAGAACAGGGGTCAACTTGGGAGTAAGGCTACAGATGGACATGAATGGCCCCTCCCAGAGGAGATAAAAGAGGAGCGAAAGGGGAGTGGAGTTTGCAGGAGACAATTAGTTCGCTTAATTGGTTGGTTGGTGACTCTCCAAGACTCCTTGCCAAGTTTTGCAGCTATCAGCCTGGCAGCTCTCCAAGCCAGATAAGGTCTGTGACTGTAAATCCTCCCTCAAAAGACTTTGCTGGATGTGAATGAGCAGAATTCACAGCATATTAATAAAAGGGTTTTTTGACAAGACAAGGAGTTTGTTTCAGACTCTTGGGAAGCCTCGGTCAGAGCAGAGGAGGAGGAAGAGGACTGTGGGGTCCTTGGTAGTTTTCTGAACTTGGTAGTTTTCAGACAATGCTTACCAATGAGTGCGCTGAAAAATAATGAATCAAAGGAAGGAAATGGTGATTTGTTTTCTCTGTGTATGGAGCACTGATTGAAAGGAATTGGTGGGAGCTCAGGAGAAGGACACTGACTAAGATGGCATTTTTGGCATCCTGTTCCATTGAATCATCGCTGGTGACAGTAAGCATTTCAACTCGGGTGAGCTCAAAAATGCTCATGAGGATTAGAATGGCATTTGGATGCAAGCCAGTAGGAAATGCCAGGCTGGGGAATCTTCTAAAAATGACCCATAGAATGATAGTGCTGGAAAGGACCTTGGAGGTCTCCTAATCCAACTCTCTGGTCATGGCAGGAGATCCTATACCAGGGGTGTCAAACTGGATCAGCATTGTAGTTCTCCTCCACAGGCTGGCTGCGGGGGGGGGGGGAGAGGGGGAGATGGGATGGACACCTCCTGCAAGACCCTGCCGGCCAAAACAGGGCACTCCAGTGATGAAGCACCCACAACTTCTAATTGTAAACCGTTCCACTGGTTAATTGTCCTCACTGTTAGGAAGTTTCTCCTTAATTCCAGGCTGCTTCTCTCCTTGATTAATTTTCATCCGTTGTTTCTTGTCCTACCCTCTAATGCGTTGGAGAACAAGCTGACCCCCTCTTCTTTTGTGGCAGCCCCTCAAATACTGGAATATTGTTATCATGTCACCCCTTGTCCTACTTTTCTCTACACCAGCCAAACCCGAATCCTGAAAAACAATGAAATTAGAATAAGGTAGGCAGTGGGGTTCTATGTGAACTCTGTGGAAGTGAAAATTGGACTTTAGGAAGGAGGATAAGAAAAGTATTAACGCTGTTAACGTTTGGTGTTGGAGCAGCCATGAAGGCTTTGGCTTCAGAGGCTGTCAGGGATGCCAAGAGGATTATTAAGTGCTGGAACAAGACTAATATGGGGCCCACTCAGATGCTGAAATACACCATGTAAATGAGATGAGGAGTGTGGAAGAGAGGAAGGAGGCAAGAGGAAGAAAGAAGAGAAGGCTAGGAGAGAGAGCAGGGGGGGAGAGGAGGAGAGAAAGAAGGAGTGGAAAGAGGAGAAGGAGAGAGGAAGGGGAAGTAGAGAAGAGAAGGATGACAGAGGGAAGAAAGGAGGTAGGGAGGAGGAGAGAGGGAGAAGAAAGTGATGGATCGGATACAAATATGGTGTAAGGAGAGCAGAAGAGCCAATGATAGTTCTTGGGAGGTTGATGGTAAGGCGAATTGACATAATATTTAATAATACAAAATAGCGATGGTTATGTAATGGTATACATGTGGTTATTTGTATGAAAATGAAAAAATAAAAAAGTTTATTTAAAAAAAAAAAGACTAATATAGGAGCCGAGGTGGCGCAGTGGTTAGGGTGCAGTACTGCAGGCCACTTCAGCTGACTGTTATCTGCAGTTCAGCGGTTCAAATCTCACCGGCTCAAGGTTGACTCAGCCTTCCATCCTTCTGAGGTGGGTGAAATGAGGACCCAGACTGTGGGGGCAATTTGCTGACTCAATTTGCTAAAAATCTGTAAACCGCTTAGAGAGGGCTGAAAGCCCTATGAAGCAGTATATAAGTCAAATAAATAAACAAACAAACAAACAAACAAACAAATAAATAAATAAATAATATGGGCCCCACTTTTCCACCTGATCCACTCAACTCCCCCACGGGAGCAGGGTTGGCTCAAGCCAGGCCCCTCCCCTTCAGCCCCACCTGGGCAGCAGTCCGCAGGATGCCCCGACTCAAGAGAAAAAGGACCGGAGCGCGACAGTGCGCATGCACCCAAACACTCCAATGCATCCCCCACCCCCACCCCGTGGAACAGTTGCACTATCCATCCAGGTACCCGCCTGCTTAAAACGAGGCACAGGTGGGTTGACTTTCTTTACTTCGCCCTCCCACGAGTGGCTGTAAATCTGCGCCTGCGCAGAAAGTGAAATCGCGTCTTCAGGGAAGGGAAGGGTGAAAGAAAGGGAGTGATGGAAGAAGTCAATTGAGGTTGCTGGGGAGGCGCATGCCCAGGTGGTAGCACTGAGCCACATGTGGTATTAGCGTGATCAGTGGGGTGGGTGGGAGCCCCTCATTCCCCTCCTTTGTGCATCTCTTTCATTAGGCAACATGACCAGGGCTGGATTCCTACTGGTTCGGCCCGGTTCGGCTGAACCAGTAGTAACTTAATGGCCTGAGTCGCTGGAACTGGCAGCGACCCAGGCCTGCCACGCCCTTGAACCACTTCTCTCGGTGGCGCCATAGGCGGCGCCATCTTATTTTTGCCTTCTGTGCATGTGCAGAGCAATTTTTGTTGCACTGTGCATGCATGCACATCAAGCGCATGCGTGCTGAGCATCCCTGAGCGAACCAGCAGTAGTGGCAGCCGGAACCCACCCCTTAACATGACTCCATTAACATGTTCACCATTTAAGTATAGAGTATAAAGTATACATCCAATATTGTTTTTCTTTTTAAAAAATTGGTTTTATAAAAATTCCCCTTCATGGGCCCCCTTTGTATTCCATGGGCCCCGGAACAATGTGCCAGCTGAACCCCCCTTTCCTCAGGCCTGGAGGCTGTGATGCGTCTATACTTACCAAGATCAAAACTGTGCAAGCCATACTATTCCCTGTGATACTCTAAGGAGCAAAAATTGGATTTTGAAGAAGCAGAAGAGGAAGAGCATGTCTGAACTTTAGTGTTGAAGAAGACTCCCGAGAAAAAAGCATGGACAGCCAAGGAAACAAACCGATGGATCATCCAACGAATCAACCAGCGTTATCGCTCCAGGCGCGTCTGACTTGCCTTGAATTATTCATCTTTTTGACACTTTATGTGAAGATCTAGAAAAGTCCATAATTCTGGGAAAGGTGGAAGGAAAGAGAAGATGACCAGCAGCAATGTGGATGAATTCAGTTACGGTGGCAATGAAAGCAACAGAATAATCTTGTAATTTTAATCCACCAAAGCCGGTGGAAGCTTCCTAGCTGATCTTGGTTGAACAGTACAAAACGGAACAGAACAATAAGAGTTGGAAGGGGCCTTGGAGGTCTTCTAATCCAACCACCCTGACCGTACATCACTTCAGAACAATGGTTATCCAATCTCTTCTTAAAAACTTCCAGTGTTGGAGAATTCACAACTTCTGGAGGCAAGTCCTTCCACTAATTAATTGTTCTCAGTGATAGGAATTTCCTCCTGTCAGGCCTGGAAGCCATCTTTTGCATTGGGCCACATTTATTGCTGTGGGAAAACGGGAGGGGGGATTATATGGAATGGGGTAGATATAGTCAAATTAACATTCCTTTCTCAGAGAGTCAAGGACGTCTTGCCCTGCACCTGGAGGGGTGTGACTGGGAGGCATCTCCAGTTGGGACGGTGCCTGATTGGGCCATGTGATGGACATGTGGGTGCTGGGCAGGGACTTGAACTTTCGTTTGGGTGGGGAAAACCTGGAACCTTTCAGATTCGGGTTTTCCCAGATGTGCCAATAGGACATCTCTAATAAAATGGAACTTTGAGGAACCTCAAGTCTTGGAGTCTTCTTTCGTTGGAGGTGTTACTTGGATCCCTGACACCTCCTTAGTTGTAGCTTGGATCTCTCCTTGATTAGTTTCCATCCGTTGCTTCTTTCTCCTGCCTTCTGATGCTTTGGATACTGTTAGAAGAGCTGAAGGACAGGTTTAAGAACAGATCATTATGGAAAAAAATCTATGGAATGGCTGAGATAGACCATCATTTAATGTAGTGGTGGGTTTCAAAAATTGTTCGAACCTACTCTGTGGGTGTGGCCTCCTATGGGGGAGTGGCTTGCCGCCCATGTGACCGGATGGGAGTGGCTTGCCGCCCATGTAACCAGATATGAAGATCCCGACGACACTTGTCAGAACCACCTTAAATTACCTCACACACAGCACTGGCATGCATAAGAATATGATGTAAACTTGTTTTTTAAAAGGCATCTTTGGTTTGCGTTAAAACAACTTCAACACACGCAATGTTCTGATTGCATCACAAACGCAGTAGTCATCCTTACCTTTCACAGAGGCACTGAGTTTTATAAATAGGAGCATGATAGTGTAGAATAATCATATCCAAGGACCAGTGGTGGGTTTCAAAAAATTTCGGAACCTCTTCTGTAGGTGTGGCCTGCTTTCCGGGTCCACTGGTGGAACCTCTTCTAACCGGTTCGGTAGATTTGACGAACCGGTTCTACCGAATAGGTGCAAACTGGTAGGAACCCACCTCTGATTTAATGGCACTTAACAAGTCCCAGAGAAGCCAGAAATAAGAAGCCCTGAAGCCTCAAAATGGCCTCAGTCAGGTCAGCTTCATTGTTGACAAAACCATGAGTTAAAGCTGGCTTATGATCCTGGCTTGTTTGCAAAATTATCACTTCTGCCTTGTTTGTCTCTTTAAATAAAATGAGAAGCTTATTATCTCCATTGACTTGCACAGAGTTCCTTCGCACCAGGCCTCCCAACCAACTGCCATAGAGAGAAACGTTAAGTGGCCTTAGGCTTAATTCACATCCAGATTGTGAAATTGTTGCCAGACATGCTATATATTCCAGCATACAAAAATGATGTTTCAGTCCAGGCATTTTGCCCAGGATTCCCTAATCCAACCAGCTAATAAATCATTTTCAGATTTCTTAGTTACATATATCTAAGCAAGGCTTTTGTCAGGGTTCCAAATAGCATCCAAAATTAAATTAGAGTTTGAGGCAAAGGATTCCTCAAAGTTCCAATTTATTAGAAGAGCCAGGTTGGCACATCTGGGAAAACCCGAGTCTGAAAGCTTCCAGTTTTTCCCCACCCAGTTGAAAGTTCAAGATCTTGCCCCCACATCCACAAGTCCATCACATGGTCCAATCTTCCACTGCCACAAGGATAGATTCCACCCATCCAGTTCCAGCCAGTTCCAGAGACAAAGATGACCTTGGCTTTCTAAGAAGAATGTTATTATGGCTGCATATCACCCAACTCTGTATAATCCCCCCTCCCTTTTCCCCCCACAATGGAAAGTAGACAGTAGACAGTGTGGCAGGCTTGAAGTCCAAAAGAAAAGATGGCTTGCGGGCATGACAGGTTTTCCACCTGGTTAATTTCTAGTGGGGAGGGGGAGTACATTCAGTTCTCAGAATTCTTCAGCCAGAATGGCCACTGAGGAGAATTCTGGGAGTTGAAGTTCACCTATTTGGAAGCTGCTCAGATCAGAAAAAAACACGCTGATTTAATTTGGAGACATGAAGATTGCACAGAGCAAAAGGAAGAATCAAAATGGTGTAGTGGTGAAGGTCATGGACTGGCCTCCGAGAGTCCCAGATTCTAATCTTCCCTCGGCCACAGACTAAGGGAGTTTGAGCCAATCTCTCTCTCTCTCTCTCTCTCTCTCTCTCTCTCTCTCTCTCCCTCTCCCTCTCCCTCTCCCTCTCCCTCTCCCTCTCTCTCCCTCCTTCCCTCCCTCCCCCCTCTCAGCTCAACCATCCTCACAGGGTTGTTGTGGAGACCAAGAAAAGGAGGGAACGCTGTGCTGAGCACCTGGATGAAAAGGAAGGATATAAATTAAATCAATAAATATCAGCGATCAATGGGCTCCATGATATTTCTTTTTTTTTTTTTTCTTTCTTTCTTGGACAGTTTTATTGATTTGCTATTGTGTTCAACTGTCCCAACGGGGCAATTATTGCGGAGAAAAAGAAAACCCAAGGAAGGAAGTGTTGGAAGAAATGTCCCTCTGGGTTCAGTTCCAAGTGGGGAGAAAGACGCCGGAAACATGGTGGCTGCTTGGAAAGATGGTTTTAATGGTGGACAGGATCACGTGCCTTGAAGATGTTGGGTGAAGGAAAAAAAGGGAGAGATGCTGAGAGTGCCTGAGTTTTATGCCCTCTCTGGGCTTTTGAATTTGAGCTTGTATTCTGATTTGTTATCAGACTCTCATGGGGCCATGCAGGGACACCTCAGTAGGCTGTCCAGGCTTGGTTGAGCCTTGCTGGGTGATGATGTAATGAAAGGGCTTTGGGATTCTTATTATGGTTCTCCCTGGAGGAGGTAGATATTTGTTATGTAGAATAGACTGGCTCAGGCATTAATGGCCCATTGACAAAGTTGCGGCGGGGGGGCTGAGTTTCTGACTCCCTTTTATGGGAAATGTTCTGTCCTTTTAATATTTCCTAAAATATTTCATTTTTCTTGGAGAGCGGTGAGTGCTAACTTCCTACAGAACAATACAAACCTACTGTATTTTTCGGAGTATAAGACGCACATTTTTTCCTCAAAAAAGAGGGTGAAAATCTGGGTGCATCTTATACACTGAATGTAGCATTTTTGGCCTCCCAAAACCCCACCCCCTTCACAAAAATGGCCGTGCATAGCCTTTAGGAGGCTTCCACCATTTTTTGCTCATTTTTGTCCCTTCAGCCCCCAGGAGCACCCTATAAGCCTCCTAAAGGCTATGCATGCCCTTATTTTGACAAAAAACGGGCCCATTTTTGCAAAAAATGGGCCGTTTTTGGAAGGTCTGTAGAGTCCAAAAACTTTTTTAAAAAATTTGCCTCTTCAAAATCTTGGTGCGTCTTATACTCCGAAAAATACGTTATTTGTTTACAAGCTGCCCAGGGTCAAATTACATCCTCCAGTCCCTTAATAATCATCTTGGTTGCTCTTCTTTACACTCTTTCTAGAGTCTCAACATCTTTTTTTATATTGTGGGGACCAAAACTGGATGCAGTATTCCAAGTGTGGTCTAAAGTAATGCTAATATCTTCTGGCTGGCTTGGCTTGTTCTACCTGAAGAAAAAACGTGAGGCCAGAATGGTGTTTTACGGAGTTCTATGGTACTTTCAGATTCCTCTGCCCCATTTAGGGAATGAAGAGGAGAGCTGTCTTCCATTCCCTGCTATAAGACCTATCCTTCTCTCAGAACGTTCATAGCTCCAGGCTGGAGCTCTGATGGGGCGTCCACAACCTTCTTTGATGTCTCATTCCATCACCTTCCCTTCTGGAGAAGCTTTTATCATTTTCTCTTGATGGACCAGGTGGAAGAAAATCGCAGAGATGTGTGAATCACTTGGTCTGGATCTTATGACATATCTTCATTATTACAGGGTATCTGTGATGCAACGTTTACTGCAGGGAGGTGTCCGTTCCCAGGAGTTTTTGTCTCTCCAATATGCAAAGAGAGTTTAGAGCAGGGGTACCCAAACTTGGCAACTTTAAGACTTGTGGACTTCAACTCCCAGAATTCTCCAGCCAGCATAGCTGGCTGGAGAATTCTGGGAGTTGAAGTCCACAAGTCTTAAAGTTGCCAAGTTTGAAGACCTCTGGTTCAGAACATTTGAACAGTTGGGTTTTATGGGGCCAGAAGCCAAGAAGAAGACAGAGCAAATAGTAGGTGATGATTTACTCAGATATCAAAACAGGAGATTGTCCCAAAGGTGCTTTTTTTGGTGGCTCTATATAAGTCCTTTCATTTCCCCACCATCCAATCATATTTTCTGCAAGTTTGGAGCAGTTTACCTTGAGTTTGTATCTCTTGTTTTCCCGTGTGTTATTGCAGTTGAAGCTGAAGAAGTCATTGACAGGTAGGATGTTGTAGCAGACAATTTTGCGTACTATGTTTAGGTCCGACCACAGGCAGCACAATTCCAGATTGTCCAAGGCCAAAATTTCAAGGCTGGTGGCATAAGGGATTCTATTGTGAACAGAGGAGCGGAGGACTCTTCTTGTGAAATACCTCTGGACTCGCTCAATTGTATTAATGTCCAATATAAAGTGTGGATTCCAGGCAGACGAGCTGTATTCGAGAATTGGTCTGGCAAAGATTTTGTATGCCTTTGTTGGCAGTACAATATTACCGGAGAAGAAGCTTTGCAAAATTAGGTTAACAACACTTAATGCCTTTTTTGCTGTTACAGTGAGCTCTGGCACTTGCTATATTTTTCGGAATATAAGATGCACTGGAGTATAAGACGCACCAAGGTTTTGAAGAGGCAATTTTTTTTAAAGTAAGTAGATAGATAGAGGGAGAGACAGGAAGAGAAAGAGAGAGAAATACAGTAGGTAGGTAGGGAGAGAGAGAGTGTGTGCAGGTAGGTAGGTAGGTAGGTAGGTAGGTAGGTAGGTAGGTAGGTAGAGAGAGAGAGAAAAATATATATATAGAGAGAAATACAGTAGATAGGTAGGTGTTTCTGCTGGCACAGCACTTAATCAATGTAATTCTCATCAATCAGCTAAAGAGCTTTCTAAAAGGAAAAAAAAAAGTTTTTGCACTCTGCAAACCTCCCGAAAATGGGCCCGTTTTTTTTTCAAAAAAAAAAAAAAAAGAGGCATGAATAGCCTCGGGGGGCTTGCAGAGTGCTCCTGGGGGGGTGAGGGGCCCAAAAACGAGCAAAAAAACAGCCTGGTTTTTTTGTGAAAATGGGCCCATTTTTTATTAAAAAATTGCATTCATAGCCTTATGGAGGCTTATAGAGTGCTGCTGGGGGCTGCGGGAGGCAAAAATGGCCCATTTTCTGCTCATTTCTGCCTTCCCCACCCCCCAGGAGCTCTCTAAAAGCCTCCATAAGGATATGCACGGCCATTTTGGTGAAGGGACGAGGCTTCGGGAGGCAAAAAAATGCTGTATTCGGTGTATAAGATGCACCCAGATTTTCAGCCTCTTTTTTGAGGAAAAAAGGTGCGTCTTATATTCCAAAAATACGGTAGATCATTTGAGGTGACTACTCCAAGGTCCTTGACAGAGTGAGGGTGGTCGACAAGATCATATCCGACCAGCTTGTATTTTGTATCTTGCCCTTTGAGACCCTGTCTATGGACAGAGCATGGGTTGTGTAGTGGCCTTGGATCTGGAAGGGATAGGAAAACCAATTGTGGGGAAAGGTGGCTGGAAACAGGAATGGGAAATATTAATAACAGCAATAACAACAGAGGAATGAGAAAGTTGGAAGAATAAAAATTCAGCCCTCGCTGAAAGAGGTTCATTCTTTCCAGCACATGTCAGGACGCCTTTACTTAACCGAAAGCTTTAAACAAGACTGTTCTTGCAGGGAACTAAAACAAAAGAAAGGCTAATTATTCCATTGAGGTTTGAGATGAGAAATCTACCTTGGAGCTCTTTTTCTTTTGATGAAGACCACTTGCTCAAAACTTTCCATGCCTGTAATTGCTTCATTGGAACATGCCTGCTCCCTTTGCTCTGATTTTTTTTCTCTCTATTTGTGGTAGGGGGAGATGAAGGCCATTTCTTTATGAGTGTTTAATAGCATCTTGTAATTTTAATCCACCAAAGCCGGTGGAAGCTTTCTAACTGAACTTGGTTGAACAGTACAAAACGGAACAGAACAATAAGAGTTGGAAGGGACCTTGGAGGTCTTCTAGTCCAACCCCCTGCTCAAGCAGGAGACCCTACTACAGAGGTGGGTTCCTACCAGTTCGCACCTATTCGGTAGAACGGGTTCGTCAAATCTACCGAACCGGCTAGAAGAGGTTCCACCAGTGGACCCAGAAAGCAGGCCACACCTACAGAAGAAGTTCCAAAAATTTTTGTAACCCACCACTCACACACACACACACACACACACACACACACACACACACACAGACTCACACACAGACTCACAGAGAGAGAGAAAGAGAAAGGAAGAAATAAATAAATAAAAGAAAGAAAAAAAGAAAGAAAACGTGAGAGAGATGAAAGAAAAAAAGGAAAAAGGGACAGAGAGGCAAAAGGAAGGAGGGGGAGAGAGAGAGAGAGAGAGAGAGAGAGAAAACACATGGCTGGCAAGCCACTCCCACCAGGTCACATGGCCGGCAAGCCACTCCCACAAAGGAGGCCATACCCACAGAGTAGGTTCGAATTTTTTTTGAAACCCACCACTGCCCTACTACCATCAGACAAATGGTTGTCCAAACTCTTCTTAAAAACTTCCAGTGATGGATTGCACCCACAACTTCTGGAGACAAGCCGTTCCACTGATTAATTGTTCTGTTTCTCCTGAGTTCTAGGTTGCTTCTGTCTTTGGTTAGTTTCCATCTCGTGTTTCTAGTCTTGCCTACTGGTGCTTTGGAAAATAGGTTCTTTGTGGCAGCCCCTCAAACATTGGAACGCTGCTGTCATGTCCCCTCACCCAGCCCTTCTTTTCATTAGACTAAGACAAACCCTATTCCTGCAAGTGTTCTTCATATGTTTTAACCTCCAGTCCTCTAATCATCTTTGTTGCTCTTCTCTGCACTCTTTCCAAAGTCTCAATGTCGTTTTTATAATGTGGCAACCAAAACTGGATGCAGTATTCCAGGTGTGGTCTTACTAAAGTTTTATAAAACAGTACTAGTACTTCACATGATCTTGGGAAGAGCCGAGGTGGCGCAGTGGTTAAATGCAGCACTGCAGGCTACTTCAGCTGACTGCAGTTCTGCAGTTCGGCTGTTCAAATCTTACCGGCACAGGGTTGACTCAGCCTTCCATCCTTCCGAGGTGGGTAAAATGAGGACCCGGATTATTGTTGGGGGCAATATGCTGACTCTGTAAACCACTTAGAGAGGGCTGAAAGCCCTATGAAGCGGTATATAAGTCTAACTGCTATTGCTATTGCTATTCTATCCCTCTGTTAATGCAACATAGGACTGAATTGGCTTTTTTGGCAGCTGCAGCACAAGGCTGGCTCATATTTAAGTGATTGTCTGCTGGGACAATCCAAGATCCCTCTTAAAATTGCTACTATTGAGCCAGTGACCACCTATAAGACACCTGTACATTTGGACTGGAGAGCCACACCTACTTAAGGTTTGGATGGGAGATCTCCAAAGCAATTGTAAGACTGCAGGTAAGATGTGTCCATGAAAGTCACTAGGAGTCATACCTGACAGAGTCTTTAACCTTGTATAACATCAGCCAACCTCTGCTGTAATATTGCAACTACAAGAGAATATCCAAGATTGAATCTTGTATAATTCAATTCAATCCCCACCAAAGCCAGCTTTGTGACATAACGTCAATAAGGCAAAAGTAAAGGTTCCCCTTGTGTATATGTGCTAGGCTTTCCCGACTTCGCTGTCCAAAGACGTCTCTGTGGTCATGTGGCCGGCATGACTAAACACCGAAGGCGCATGGAATACTGTTACTTTCGCACCAAAGGTGGCTCCTATTTTTTTACTTGCATTTTTATATGCTTTCGAACTGCTAGGTTGACAGAAACTGGGACAAGTAACGGGAGCTCATTCCGTTATGCGGTGCTAGGGATTCGAACCGCTGAACTGCCGACCTTCTGATCGACAAGCTCAGCGTCTTAGACACTGAGCCACTTTAATGTCAATAAAGGAGAATATTTATAGTTCATGGTTGAAATAAGGGGTCCTTGGTGCTCTCTGAACTTGTCCGTTTTCTTGCCAACATTTCATTACCCAAACTAGGTAACATCATCATGTTATCTAGTACTGATTATGTTACCCTAGCTGAAGTAATGAAACGTCTGCAAGAAAACCACCAAGCTCAGAGAGCACCAAGGATCCATCACCTACTTGAGGGCCAGAAGAAGAAAAAGAACATTGCAAATAAGAAATGGCTATACCTTTTTAATTACAGTCGTCCAATTAATCATGGTTAAAACATGGAAATATCTGGACAAAGTCTCAGAGAGATGGTATGAGCAGAACTGGTCTTTTTCCTGAACTTGAAAATATTCCGGATAAATTTGAGTGCACGAGAAGCCAAAGTAATGAATCACTGTTTTGCAAGAGATGATGGAATGTCATTGTTTATGTAAAGGATAAGCATGAAACACCGTGTCTCAAACCTCACGGGCATGTTCCAGTGTACCAGCACTGTATAAATATTTTTAAACAAAATTCAAACAAAACAATTTTTTTTTTAAAAATCTGGAACAACCGAAAACACTTCCGGGGTGCCCTGAACATGACTTAGGAGTTTGAAATGTTTTTCTTTCCTTATTACTTGTACTGAAGACAACTGAAAGGTTGGCTTATAGTTTAATCAGCTCCCGTCTCTTTTCTTCATAGTTGGTACATAAATGGAATCACAAGAAATAAAGCGAACCAGCTACTTCTCTCTCCCCCAAATCACCACGGCTCCTTCCTTATTCGGGACAGCGAGAGTAACAAGGGAGAATACTCTCTGTCGGGTAAGCTACACCTTACTCTTCATGTCACAGGTGGACCTCTTATCATAGTCAACGTCCAAAGTTGAATTGTTTTTAGGATTAATTGGATCTGGGTCTTCCATGTTGAAGATCCAGCTGGATTCTTCTCCATTATCTCTTGCCATGGTCACATGGTCAACCAACTCAAGATGGCGATTGTGATGGTATCATCAAACCAAGCCATGGTCCTCATCAAGATGGCGGGGCTGATAATACAATCAAACACAGGTGGCATTCACTTACTTTCCCTACCGGTTTGCAGATGTGAGCACGGGCATGCACTCAGCCTTCCACGCATGTGCTTTAGCTAAAAAAAGGGGGCGTAAATGGAATGCCATAGAGCCGGGGCAGGTGGGCGAGGCCATCCACGATTTCCATTACGGGTTCGGGCGAACCAATCCGAACCGGCAGAATACCACCTCTGCAACCAAAGCTCTTTACTACATAAAAACAGGTAGAGATTCACGCCATCGTGGACACCAGCTTGGCTAAAATTGGGGTCTTTGGTGCTCTCTGAGCTTGGTGGGTTGTTTTTTTTTTTGCAGATGTTTCATTACTCAACTAGGTAACATCATCAGTGCTAGAAGGAAGTGGGGTTTGTAGAGGAGGAAGGGGAAAGGAGGAAAGAGGAAGGACAACTGCAGGTCCTTGGTTCTTGATTGTTTTTTTTTGCAAATACTTCATTACCCAACTAGGTAACATGTGGAGTTTGGTCTCTAATTGGATAATGAAAACATCTGTAAGAAAACAACCAAGCTCAGAGAGCACCAAGGGCCCCACATTAAGAATTGTCTGGACTCTGGAACTTTCTGCCTTGTGCAGAAATGAATTTCCCTTACTGTGCCCCTGAAATAGAGGGAGGGGAGGGGATATCTTTAAGGCTGATGGGGGGGGATTCTGGGATTTGGGGTCCAACTCCTCTTAAGAAGTTTCCAAGAAAGAAAAAAAATGGGTTAACCCAGGGGTCTCCAACCTTGACAACTTTAAGCCTGGCGGACTTCAACTCCCAGAATTCCCCAGCCAGCAAAGCTGGCTGGGGAATTCTGGGAGTTAAAGTCCGCCAGGCTTAAAGTTGTCAAGGTTGGAGACCCCTGGGTTAATGTATTTTGCACTGAGTTGTAAAGCCAACACCATTCTGCTTAATTGTCAGAAGTATCAAACACTGTAAAATTAGTTTATTTTCACAGACAACCAAACACTGGTAGATCTTGTAGGGCAGTTTTGGTTACTCGTTTTTTGTGCAGTTCCTGCTTTGCCTGGCCTCCCACTCATATTTCCTAGCAACAGAAGCAGGTCTTCCAAGAAGAAGGGTGACAGGGTAGCTTTGTGGCTCTCTGTCCTCCCTCCCATAGGAACCACTGGGATATTTTGCAGCCAGGCAAATCAACACCAGGTAAAACGAGGACGCAGGAGTGGTGGTGGAGGCAGACTCAAGTCATTTATTTTGCTTTCCTTTAATGCGGAGTTTTGCCTTTAGTTAGGTGGTGCTGGTGATTGTTTTGCTAAAGGATTTGGATCAGTTACAGGCGGGGCAGCAATTGTCACTGTTCAGCTTTTCTGGTTCGCAAGAGCTAAGTGGATTGTGAATTGCAACCTGGCAGCTTTTGAGGGACTGGGGAGGGTGAAAATGAAGTTGTTCTTGGAATGCAGAAACTTGTGTTTTGCCCAACTCAGTCCAAAAGACAACCTAGAATGTGTTTGGATTCCTTCCTTCCTTCCTTATCAAGATCTCTTCTTTCTTTCTCGTTCTTTTTTCTTTCCTTTCCTTCTTTCCTTCTTTCTCATTCTTTTTTCCTTTCTTTTCCTTTCTTTCCTTTCTTCCTCATCAAGCTCTCTTTCCTTCCTTTCTTCCTTCCTTCCTTCCTTATCAAGATCTCTTCTTTCTTTCTCATTCTTTTTTCTTTCCTTTCCTTCTTTCTCATCCTTTTTGCTTTCTTTTCCTTTCCTTCCTTTCTTCCTCATCAAGATCTCTTTCCTTCCTTTCTTCCTTCCTTATCAAGATCTCTTCTTTCTTTCTCATTCTTTTTTCTTTCCTTTCCTTCTTTCCTTCTTTCTCATTCTTTTTGCTTTCTTTTCCTTTCTTTCCTTTCTTCCTCATCAAGCTCTCTTTCCTTCCTTCCTTCCTTCCTTCCTTCCTTATCAAGATCTCTTCTTTCTTTCTCATTCTTTTTTCTTTCCTTTCCTTCTTTCCTTTCTCATTCTTTTTTCCTTTCTTTCTTTTCCTTTCTTCCTCATCAAGCTCTCTTTCCTTCCTTCCTTCCTTCCTTCCTTATCAAGATCTCTTCTTTCTTTCTCATTCTTTTTTCTTTCCTTTCCTTCTTTCCTTCGTTCTCATTCTTTTTTCCTTTCTTTTCCTTTCCTTCCTTTCTTCCTCATCAAGATCTTTTTCTTTCTTTCTTTCTTTCCTCCATCCCTCCCTCCCTCCCTTCCTTCCTTCCTTCCTTCCTTCCTTTCCAGCCAGCATGTTCTCATTATTTGCTATTACATAAGATGTCTCTACTCCTTGTACAACTGGCCAGCTGGAAGAAAGGATGCAGTTAACATCTATCAGGATTAAAGAGAAACAGGGCCTTATCTCAGTTGCTCACGTGTTACAGCTAACAGGCAACCAGATAATTTCTCTAGATATTGAGCAGTAAAGCAGGATGAATTGTTTGCTATGCGAGGAATCCCTAGGCACCCTGAAAAACAAATCTTTCCAATTTGCAACACAAAAGACATGAGTGTCTCCTCCACCCTAATCTGTATGATAAATTCATTCCAGAAAATTTGGATCTGAAAAAAAAAAGATGTTAATTACTAATCGCACTCCAATTCCCTCTCTTGTGTGTAATTACACTGAGTGATGCAATAAACAAAGGTATTCTGCCTACACATGTTGGATGGAGCAAGGGATGAGCTAGCCTCAAGCCACACCAAGCCTTTTGCACAATTAGGAATGACTAACGATGGCAATAGGCCATCTAGAATTCTCATCCTTTCACAGCTGAGCAGCCCGTGAATTGTGGTGACTGCAATTCCCCAGAATCCCAAGCCAGAAATTCCAACGTTAACACAGCTGGAGGGCACCTGCCTGGCACAGCTGAGCTAAACACCAGGAAACCTCCCGAATGACAGTTGTGCATGCAATTCCTAGCCAAAAAAAATATGCCACAAATGAAGGAAAAGGTAGAGTCACTGCCTCAGCCTCCCTCTGTTCCTGTTTTTCCCAACTTAGGCCAACATCCATGATGCAGGAAAGGTTGGTGTATTTTTCAAAACATGCAGAGATGAATTTCAAGTGTTTTGCCCCAGAGGCATTTCTACCTTCTTAATTCATCTCAGGGAATCATGGGAAATGTTAATTTCCCATCAAACATGTGCGACATCCTTGTGGTTGGTGAGATCACCTTTGGTTCGGCATATTCTGGACACTTTTCCAGGGAATTGTTCAGATTGGAGAGAGCTCAGAAGACAAATATGACTTGGAGACTTCTTATAAGGGCAGGCTGGGTGAAACCAGTCTTAACTAATTTCATTGTTTTTAAGTACAGTGACAATAAAGATTATACTTCTACTTAATAGCAGTGATTGTGAGAGGGATCTTGGGAGTCTTAATGGACAACCAGCTAAATATGAGCCAGCCATGTGCAGCGCCAGCCAAAAAAGCCAAGGCAATCCTAAATTGCATTAACAGAGGTATACAATCAAGATAAAGTGAGGTACTAATACCACTCTATAAAGCCCTAGTAAGAATACTGCATCCAGTTTTGGTCAGCACTAGAGGTGGGTTGTTGCCGGTTCAGCCCGGATCAGCCGAACCAGTAGTAGCAGCGGTGAGAGGCTTCGCCCATCCGCCTGGACACTTCTGTGCTTGCGCAGAAGCGTTGCACGCACATAAGAGCGTGTGCGGGAGTGCACCCAAACCGGTAGTAAAAAAATTGGCAACCCATCTTTGGTTGGGTTGTATAAAAAAGATGTTCAGATTCTAGAAAAAGTTCAGAGAAGAGCAACCAGGATGATTAGGGGACTGGAGGCTAAAACATATGATGAAAGGTTATAGGAACTGGGCATGGCTAGTCTAGTGAAGAGAAGGACCAGGGGAGACATGATAACAGTCTTCCAATATTTGAGGGGCTACCACAAAGAGGAGGGGGTCAAACTATTTTCCAAAGCACCTGAAGGCCAGACAAGTAACAATGGGTGGAAACTGATCAAGGAGAGATTCAAGCTGGAAATGAGGAGAAATTTTCTGACAGTGTGAGGAATCAACCGATGGAACTGTGGGAGCTTTATCACTGGAGGCTTTCAAGAAGAGATTGGACTGCCATTTGTCAGAAGTGGTGTAGGGTCTCCTGCTTGAGTGGGGGTTTGGACTAGATGACCTATAACAGTGATGGCGAACGTTTTTCTGTTTGGGTACCAAAGGCATGCCCATGCGCTGCATTAACTACTAGACTTGTGATGGCGAACCTATGGCAGATGTGCCATAGGTGGCACACGCAGCCATATCTGAGGTCACGCGAGGCATTACCCTATGTCATCTCCAGCGCGCATGCGTGCACTGGCCAGCTGATTTTTGGCCATCTGGAGGGCAGAGGGGAGGGCAAAAACACCCTCCCCTGCCCTCCGGAAGGCCAAAGATCAGCTGGCCAGCACACACATGTGTGCTGGAGCTGACATAGGGTAACGCCTCCCGCGCCCTCAGATATGGCTCCGCGTGCCACCTGTGGCCCATGTCCCATAGGTTCGCCATCACAGACCTATAAGGTCCTTTCCAACTCTGTTAATCTGTTAACATCCATCCTACAAAATATATTCCAGAAAATGGCTATGAAACTTGGCAGGGTGAGCCCGGAGAAATGAACACCAATTAAAGACATGCTATCGGTGCTCAGATACATAGAAACGTGCCATGAGGAAGAAGGTCAGGAATTATTTTTTTCATGGTCATTGAAACCAGGACCAGAAGTAACAGATGTGAGTGGCAGGCTCCTCGCTCAAATATAAGTAAAAATTCCAGATGTCAGCCAAGTCTTATCGACATGGTAGGTACAGTTAAGTGATAATACTACCTAGACAGGTAAAGTAAAATTCTGGAGTTGGCTCTGGGTTCACCACCTCAGCAGGATCTTGAGGGCCTCTCACAGAGAAGAGGGAGTCAACAGTACCTAAGGGCAGGGCGAGAAGTAATGAGTGGAAACTACGGTATTTTTCGGAGTATAAGAAGCACCAAGATTTTGAAGAGGCAAATTTTTAAAAAAAGTTTTTGCACTCTGCAGGCCTCCCCAAAATGGCCCGTTTTTTTGCGAAAAAAGCCCCCCCCTTTTTTAAAGGGCATGAATAGCCTTTAGGAGATTTGTAGAGTGCTCCTGGGGGGTGCCCCCCCCCCAAATGAGCAAAAAAACGGCCCATTTTTCACTCATTTCTGCTTTCCCCAGCCCCAAGGAGCACTCTGGAAGCATCCTAAAGACAATGCATGGCCATTTTGGTGAAGTGGGCAGGGTTTCATGAGGCAAAAAATGCTGTATTCAGCATATAAGACGCACCCAGATTTTCAGCCCCTTTTTTGAGGGAAAAAGGTGCGTCTTATACTAATCAAGGAGAGAAGCAACCTAGAAATAAATAGAAATTTTCTTGACAGCCAGAACAATTAATCAATGGAACAGCTTGCCTCCAGAAACTGTGGGTGCTCCAACACTGAAGGTTTTTAAGAAGAAACTGGCCACAGGCAAGCTGTTCCATTTATCCAGAATGGTATTCCAGGGAGTTGGATGAGAAGATCTAATGTTGGTCATTAAGCAAATCATGTGCTCATGATCACATGACTGCAGGACAGTTGTAAATGTGAGCTGGTTGCCGAGTGCCCAAATTGCAATGACATGACCACAGGGTGCTGTCGTGATGGTTGTAACTACAAATACTAAAATTACTTTTTGCAAGGCTGTTGTAATTAACCACTGTTAAACAAACGGTCTTATGCAGGGGTGGGTTCCGGTTTGCACGTGGTTGCGGGCGTGCATGCTTGATGCGTGCTGTGCATGCATGTGCAGTGCAATTAAAAAATGCTCTGCGCATGTGCAGAAGCAAAAAAGAAGATGGCGCCACCATAGGCGCTGCTGCGAGAACCGGTTTGGGGGCGTGGCAGGCCTGGGCCATTGCTGGTTCCAGCAACCCAGGTCGCCTAACCACTACCGGTTCAGCTGAACCGGTCTGAACCGGTAGGAACCCACCACTGGTCTTATGCCTACCCTGTTCCCCTGAAAATAAAACCTCCCTGGATAATAAGCCCAATCGGGATTTTGAGCACATGCGCTAAAATAAGCCCTCCCTGAAAATATTGCAACACAGCAGCAGCCATGAGGTGACCACGTTCACCACCTCCTGCACCTCAAAAACAATAAGATCTCCCCGAAAATAAGGCCAAGTGCTTATTTCGGAGGTCAAAAGAAAACAAGACCCTGTCTTATTTTCGGGGAAACACGGTAGTAATGCAACCTGTAATGCAAATTAATTTTGATATCACAGCATTGTTGTTGTGAGGAAAATAGCAATAGCACTTAGACTTATATACCACTTCATAGGGCTTTCAGCCCTCTCTAAGCGATTTACAGAGTCAGAATATTGCCCCCAACAATCCGGGTCCTCATTTTACCCACCTCGGAAGGATGGAAGGCTGAGTCAACCCTGAGCCGGTGAGATTTGAACCGCTGAACTGCAGTCAGCTGAAGTAGCCTGCAGTGCTGCATTTAACCACTGCGCCACCTCGGAGGAGGAGGAAGGAGTATTAGATACTTTCGCCACCTTAAGTTACTGGTAAAAATACTAAAGATGGAAAATAAAGGCAAAGTAAAATAAAGTGAAGTGTAAATAAAATAAGTAAAGTAAAGTGTAAATAAAATAAAATATCACAGAGCTGAGTGAAAAGCAATGCTGGTGGATACTAAACTAAAGGAAGGGAAATTGCAAACTTGGCCCAAATCGTATCATCTTCTCCTTCAATCTTCAGTTCGCAACCATGGCAAAGTGCGACATTTCAGAATCTTCTCGAATCCTGCCGGAAGTTTTTACTTGGAAAAAGCTCACGTCTTCCCGAGTCTCGAAGAGCTCCTTGCTTATTACAGAGCCAACTGGAAAATCATTGACTGCCCTTTGTCTCAGCCTTGCATCCAGAAGGTAAGTAGAAGAACATGGCACCACTATGTGATTTTTTCCCCTCCACCCCTGACAAACTTCCAGGGGCTGGATGTGAGACTTTTTTGGAGGGGATGGCCGGGTGGTTCTCTATCTTTGCCTTTCTATCAGCTTCTGGTTTTTCTTTTGAAATGTTATTTTCTTCTCAAAAATCAAGCAGTTAATTTCAATCACCCCCTTCCAAAAGTAAACATTTTACAGGATCCATTCTGAGTCGATCACCGCAACCAAAGTTTTATTCTTCCAAGCGTTCGGGCTCATGCTGGAGCCCATCCTCAGGGAACTTCTCTCTCTCTCCAGAATATGCCACAGATTGGAACCTGCAGGATTTATGCTGGAACACATATATTTACCTTCATTCCTGTAAACTATTTAAAGCCTTAGCAGTGAGCAGCAGCAGCCAAAAAGGCAAATACAATCCTTGGTGGAATAAACAGAGGAAAAATCCCCTTTTCTTCCAGATCAGCTGGGACTCGGGAGACAGAGAAGAGATGTGGGCGGGGCCAGCCAGAGGTGGTATTTGCCGGTTCTCCGAACTACTCAAAATTTCCGCTAACGGCTCTTCAGAACTGGTCAGAACCTGCTGAATTTCACCCCTGCTAGAGACCCAACGCGACATCTGAATGTCTTTTCCAAGGCATTCTAAGACTGCAGGTTCTTCCTCAACGGTTGACGGTTGATCCTAAAAAGTCAGAAACTCCCCACCACCAGGAATCTCCAGGGTTGTAGACTAGATTGGGGAAAAAAATAAAATAAAACAATATTGAATTGGAGTCAGTGATCTTGGTGACACTACAACCTTCTTATTCTATGTTCTAGATTAGTGTTGGCAAACCTTTTTGGCACCGAGTGCCAAAATGGATGCACGAGCGAGCGGGCGTTGTGAGTGCTGGAAACCGGAAGAGCAGCCTCCCAGTGCGCATGCACCCGCCCGGAAGATGATCTTCCGGTTTTCGGCAAGCGCGTGTGCGCTGGCCACCTGTTCTTCCGGTTTCTGGCACACATGCGCACAAGAAGACCACCAGGCCGGTGTACATGTGCATGATGGAAACTGGAAGATCATCTTCCTGGTGCGCAGATGCACACTGGGTGGCTGCTCTTGCTGGTTTCTCGGTGCTGCTGCGCACATGACGACCAGCTGGCCGGCACGCTGAAATCCGGAAGAGCAAAGGGCGATGGCTTGCATGCCCAGAGAGATGGCTCTGCATGCCACTTTCAGCACATGTGCCATAGGTTTGCCATGATGGTTCTAGATTTTTTTTAATCCCTTTATCCAAGCCTGGCCTGTTATGGTCACCAGAATATAAAAAAAATAATCTCTGGAAAGAGTGCAGAGAAGAGCATACAAGGTGATTAGGGGACTGTAGGCTGAAACATATGAAGAACGGTTGCAGGAACTGGGTATGTCTAGTTTAATGAAAAGAAGGACCAGGGGAGACATGATAGCAGTCTTCCAATATCTCAGGGGTTGCCACAAAGAACAGAGAGTCAAGCTATTCTCCAAAGCACCTGAAAAGAAGAAACAGATGGAAACTAATCAAGGAGAGAAGAAACTTGGAATTAAGGAGAAACTTCCTGACAATTAGAACACTTACCAGTAGTCAGGGGAACAACTTGCCTCCAGAAGTTGTAGGAGATTTTAAAGAGGAGATTGGACAACCGTTTGTCTGAAATGGTAGAATTTCCTTCTTGAGCAGAATGGACGACTAGAACAATGGTCTCCAACCTTGGCAACTTTAAGACTTGTGGACTTCAACTCCCAGAGTTCCTCAGCCAGCTTTGCTGGCTGAGGAACTCTAGGAGTTGAAGTCCACAGGTCTTAAAGTTGCCAAGGTTGGAGACCACTGGACTAGAAGACCTCTAAGTTCCCCTTCCAACTCTGTTATTTTGTGATTGTTTGTTTCTCATTCTACCCCTTCTACAGAGAACGTCTGAGGTGGATCAGTGGGAACGTCCCCGGTCTGAATTCCAACTCTGGAGGAAGATGGGCGAAGGATGTTTTGGAGAAGTGTGGGAAGGAATGTGGAAGAACACAGTGCCTGTGGCCATCAAAATTATGAAACAAGGTTTGTGGGGTGCAGAGAAGACGTATCCTCCCTTGCGCAATGCGCCTCGTCTGCCTGTTTCCTAAGAGGTGGATTAGTCAAATCCTCCATGAGTAGACCAGAGCTGAATGGTGGGGGTCCCAGATTGAATCCACCAACTGAGCAAAAGGAAATGAGAATGACTTCCCCCAGCTCGAAATTAGATGGAGAAAATGATAAGCCATGATAATAGGAGAACAATAGAACAGGCACTGGGGTACCACAATTTAAACCCCGCCTTAACATCCTTGCATCCCATCCCGTGCCTCGTGTGAGCACATAGTCACAGGATTGGTATCACAAAATTGTGGCACAGTTTTTGCCCTATAATTGTCTGGCACCCTCCCTAAGGACACTGTTGTTATCAGAAGTAATTAAAACAATGGTTCCCACAGCAGTTAACCCAAGTGGTTGTTAATAAACCAGATCAATTGATTGACCTCTTGGGTCATTCCACCCTCATAAATAAAAAGACACGCGGAAGGGAGCAAAGTTCAGGTGAACGCTAAACATATTTTGGGTTTGGAGAGTGCTACGTTAAACTCTAATACTGGGTGATATTCTGCACCTAGACAGTTTAGGTTACTGGACCCTGGAACCCATGTTCCACGTCCAATGTGAGCTACCTAAGCTGGACAGAAACTTCTTCTTCCAGTTCTCATTCAGTTTGATGAAAGAATATTTCCACTTGGATTAGATTAAACGACATTAGATTAAAATAAGGACCAATGACTTGAGCAGGAGGTTGGACTAGAGGACTTCCAAGATCCCTTCCAGTCCTATGATCCCAGGATCATATTTCGGAGAAAGCTTCCCCGGGCAGAGTATCCTTGCTTTTATTTAATGCTTCTAGCCAAGTATTCTAATTTTTATTGCAAAAATCTTCTACTTGGCTTCCCACCCTTCAGTTTAGATCCCTACGGAAGGTATCTAGAGTTTTCTCCAGAACAGTTTGTAAAATCATTACTCCCTGGGAAATTATTCATTTATTGTATTTATTAATCAAATTTGAGTAGCCACCGCTATCACCCAAGGCAACTCTGGGAAGTATGCTGCAAACAGGTAAAACCCCATATAAAAATCACATTTTTTAAAAAAAAAACTTTGAATTGGACCAAGAAGCAAACTGGCAACCAATGGAGCTTGGGGAGCAGAGGTATAACAGGCACTGTTCTAGGAACACACATAGCTGCCTGCTCTATTGTATTCTGTACCAGCTGAGGCTTCCAGATACTCTTCAAAGGGCAGCCCTATGAAGAGTGCATTGTAGTAGTCAAGCTGAAGATGATTAGGGCATGAGTGCCTGTGAGCTGGATCTATCAATTCAGGAATCAATTGCTTGAGAAACTGTAAGAAAATCTAATTATCGTTACATTTATGATTATCGCAGTAGCAATACTAGAACACTGTCTTATTCATCTCCATTGTCAACATAACTATCCAGGAAAATTTAGCAAGGTTGACAAGTACATTAGCAAAACAGGAGACGTTCAAAAGTCTAAATTTACAAGATGCCCCATCACACGTGCTCCTCACCCCAAATTGCAAGATGATAAGACAGGAGTCTCGGCCATCTTTCACCTAGAGTTATCTTCTTCAATCTTGGAGGAAACATATAGAGCAGTGTTTACATAGGGATGGAATTAAGATATTAACAAAAGTGTTAATAGTACCACTTTATAATGTCTTGGTAAGACCTTGGTAAGACTACTGCATCCAATTTTGCTTACCACAATATAAAAAAACGATGTTGAGACTTTAGAAAGAGTAAGAGAAGAGCAACAAAGATGATTAGGGGACTGGAGACCAAAACATACAAGGAACAGTTGCAGGAATTGGGTATGTCTAGTTTAATGAAAAGAAGGACTAGCGGTGACATGATAGCAGTATTCCAATATCTCAGGGGTTGCCACAGAGAAGAGGGAGTCAAGCTATTCTCCAAAGCACCTGAAGGCAGGACAAGAAGCAATGGATGAAAACTAATCAAGGAGAGAAGCAATCTAGAACTAAGGAGAAATTTCATGATAGTGAGAATAATTAATCAGTGTAACAGCTTGCCTCCAGAAGTTGTGAATGCTCCAACACTGGAGGTTTTTAAGAAGAGATTGGACAATCATTTTTCTGAAATGTAATAAGGTTCCCTTCTTGAGCAGGAGGTTGGACTAGAAGACCTCCAACTCTGTTATTCTGTTTCCAAGCCTTGGGGGTTTCCAGATGGGTGGACTTCAACTCCCCAAACCCCATCAATAATTAGGCTGGCTGTGGAATTCTGGGAGTTGAAGTTCACTCTCCCAGGAAATTCCCACGGTGGAGAAACCGTGACCTTAGGGCTTCCAAGCCCAGACATTGTCCATGCAAAGCAATCCATCTTGCAAATGTCTTTCATCTCCTTCACAGCTGACATGAGGGATGACTTTGTCAAGGAGATCAGAAACTTGAAAAGTCTGAAACACACAAGGCTCATCAAACTTCTGGCCGTCTGCTCTGTGGGGGAGCCCGTTTACATTGTCACAGAGCTGATGCGGAAGGGCAACCTCCATAGTTACCTTAACAGTGAGTATTATCGTTTTCTGCTGATGCTTCCAGACCCAGACCTCATAGAGTTGATCAGCCCAATGTGAAAATGGTGGCTACGACAAATTACTAAAAACCCAGCATAAGGTCCAGAGCAGAGGTGGCATTCAGCTAGTTCTGACCGGTTCTGGCGAACCAGTAGCAGAAATTTTAAGTAGTTTGGAGAATCGCCAAATACCACCTCTGGCTGGCCTCGCCCCCATCTATTTGCTGCTCCCTGAGTACCAGCTGATCAGGAGGAAATGGGGATTTTGCAGTATCCTTCCCCTGCCATGCCCACTAAGCCACACCATGCCCACAGAACCAGTAGTAAAAATTTTTGAATCCTACCACTGGTACACAGCCTGCAGCAATCTAGCATTCTTCAGATATCTGGATTATGGGTAGTCCTCAACTTATGACCACAATTGAGCTTCCAGGCCTGACACTTAAATTCAGTCACTAAATGAATAATTGTAAGTCACCCAACATAGTAGAGCTTCAATCTTATGGCTGTGGTTATATCACTGGAACTCTATGACTCTGCCTCCTAGGTGCCGCTTCACAGACACACACACACACATCCTTACAGGTAGTCCTCATCTTATGACCACAGCCGAGCCCAAAATTCCTGTTGATTAGCAAGCGGGTTGTTAAATGAGTTTTGCTCCCTGTTATGACTTCTCTTGCTACAGTTGTTAAGTGAATCACTGCAGCTGTTACGTTGGGAACATGGTGGCTAAGTGAATCTGGCTTCCCCCTTGTCTTTGCTTGTCAGAAGGTCGCAAAAGGGGATCACATGAGCTCGAGACACTGCAATGGTCGTAAGTACAAGCCGGTTGCCAAGTATCTGAATTTTGATCACGTGACCATGGGGTTGCTGCAATGGCCCTATGTGTAAGAAATGGCCATAAGTCACTTTTTTTCAGTGCTGTCGTAACTCCAAACGGTCACTAAATGAACAGTGGTAAGCAGGGGTGGGATTCAGCCAGTTCGGACTGGTTCGGACGAACCGGATGCTAGTTTTACATCTGGTTTGTCAAGCCGGCAGTTGCAAGGACTGGCTGGCCCCGCCCACCCAACACGCCTCTCCCAGGAGTCTCCACATGGCCCATTTTGCCAGGTAAGTGCAGGGCAAAAAATGGGCCTCCCAGAAGTTCCGGAAGTCTGGAAATGGGCCTGTTTCCGGCCTCCAGAGCCGGGGGCGGGGGCGGGAAAATGCCCATCCTGCCGTGGTGCAGGAAGCCGAGTAGGGGACGCCCACCATGGCCATCCCCCCCAGCAACCGGGCAGAGAACCGGTTGCTAACATTTTTGAATCCCACCCCTGGTTGTAAATCAAAGTCTACCTGTACTAGTCTTCTGCACGCACACACACGCATGCATGCACACAGACACAGACATACAGACACACACACAGAGGCAGGCAGGCAGAGTCAAAAGCCTTCCATGGTTTGCTAAAGGCTATCCTATCAGCCGGGAAACCACCCAAGAACTGGTTCCTCCTTAAATGTAATTTTATAAATTCCCCCTTGGAAAATTGCTCTCTATTACTTTCCCAAAATTTCACCTCCCTCGGGCGGTTGGGCAGCAACTTCCTTGGGTTCAGATGCCATTTGAAGACAGCTCCAATTTCAGCCAAAGCAGGTGAGGAATTCCCAATGCTCCCCCCAACGTGCCACCCTTTTCTATGGAGATTTTCCTCGGCTGAGAAATCTCTCGTCCAAGGGAAGCCAGTTTGGCTCCTTCCCATGAGAAGCTTCCTGCGCTGAAGGACCTGACCTCCATTCCAAATCTGGTTTGTTACCTAAGCTGGGGCAACTCCCTAGGAGAACGAGTCTGCAGCCAACGTTCTTCTCGGTTTCCTAAACACTTTTGCCTGCCTAATGAGTTTCTTTCTTGTGTCATCCCAGAGCAAAATAGCTTTGCGTGGTGCGTTGTGTTTACAAAGTGTAGTCTGATCTCATCTTCAGCCTTTCCGTGGACATGAGATGGAACCATCAAACTGGTTTTCTTCTGAGGGCTGGAAGACTCAATTCCCCGCTTTGAGGGAATCCAGGCCCTTGTGGGATGTGTCAGTCAAACCCAGATGTTAATCCTCCGAGAATCACGGCTGGATTGAATAAGGAAAGAAAAATTCCATCTTACTGGTGGAAAGAAGCTTAGAAGGTTACAGTTTTGTTTCAAAATTAAGATGCTAATCTGGAAGTGGGACTCGTGGTGTGGGAAGCCCACCCACCCAGAAGAATTGAAATGTCTTTTTTTTTTAAAAAAAAAAAAGGCAGAATATTATATTTCCCCTAAAGGAGAAATGAAAAAAATCTTAAGGGAGGCAGAAACCAGCCCCAATTTCCCTGCCCCCAAGCAGAAACTCGAGGAAGCCAGAGATTTTAGAAATGCAGATTTGGCAATCCATTCAGAAAGACTGGGTCAGACAGAGACTCCAGATAAGCAACAAGCTAAAAGTAGACAAGATTAGCTCAGACAAACTCCTAGGATTTGCATTTCCATTTTCGTCTATAGAGCCAGCCATGACCCCTACATGAACACCCCCCCCCACCCCCGAGGAATCCAGAAGGTATAAAAACCCACCTACTCTCAACTCCATTTTGTCAGCTGCCCAAAATCACATGTGGTTGGTGGTTCTATTTTATCAATAAAGGGAATTTTTCTTCCCAATCAGCCCCCAGCCTCCATTTAACTCCAGTGCCTTTCTCCCAGATTGGAACTGGAGCTGGATATTTCTTCCAACAGTGGGTTTGCTTCAGGTTAATATTTTGTGTGAAAATCACCTAGAAAGAATTGGATTGTGATTAAAACTCCCCTAAAATCTGTTCCTTGTTGGTATTGTAAAAGGACCTCCGCACATACCAGTAGAGTAGATGCTGTATTTTTTGTCCTCCGTCTAACAACTTCTGATATGACGCTGCCCTCTCTTGCCGAAGAAGCATAGTTATTGGCTTATGGCTACAATTGAGCTCAAAATTTATGTCGTTAAGTCGGCAAGAGAAAGTCATAAAATGGGGCAAAACTCACTTAACAACAAAAGTGAGTTTTGCCCCGTTTTACGATTTTTCTTGCTGCGGTTCTTAAGTGAATCACAAAGGGTCGAAGGTCGATAGCAATAGCACTTAGACTTACGTACCGCTTCACAGCCCTCTCTAAGCGGTTTACAGAATGAGCCTCTTGTCCCCCCCAACAATCTGGGTCCTCATTTGACCCACCTCGGAAGGATGGAAGGCTGAGTCAACCTTGAGCCAGTCAGGATCGAACTCCAGACTGTGGGCAGAGTTTGCCTGCAATATGGAATGGAATAGCAATAGCAATAACACTAGCATTTAGATTGGTATACCGCTTTACAGTGCCTTACAGCCCTCTCTAAGCGGTTTACAGAGTCAGCCTCTTGCCCCCAACAATCTGGGTCCTCATTTGACCCACCTGGGAAGGATGGAAGTTGCTGAGTTAGGAACACGGTTGCTAAGCGAATCTGGCTTCCCCATTGACTGCTCGTCAGAAGGTCGCAAAAGGGGATCACATGTCCCTGGGACACTGCAACCGTCACAAATGCAGGTAGCCCTCGACTTACAACAGTTCACTTAGTGACCATTCAAAGTTACAAGGGCACTTAAAAAAGGGACTTATGACTGTTTTTCACACTTACAACCTTTGCAGTATCCCCTTGATCACGTGATTAAAATCCAAATGCTTAGCAACCGCTTCATGCTTATGACCGTTGCAGTGTCCTGGGGGTCATGTGATCCCCTCTTGTAACCTTCTGACCAGCAAAGTCAAGAGGGGGGGGGCAGCCAGATTCACTTAACAACCGGGTTACTTACTTATCAACTGCAGTGATTCACATAACGACTGTGGCAAGAAAGGTCGTAAAATGGGGCAAAATTCACTTCACCAGTGTCTCTCTTAACATCAGAAATTTTGGGCTCAATTGTGGTCATAAGTAGAGGACTCCCTGTGCCAGCCAGTTGCCAAATGTTTGAACTTTGATGACTGAAATGGTTCATAAGTTTGCAAAATGGTCATGTGTCACTTTTTCAATGCTGTTGTAACTTCAGACGGTCACTAAACGAACTGCTGTAAGTCAAGGACATCCTGTACAGGTAGTCCTCGACTTAAGACTGCAATTGGGACCAGAATTTCCACTGCTAAGCAAGGCAGTTATTTAGCAAACTGCGCCCGATTTTACAATCTTTTTTTGCTACCTTTGTTAAATGAATCACTGGAGTTGTTGTTAAGTCAGTTTCTCCTTTGACTTTGCTTGTTAGAAGCCATCTGGGGAGTCACAAACTGCAGTCATGTGACCCGCGGATGCAGCAACTGGGGTCACGTGATCGTCATAAATGCGTAGCAATGGCCAAGCACCTGAATTTTGATCACGTGACACTCCTAATTTTGAGGACTGCTTTTAAGTCACCTTTTTCAGTGCCTTTATAACTTTCACCAAATGAATGGTGGTAAAGCAAGGTTTACCTGTAAGTAAAAGTGAGCTTTAGCAAAGGGTCAAAGGTCAATAGCACTTAGACTTATATACCACTTCACAGTGCTATTACAGCCCTCTCTTAAGCGGTTTACAAAGTCAACCTGTTGCCCCCCCAACAATCTGGCTCCTCATTTTACCCATCCCGGAAGGATGGAAGGCTGAGTCAACCTTGAGCCGGTCAGGATCGAACTCCTGGCAGTGGGAATGCAGAGTTACTGTCAGCCTCTGCTTTGCTGCTGCTTCGGCTGCCATTGAAACGGGGAGGGAGGGCATGGTATTTGGGAGGGGTTACTAATTGTGCTGGAGGAAGATTCTGGAGTTCTGCTGCCTGTCGGACTACGCATGCGGAGGAGGTTCCCGCCAAGGCTAACGGCACCGACATTCCATCTTGGTGATGCCTTTCGAAGTTATCTCACACCTGACACTTAGGAGAATTATGATTGGACTGCAACTGGGATGCCAAGGGGTGGGGAATGGGTTATTTTATATATCAATCGCTTTCGCGACTAAATAATCAGTCTTCGCTTTGCTACGCTTCTAATCATTTATAATTAGTAAAAGTACACTTGATTTCTACCTATGGAGTCTCGTGGTTTTCTTTCCTAATTACTCAATGAAGAGGTGCTGACAGTTACCCTGCAATACTGCATTCTAACCACTGCGCCGCCGTGGCGCCTTTGTTCATTTTTCAGGTGCGGCTGGGAAGGAATTGACCACACACCACCTGCTCAGCATCTCCTGCCAGGTGGCTGACGGGATGACCTATCTGGAGGAGCAACATATCATCCATCGGGACCTTGCAGCGAGGAACATCCTGGTGGGAGATGACCTTGCTTGCAAAATAGCTGACTTCGGCCTTGCCAGGCTCCTCAAGGTGCATCCAAGGACGTTTTCACCCCATCGTTGAGTTTACGCTCCGTCATTGAGCTGTTCCCAATCAAAGCAGAGCTGGAAGGAACCTTGGAGGTCGTCTAGTCCAACCCCCTGTCCAAGCAGGAGACCCTATATCAGTGATGGCTAACCTTTTTTTCCCTCCGAGGAAACACGCACACTATCGTGCCCACACCCATAATGAAAAGCCTCCCACGCACCCTGCCCCCCGCACATGCATGCACCACCTACCCACGCTGCCTTGTGCTGCTGCGCATCCACGCGCAACCCCGCCATGCATCTTTTGGGGCCTAGCAGGCCTCCCCGAAGCCTCCGGAGACTGGAAATGGCCCGTTTCCGGACTTCCGGTAGGTAGGCCTGTTTTTCACCCTCCCCAAGCTCCGGAAGCTTTCTTGGAGCCTCCGGAAGGACAAAAATGGCCTCAACCGACCCTGTTAGGCCTGTTTTTTATCCTCCCCAGGATCCGGAAGCTTTCCTGGAGCCTCTGGAAGAGCAAAAGTGGCCTTCCCCAGACCCTCTGTTTCTGGACTTCTGGGAGACCTGTTTTTCACCCTCCCAGAGCCTACACACAAGCCCTGTACTTACCTGGCATCCAAAATGGGCCATGTGGAGACTCCTTGGAGGGGAGGGGTGGCGTGAGCGGAGCCAGCTAAAAATCAGCTCTCTGGCGTGCGTGCACATGCGCGGTGGACCTGACGTAGGGCAACAGCTCACATGCCCACAGAGATGGCTCCATGGGCCATAGGTTCGCCATCATGGCCCTATATCATTTCAGACAAGTGGCTGTCCAGTCTCTTCTTAAAAACCTCCAGTGATGGAGCCCCCACAACATCTGGAGGCAACTTCTGTTCCACTGATTAATTGTCCTCACTGTTAGGAAATTCCTCCTCAATTCCAGGTTGCTTCTCTCCTTGATTAGTTTCCATCCATTGCTTCTTGTTCTGCCCTCAGGTGCCTTGGAGAATAGCTTGACTCCCTCTTCTTTGTGGCAACCCCTGAGATATTGGAAGACTGCTATCATGTCACCCCTAGTCCTTCTTTTCTCCAGATGAACCCTACCCAGTTCCCACCAGCATTCATACTACCTTTTAATCTCCAGGCCTTTAACCATCTCAGTGGCTGTTCTCTGCACTTTTTCCAAAATGTGGGACAGAGCCCAACATTTAGAGTCCTTTTTTTTTGACTCCAAAAACATAAATATTCAAATGAGCCCTCTGAAAAGCCGACATACCAGTCATCCTTTTAGCATTACTTTCACAGCCAACTTCCCACAAGCAAAATCAATGGGGAAGGCTGGGTTTACTTAACGGCCGCACGATTCACTTAACAACTGCGGTGGTTTGCTTAAGCGTCATGGCAAAAAGGTGGTAAAATCTGGCATGACTCACTTAATAACCATCTTGCTTGGCAATGGAAGTTGTGACCCCAGTGGTAGTCGTAAGTCGGGGACTACCTGTAGGCAAACCTATCTGAACCAAATATAAAACAAACAAGCAAAATATAAGGAAGGAAGGAAGGAAGGAAGGAAGGAAGGAAGGAAGGAAGGAAGGAAGGAAGGAAGGAAGGAAGTAGATCCAACTCTTAGATGCTCAATTCTCAGACAAAACATATACATAGCTTTTGATAGAAAGGAGAGAAAGAGGAAGGAAGGAAGGAAGGAAGGAAGGAAGGAAGGAAGGAAGGAAGGAAGGAAGGAAGGAAAGAAAGCATGTAGATCCAACTCTTAGGTGCTTAATTCTCAGACAAAACCCATAAATAACTTTTGATAGAAAGGAGAGAAAGAAAGGGAGGGAGGGAGGGAGGGAGGGAGGGAGGGAGGAAAGGAAGGAAGGAAGGGTGTAGATCCAACTCTTAAATGCTCAATTCTCAGACAAAACTATAAATAGCTTTTGATAGAAAGGAAAGAGAAAGAAAGAGAAGGAAGGAAGGAAGGAAGGAAGGAAGGAAGGAAGGAAGGAAGGAAGGAAGGAAGGAAGGAAGGAAAGAAAGAGTGTAGATCCAACTCTTAGGTGCTCAATTCTCAGACAAAACATATAAATAGCTTTTTATAGAAAGGAGATAAAGAAAGGGAAGGAAGGAAGGAAGGAAGGAAGGAAGGGTGTAGATCCAACTGCTCAATTCTCAGACAAAACCTATAAATAGCTTTTGATATCCTTCAGATGTGTTCAGGTTCTGCCATGCTAGCACATCTGGAGGGTACCGAAGATGACGAAGCAGTCCTACAAAGATGGAACTGAACAGGGACGTATGATGGTTGGTTGCAGGAACTGGGGATGTCTAGTCTAAGAAAGAGAAGGACTAGGAATAGCAGCCATCCAATCTTTGAGGGGCTGTCACAGAGAAGAGGGGGACAACCTATTTTTGAAAGCATTTGAGGCCAAGAACACGGAGTAATAGACGGACATTTATGAAGGAGACATCCAACCTAGAACTAAGAAGAAATCCCGATAGTGAAAACACTTAAGCGGAGGAATGGCTTGCCTCCAGATGTTGTGGGTGCTTCATCCCTGGAGGTTTTCAAGAGGAGACTGGACAGCCATTTATCCAGAAGGGTAAGGTCTCCTGCTTGAACAGGAGTCAGACTAGAACAGTGTTTTTCAACCACTGTGCCGCGGCACACTAGTGTGCCGTGACATAGTGTAAGGTGTGCCGTGGGAAAAACACTTTATATATAGTCAATATAGGCACAGAGTTAAATTTTTTTAACATTTTCTAATGGTGGTGTGCCTCGTGATTTTTTTCATGAAAAAAGTGTGCCTTTGCACAAAAAAGGTTGAAAAACACTGGACTAGAAGACCTCTAAGGCCCCTTCCAACTCTATTATTCTGTAGTTCCATTCCAAACAAGCCAGTTTTAGCTTCTCTTCCTTGAGTCTCCAGGTGGAAGCATCTCCCTTACCTTTGGCTGAGCCCCTGTTCTTGGCTTTCCTTCAGGATGACATCTACTCCACCACTGGTAACGCCATGATCCCGGTGAAGTGGACGGCACCGGAAGCTGCCGTCTACCAGACGTACTCCCCCAAATCGGATGTTTGGTCCTATGGAATCCTACTCTATGAGGTTTTTAGCTACGGACAGTGCCCTTACGATGGTACGATTTCATTTCAATAGATGCCGTGCAGATGATCATGACAACGGAAAGCTCTGGGGGGGTGGGGAGAGAGGGCATCTCTGTCTGTCTGTCTGTCTCTCTCTCTCTCTCTGTGTCTCTCTCTCTTTCTGTCTCTCTCTTACACAGACACACACACACACACTATGCTGCTCCACTCACTCATGCACACACAGAAGTGTGGTTTATAGAGAGTTTATTCATGTTCCCCAGCAATTCCCTTCACCCAGCCTCAGCACTGTTCCAAATAAATCCAGCCACAGGCAGGCTAAGGTTAGTCCACAAGGCAATGGCCAAAGTTCTGCCTCGAGCGTTGTAGGCTTGCTCGGGGCATGCAGTTAACTCCATGCTTAGGAATCTTATTCAGATCAAGTTGATTATCAGGCAATCTTAATAGCAAAACGTACAGTCCAGTGTTAAGATACTTCTGACTTTCCATAATCTGTCCCATCACGTGGTGTAAAAAGATGGTGAATTGGCTCCCATGTTGAGAAGGAGGCACATGCGTTGCTTCTGAGCCGAGGTGGCGCAGTGGTTAAATGCAGCACTGCAGGCTACTTCAGCTGACTGCAGTTCTGCAGTTCGGCTGTTCAAATCTCACAGGGTTGACTCAGCCTTCCATCCTTCCGAGGTGGGTAAAATGAGGACCTGGATTGTTGGGGGCAATATGCTGACTCTGTAAACCGCTTAGAGAGGGCTGAAAGCCCTATGAAGCGGTATATAAGTCTAACTGCTATTGCTATTGCTATTGCTATTCTTTGGTTCACAATGGCATTTTAAATGACCGGCTATTGTCTCTGCATGCAGGCAGAGTGTCCCAGTGGCCAATCAGAAACACAGACATGGTCACATGTTATGGAACTAAGGCAGTCTCTGCCTACATTTCCCAGGAGGTAGTTTGTTAAAGGAGACAGCTCTTAATTCCTACACTATATACTGCTGGGGCAGCACAGCCAATAAGTCCACAAAACAATGGGAAGTTGCTGCAACACGTAAGTCCACCAAACAAACTTAACTCCACCAGGCCAAACTGAAATACACCCAGGAGAGCTCACGTGGCAAGAGAGTTTCAGAGTCACCAAGGCACAAAGTCAAGCAGGAAGCACAAGCACACACTCAGAAACCGAACACGTTGTCGCCAGCAACGTCTCCCTCCGCCTGCCGTGATAAATAGCGTCCCGATGCAGCCCGTCAAGATGGCAAGGGCCTTCTCCCAAGTAAATTGAGAGATCTCCATTGCTCTTGTCTTTTCTCTGCCCTGCGTGCTCTCGGATCCATCACGGAATGCAGCTCCTCCTCCAATGACCAATAAAGGAGAATATTTGTAGCTCAGAGTTGAAATGAGGATTCCTTAGTTCCCTCTGAGCTTGGTTGTTTTCTTGCAGACGTCTAAAACATCATCAGTCCAAGCCGCACTCCCTTCAGGACTGATGATGTTATCTAGTTTGACAGTGAAATGTTTGTAAGAAAACAACCAAGCTCAGAGAGCACCATGAACCCCATCTCCGTGTAAGGAGAGTCCTCCATTACCTGTCCCATCTCTCTGTTCCTTGTAAACCTGACCATTTCTCTCGTCTGTCTTCTTCTAGGGATGACCAATCAGGAAACCATCCAGCAGATCACTCGAGGCTACCGCCTCCCTCGGCCCAACAGTTGTTCCCCTGAGATCTATAACATCCTGCTGGAATGCTGGAAGACTCACCCCGAAGACCGGCCAACTTTTCTCAACTTGAGGGATGCCCTCTTTTCGATTTACAAATGGGCACGTTTCTCCTGAAAGTGGGGGGCGAGGGACACCTCCCGTGCCTTCTGCAACCACCATCATCCCTTCGTGCTCAACAGGCTAGTAGAAGTCCTGCAGACCTTCCAGCTCAGATTCTTTTGAGCCTGCAGGAACATTGGTGCCTTGGAAGGTGGACAATGTGAGCTTTTCAGCCTCATCGGGTGGAGCAGAGAATGGAGTTATGGGTTCTAGCTGTCCACAAACAGCTCGCGATAAGAGATACGGTACAGCCGAGAGCTCACCATGGAGAGAAACAAAGACGCAGCATTTCCTTCCCCTTGCAAGTTATGGACTCTTCTTGCTGTAGGCACCCGACGGCTTTCTTTAGTCAATAAATGTGTACAAATGTAGTGATCTCATTTCTTACATTCCTGGTGCATCGAATGAGTTCCCGGTGCATCAACATAAATTTGTTCTGTCAAAAATGGGTTGAAGTTGAACGGAAACCCACCCCATAGAAAAAAAAAGTCCATGGAGAAAGAAAAACCTAGCTCTGTATATTTATCTCTATGGATGAGAATGGAAGGGGACAACTCACCATGGACAACTCGCTGTAGGGCTATTTAGCCATTCAATTGTTCTAAAATCATTTTAAAAACATGTTGAATTTATGTCATTCACATGTCGTTCTGTGCCCTCGTTTTGCATCCTCCCTTTAACGATTCGGCAGGTAGTCCTCGACGTACGACTCACAATTGAGCCCAGCATTTCTGTGGTTAAGCGAGTTTTGTCTCATTTTATGACCTTTCTGGCCACAGCCGTTAAGCGAATCACTTCAGCTGTTATCTCAGTAATCTGATTGTTAAGTGAATCTGGCAGCTTCCCCATTGACGTTGCTTGTCAGAAGGTCGCAAAAAGGGATCCCGTAGCCCTGGGAAGATGCATCGGTCATAAGTATGAATCAGTTGCCAAGCGTGCGAATTTGGGTCACGTGATTGTGGGGATGCTGGAAAGGTGTAACTGTGAAAAACATAAGACACATTTTTCAGTGCCGTTGTAACTTTGAACGGTCACTAAATGAATTGTAAGTCGAGGACTACCAGTATTGCACTATTTCTTTAATATTAGTGTAATTCTTATACAGCAGTGAGTTGTCCCACAGCCACTTGGCTGCACCAAATTGTCATAGACCCCTGTATGAGGAAGAGAGGGAGGAAGGGAGGGAGGGAGGGAGGGAGGGAGGGAGGGAGAGAGAGAGAGAGAGAGAGAGAGAGAGAGAGAGAGAGAGAGAGAGAGAGAGAGAATCTTCTCCCTATGCCTCATCCTCTTCTTTCTCTCCCCCTTCTTTTTTTCCCCCTACCCTTTTCCAATACATTTTGGCTAAAAGGAAAGGTAGTCCTTAAGTTACAACCATAATGGAGCCTGTCATAATAGTCATCAAATTTCATGATGCATTTTGCGGTGAACATTAAGCGAATCAATGGTTCATCACGGGTGCCGTTTTGTTGAAAACTAGAAGTACGTGCCAGTTTTCGATAAAACTGTCATAAACATGAGTCATGTGAACATGGGATGCTGCAAATGGTAACCAATCTGGCCGTGTTGCCATGTGCCCAAAGTGCGCTCATGTGACCAGTAGGGGAATGACAGTAGGAACTTTGGACCTGGGTGATAAGTTCCCTTTTCCAGGTAGGTTGTAACTTTGAACAGTCACTAAGCAACTGGTCGTAAGTTGAGGACAACCTTGAATGAGTTTTGACCCATCAATTTTAGGTTACATTCAACCAATATCCTTCCTCCTGCCTTCCTCCTTCCTTCCTCCGTCTTTCCCTCCCTTCCTTCCTTCTCCCTCCCTTCCCTTTTCTCCCTCCCTCCCTCCCCTCCCCTCTTTCTCCTTCTTCTCCTCCCACCTCCTCCTCTCCTCCTCCCCTTACTTTCCTTTCCCCTCTCCTCCTCCTCCCTCCCTCCCTCTTTTCCTGAATTTTCTACCTACAAAGTAGACTCTAGTAGCTCAGGAAGCAAAGCAACATGTCCTACCCATTACTTTCCTTACTACAGTTCCTGTGGAGTCAAGCGCTGTTTCTCTACTGTTTCTCTAACTTCGAAGGCAGGACTACATCCTTTAATTGTAATGGAACGGAAGTGATTTCGCACTGTATTTTTGTGAGATTTTCGTTCACAGCCCACAGATCTGGAGTTTTGAAGTGGTTTTTCATCCAAGCAATACTCAGATCTGGTCTTGCTTAATTGTTTTCAGATCAACCCATTTTTTTTCATATGTTAATGCTCTTCTAATAATATTTGCTCAAGGTTATTCCAATGCTAACACCTCTTATCCTGCTTCAACGGATTCCTGTGAATATTGATAATATTGAATGTGATTATATAAGGACATCAAGATAATATTATAATCTTTTGGACCTGTCCTGGGTTTGCATCCATGGAAAAGCAGAAGTCACAGTTTTCTACCGTAAAGCTTTTGCTGTTTCTAGAGGAAAAATAAATATCTAAAATGTTTCCTCTTTGATCAGGTCTCAAGTTTGAGAACGCTTTGCAAATGTATCGGGACTACATTTCCCAAAATTCCCTAGCCAAAAATAAACTGCTCGGATTCCTGGGAGTTGCAGTTCAGATACATCTGGAAGATACCAAGTGCGAAAAGCTGGGGGGAGATATCAAGTGATATATTATTAGAGATCGCCTGAATCTTAAAAATAAACAAACACGACGACAACAAAAGATCCTTTGTTTCTGTATGAAATCATATTCTCCGGATTGGTTGAAAGCCGCCAAATGTTACAGGCGTAACTGCGTGAGCAAAACTGACTCCCCCCGCCGCCGCCGGTCGCGCTCATGTTACTAACGACCGCCTGCAGTCGGGGCGGAGCCTACAGAGGACCCGAGAAGCCTAATTTCCCTTCGGCCGCGCCCATGATGCATTGCGCAGCAAGAAGACGCAATTTTGCGGTCCCTTCTGCAATTTGTAAAATTATTATTATTTTTAATTCAAGCTTCTCCTTGTTCATTTTCGTAACGGTACATATGCTCGCAACGTAATTTATTTGTCTATCGGGAGGGTCACCCTATTGTAGTAGATAGGCACCGCTGCAGGGATCGGTCTCTCGAACTGCGATCAAGCATACTCTGGTTTCTCTTCAGATCGTATAAATCTTTCGCCTTTTACTAAAGATTTCCGTGGAGAGGAACATTTATGAGTTTTGATTAATTTTTTGAGGCCCTGCTTCGGTGGGGCTACCTTTACCTTGTTCTAAAAATAGATTGTGGTGTTGCTGAGAAAGTAACACTTTGTCGTTGTGTTACTGATTTTCGAGCGAAGGGCTTGTATTTAGCCTTACGGATATTGGAATAGGCGCCCCCTACAGGAGAGCTATTCTCATAGCTTCCTTAAGTAGCACGCGGCAACGTTTATGTGTTTGGTGTGGCATTTCCTGTGTGTTACGGTTGCTGGCGTGGGTTTTGTTTCCCCCACCCCAGAAGAACGAAATATTTAAAAAGGCAGAATATTATATTTCCCTAAAGGAGAAATGGGAGAGACAAGCTTTTAAAGGCAGGAAGCAGCCCCCAGTCTTTCTTTAATAGCCCACAGCAGATGCCAGCACTTGAGAGCTTATTGAAAGAGGAAGACAACTATCTTGATCCGGGGTGTCCAAACTTGGGAACTTTTAAGGCTTGTGGACTTCAACTCCCAGAATTCCCCAGCCAGCCATGCCAAGGAATTAATAGCCCCCATCTTTGTCAATGGGCCATGGGGGGAGGGCTGATCTAGTCTACTCTACATAATAAAGGTAGGATTAACCTTCTACAGAAACTCACCACATGACATCTGGGAACTCAACCAAACTTGGGACTCAAAAGACACACAACCTATAAAGTTAGCTAAGACACACCCACACACACCCACACCCCCTCCCCCGGGAGTCTGACAACCAAACAGAATACATTTCTTATACAGGAACAGGAAACAGAGAGGTGGGGCTGAATAGAGTATCACACACTCACACACACACACACACACACACATACACACACACACACACACACATATACACACACACGAATCTGACAACCAAACAAAATACATTTCTTACACAGGAACAGGAAACAGAAAGGTGGGGCTGAACAGAGAGTATAAAAAACTCAGGAACTCTCAGCAAGCTCTTTTTTCTCTCCTTTCTTCTTCAACCAACATCTGGAAGCATCTGATCCCCCCTTTTCTGTTCAGGAACTCAAGCCATGCAATCCTGTCCACCATTAAATCATCTTTCCAAGCAGCCTCCATGTTTCCAGTGTCTTTTCCCCCACTTGGAACTGAACCCAGGACATTTCTTCCAACACAACCAAGGATTGTATCAAGGCCGGGCCCAGGATGCCTCCCTGTGCAAGCATCTTCTTAAATCATTGCACTCTTTCCAGGGTTTCACAACCTCAGCCATTGGAAGGCCTGTGGACTTCAACTCCCAGAATTCCTCAGCCAGCCTTTCCCAGAATTCTGGGAGTTGAAGTCCATACGTTTTAAAACTTTCTGGGGTTGGGAAGCCCTGATCCAGATAACAGTGAAGAAAAAGGGGGCTTTTTACTGAAATCCACCCCAAAACGCCTTTGGAGGTTGCAAAGACAGATTGACAGAACGGCATGGAAATGCTGACCTTTACAAGGCAGGCTGTAGGTTGCAGTGAAACAAGAATCTTCCAATTCGCTGAAATGGACAGACTCACAAAAGAAATAAAAGACAAAGAAGAACCTGAGTATTATTCAGTATGGAATTTATGGTACGAAAGATGCAAAGAATAAGAGAGCAATAAAGGGGGGGAGTAAAGAAATTAGAAAATAATCATAAAACCGCAGAATTAACAAGAGAGGTCGGGAAATGTAAAATATTGTATATAAAATAGAACTGAATAAGAAGTATAAGAGAAATATATGTACATTGAAGGATATAAGATGTATAGAAATAAGTACATGGAAAGAATAATAAGAATAGAAGAAATATAAGTATAAATAACTATGAGTAGATGAAAAATGTGTATAAATAGACATAGATATAATATAAAGATATATATGTACGGATAAAAGGAGTATAATGGATGTTTAATGATGTAGAAATGTTGCAAATATGATATTTATGTTTTTTTAAAACTTTAATAAAAATACTTTTCAAAAAAATCTTTCAATCTTATTTCCTGCGATATTCCCCACGGCTAGGAATCTATCTCAACCACCCATCCTCACCCCAAAAACAGGTGACCAACAGCTGTCTTTTCATCAGGGAGTGGCGGGGAAGAATGAGATCACTTTCTCAGTCAGGAACGGAGGGGTTAATTCCAGAATGAACCTTCACTTAGTTAGATCAACTGATCTTTTTTTATGCAAGCCAAGGAGAGGAGTTCTCACGCTTTAATCTTATTTACAAATTCCACTGAAGCAAATGGGAAGCAACTTGCTTTCTTGAGTCTCTTTGGAAGGAGAAAGAGGATGGCCAAACGCAAATTACTTTACCAATGAAGCACAGAATTATGGCCTTAGAGGACACTACAAGATCATCTAGACTAGGGCTTTTCCAAGTGTTAATCTGCTCCGTGCGGGGTCTGCAAAATCAAATGAATATTTTAAAATTTCTCAGTTTTAATTTCTAATACACTATCACTTTTGTATTTTATTTTAAGTTTAGTTTTTTTATTTTTCTGGTTTATACAATACAATAGCAGAGTTGGAAGGGACCTTCGAGGTCTTCTAGTCCAACCCTCTGCCTAGGCAGGAAACCCTATATCATTCCAGACAAATGGTTATCCAACATCTTCTTAAAGACTTCTAGTGTTGCAGCATTCACAACTTCTGGAGGCAACTTCTGTTCCACTGATTAATTGGTCTAAAAATCAGGAAATTTATCCTCAGTTCTAAGTTGCTTCTCTCCTTGAATAGTTTCCACCCATTGCTTCTTGTTCTACCCTCAGGTACCTTGGAAAATACTTTGACTCCCTCTTCTTTGTGGCAACCCCTGAGATATTGGAACACTGCTATCATGTCTCCCCTAGTCCTTCTTTTCATTAAACTAGACTTACCAAGTTCCTGCAACCATTCTTCGTATGTTTTAGCTCCAGTCCCCTAATCATCTTTGTTTATCTTCTCTGCACTCTTTCTAGAGTCTCAATATCTTTTTTAGATTGCAGCGACCAAAACTGAATGCAGTATTCCAAGTGTGGCCTTACCAAGGCATTATAAAGTGGTATTAACCCTTCACGTGATCTTGATTCTATCCCTCTGTTTATGCAGCCTAGAACTGTGTTGGCTTTTTTGGCAGCTGCTGCACACGGCTGGCTCCTATTTAAATGGTTGTCCACTAGGACTCCAAGATCCCTTTCACAGTTACTACTGTTGAGCAAGGTATCTGTGCATTACCTTTCATTTTGGAAGTTCTTGTTGTTTTTTTAATTATTGATTTAGGATTCACAAAGTACTGATTTATTAGTAATTACAGTACTAACGTAATTATTCATCAATTTATGTAGCTATCCACCTCATGTACAGTACGTGTCTCTGGATGACAAAACTAAAAGAACAGCATAACAAAACACCTGAAAAATAAATCACAACAACCTAAAGCATTAAATGCAATAAAATTGTAACAACATTTATGGAAGAGCGCAAACAGTTTCCCTAAGAATATAACTATCATTCATATAATTATATTATTTTATAATTAAGGAGACATTTCCTGATAGAACAATTAATCAAGGGACCAGTTTGCCTTTGGAAGTTGTGGGTGCTCCAATACCAGAAAACGTTTTTGCTCAACTATTTATTTGAAATGATAGGGTTTCCTGCTTAATTAGGGGGTTGGACTAGAAGACCTCCAAGGTCCCTTCTAAATCTATTATTCTGTATTGTTGTTGTTAGTTACGAAGTTGTTGTTAGTTACAAAATCGTGTCCGACCCATCGCGATCCCATGGACAACGTTCCTCCAGGCCTTCCTGTCCGCTACCATCCTCTGGAGTTCATTTAAGCTCACGCCGACTGCTTTGGTGACTCCATCCAGCCGCCTCCTTCTCTGCCGTCCCCTTCTTCTTCTTTTGCCCTCCATCTTTCCCAGCATGAGGCTCTTCTCCAGTGAGTCCTTCCTTCTCATCAGGTGGCCAAAGTATTTGAGTTTCCTCTTCAGGATTTGACCTTCTAAAAAGCAGTCAGGGTTCATCTCTAGGGCTGACCGGTTGGATCGCCTTGCAGTCCAAGGGACTCAATGCAGGAGTCTCCTCCAGCACCAGAGTTCAAAGGTCTCCATTCTTGGCGCTCAGCCTTCCTTATGGTCCAACTTTCACAGCCATCCATTGCAACGGGGAAAACCATACCCTTGTCTATAAGCACTTTTGTTGCCAGGATGATGTCTCTGCTCTTTAGTCTGCTATCTAGATTCGCCGTAGCTTTCCTCCCCAGGAGCAAGCGTCTTTTAATTTCTTGGCTGCAGTCCCCATCTGCGGTGACCTTTGAGTCCAGGGAAATAAAATCTGCCACTTCCTCCATTTCTTCCCCACCTATTTGCCAGGAAATGAGAGGGCCGGATGGCCATGTCTTCTGTATATAACCCGCTTATAAATTCCTTACCCACCACACTGGAAAAAACCCTTTCACGTTTTTAAAAAGAACCCTTTTAAAAGGAGTCCTTTGTACAAGTCAGAAAGGGCTGGGCTGAAATGCATCCTGAAAGTTCATTGAGCAATAGAAGGCAGAAAGGGACTTTCCCCATTCCTTCTTTCCCACCCTCTCTGCTTTTCCAGTTTGCACACCTTGTGCTGCAAGGACTCACCTGCTCCGGGAACGCCTCCGTGGCTTTACGAGAAATCCCTTTGCTGCATTCCAGAAGGACTGTAAAACTATGCGAGTGCGAACAGGGGTTGCAGCTGGCGGAGGCAGAAAGGAGACAAAACCCAAGTTGATTTGTTCCCTCTTTTCAATCCGGCGCTCACCATGGCTTGCAAGACAGATCCGGTGCCGGGATCCGGGTGTTCTCTATACACCAGTTTGTGGGATTTTGAAGCCCGAACCGAAACGGAGCTGACTTTCCAAGCAGGGGACCTGTTCCAAGTGATTCAGAAGACTGGGGAGTGGTGTTGGGCCAAGCAGGTGGATGCTCTGGGGGGAATATGCGAGGAAGGCTACGTTCCCTACAGCTACCTCGCCAAGAAAGAGACGGTAGAGACGGAGCCGTAAGTACTAGCAGGTTGCAACTGGAAGCATTCGTCTAGCCTTTGCTGCAAAAATCTTCAGTGGGTTTTGGTGGCTACGTTGAAGGAACTCGGGTGGCGCAGTGGTTAGAATGCGGTATTGCAGGCTAACTCTGCCCACTGCCAACAGTTCAATCCTGACCAGTTGACTCAGCCTTCGATCCTTTTGAGAGAGCCGAGGTGGTGCAGTGGTTAGGGTGCAGTACTGCAGGCCACTTCAGCTGACTGTTATCTGCAGTTCAGCGGTTCTAATCTCACCGGCTCAAGTTTGACTCAGCCTTCCATCCTTCTGAGGTGGGTGAAATGAGGACCCAGACTGTGGGGGCGATATGCTGACTCTGTAAACCGCTTAGAGAGGGCTGAAAGCCCTATGAAGCGGTATATAAGTCTAACTGCTATTGCTATTGCTATTGAGGTGGGTAAAATGAGGACCCAGATGGTTGGGGGACAATAGGCTGACTCTGCAAACCACTTAGAGAGGGCTGTGAAGCACTGTGAAGCTGTATATAAGTCCAATGGCTAATTTCTATTCTATTCTATTCTATTCTATTCTATTCTATTCTATTCTATTCTAGCCATGGCGGCACATGGTTAGATTGCAGTATTGCAGGCAAACTTTGCCCACTGCCAGCAGTTCAATCCTGATCGGCTCAAGGTTGACTCAGCCTTCCATCCTTCCAAGGTCACTAAAATGAGGACACAGATTGTTGGGGGCACGAGGCTGACATAAAATGCTCAGAGAGTTCTATAAAGCACTATGAGGCTGCATATAAGTGTGCTATTGCTATTGAGACCTTGATACAGTTCTGTGCAAGTAAACATTGGCTGAAAGGATAACTTGAGATCCAGGTGTATTTTCAGACTGTTTGAGTCACAACTGGCAGGGAAATGGGGCACCCAGAGGGGCTACAGCAGTATCAATCTTACCCACTTTAAAATGTGTGTGTGGAGAATTCTGGGAGTTGAAGTCCACATATCATTGACAGAGGATAGGGGGAACCAGAGCAGTGTTTGTCTATCTTACAACTTGAAGATGTCTGGACTTCAACTCCCAGAATTCCTCAGCCAGTATGGCTAGCTGGGGAATTATGGGAGTTGAAGTCCACACATCACTGACAGGCAGGAGGCTAGAACAGAGCTTTTCAACTTTAGCACATTTAAGATATTTGGACTTCAACTCCCAGAATTCCTCAGCCAATATGGCTAGCTGGGGAATTCTGGGAATTGAAGTCCAGACATCTTAAAGCGGCCAAGGTTGAAAAGCATTAGATTAGCTCATCAAAATTTCACACACACACACAAGCACGCACACGTACACACACACCACATCATCATGAGAATCTTCCTCCAGCTCCCGAGGATAACCAACATCTTTCCCTGGACATTTTTTCATGGAAAGGACAAAAGTTCCAATTCAGCTTGTTTTCCAAGAAGCATTCCCCAAACACACCAGTTCCCCCCAGTTTCCCTTCCCAGCCCTGCTGGGAAATCCATCCCATGCTGCACATCGTTGCCCCATGTAGAAACTAGCTTGCAGACAGCTCAAGTCAGTCAGCCAAGCTATAAAGAAGAGGAGACTGCAGTGCAGACACAGCCATAATGTCATAGAACAGTGATGACTAACTTTTTGCAATAATGCAATGCGTGGGCGACCCCCTCCTTACGTGCGTCCTGCCCCCACGCATGCGTGTGTGACACACACACACATGCTCCCCCCCCCCCGCGCACACGCATGGGCGCCACCACCACCCCATCACCCATTTTTGGCTTCCAGGTTGGTGGAGGCTTTCCAGGCCCAAAACAGCCCGCAGGGGCAGAGCTTATGCGCGGAGGTCGAGGCACATGCAGGGACGCACGCACACATGTGCGGGGTGGGGTGGGGTACATGCACGGGGAGGCAGGGTGCATGGGCACGGGAGTGCTTGCATTGCATTTTGGGGCCTTATTCGGGGGGGGGGGCGCGTCCCACTTCGACTTCCAGGTTGGTGCAGAAGGCCTTCCAGCCCCAAAACAGGGAGCGGGGGGTTGGGGCACATGCGCAGGACATGCACAACACATTGCCTTTTGGGGTGCAACATTTGGGCCTTGTTCTGGGCCTGGAAGGCCTCCTGCACCATGCGCAGTGGAGCTGGGCTGGGGTGAGGGCTCTGTGTGCCACCTGTGGCAGGTCTGCCATAGGTTTGCCATCACAGTCAAAGAAAGTTGACAGAGGGAGAGAATCAAGATCACGTGAAGGGTTAATACCACTTTATAAGGCCTTGGTAAGGCCACACTTGGAATCCTGCGTCCAGTTTTGGTCGCCACGCTGTAGAAAAGATGTGGAGACTCTAGAAAGAGTGCAGAGAAGAGCAACAAAGAGGATTAGGGGACTGGAGGCTAAAACATATGAAGAATGGATGCAGGAACTGGGGATGTCTAGTTTAATGAAAAGAAGGACCAGGGGAGACATGATACCAGTGTTACAATATCTCAGAGGTTGCCACAAAGAAGAGGGAGTCAAACTATTCTCCAAGCACCTGAGGGCAGAACAAGAAGCAATGGGTGGAAACTAATCAAGGAGAGAAGCAACTTAGAACTAAGGAGAAATTTCCTGACAGTGAGAACAATTAATCAGTGGAACAGAAATTGCCTCCAGAAGTTGTGAATGCCCCAACACTGGAAGTCTTTAAAAAGATGTTGGATAGCCATTTGTCTGAAACTGTATAGGGTTTCCTGCCTAGGCAGAGGGTTGGACTAGAAGACCTCCAAGATCCCTTCCAACTCTGCTATTGTATTGTATTGTAAAGTGGAGAGAAACAGGAATACACGGTTCTCCTGTCCATCATCCCCTGATCATCCCCTACCCCATTGTGAAAAAGATTGTTAGAATAGATGGACGTGGGTCAGATTCAACGGCCTATTTCTTCTTCTTTTCCCTCTGCCGTCCCCATAGATGGTTTTTTGGGCAAATCTCCCGCTCGGAAGCCGTGCTTCGGCTGTTGTCGGAAAAGAATAAATCTGGTGCTTTCCTGGTTCGTATCAGTGAGAAACTTGGAGCGGATTTCGTACTTTCAGGTAAGACTTTCTGCTGCGAAAAACATAAAGGATTCTTGTGTCCTTTTCTGAAGTCTTCACAGGAAGCCCTCCACTCGTAACTGCTTGGTTAGTGCTGGGGTGTCAAACTTGATTTCACTGAAGGCCACAACAGGTTGTGTTTGACCTCGGGGGGGGGGGGGGCAGGGGATGGGCGTGGCCATGGCAGGTGGGACTCAAGTTGGGGACACCAGTGGTGACCAAGTGCTAAGGCAGGACTTCCCTCTGATCCTCCCTCACATTATAATCTTCCTTCCTTCCCCTCTTTCCTTCTTTTTCCTTCCTTGCTCTCTTCCCATCCTTCCTTCTTTTTCTTTGTCTTTCCTTTTTCCCTTTCTCCTTTTCTTTCCTTCCCTCCTTTTCCCTTCCCCCTTAATTCTCCTTCCTTCTTCTTTCCCCTCTCTCCTTCTTTTTCCTTCCTTGCTCTTCCCATCTTCCCTTCTTTTTTGTCTTTCCCTTTCTCCTTTTCCTTCTTTCTTTCCTTCCTTCCTTCCCTCCCTCTTCCTTCTCCTTCCTTCTTCCTTCCCCTCTTTCCTTCTTTTTCCTTCCTTGCTCACTTCCCATCTTCCCTTCTTTTTCTTTTTCTTTCCTCTTTCCCTTTCTCCTTTTCCTTCTTTCTTTCCTTCCCTCCCTCTTCCTTTTCCTTCCTTCTTCCTTCCCCTCTTTCCTTCTTTTTCCTTCCTTGCTCTCTTCCCAACTTTCCTTCTTTTTCTTTGTCTTTCCTTTTTCCCTTTCTCCTTTTCCTTCTTTCTTTCCTTCTTTTTTTCCCTCCCTCTTCCTTCTCCTTCCTTCTTCCTTCCCCTCTTTCCTTCTTTTCCCTTCCTTGCTCTCTTCCCATCTTCCTCTTTTTTTTTCTTTGTCTTTCCTCGTTCCCTTTCTCCTTTCCTGTCCCTTCTTGCATGCTGACTCTGTAAACCGCTTAGAAAGGGCTGTAAAGCGGTATATAAATCTAAGTGCTGGTGTTATTGCTATGCTCAAATGCAAAAGGGGAAACATTTCTCCTTTTGCTTTATTTCTAGTTTGTTTTGATTGCCCTCTGCCAGCAACAACGGAACATGTTTTCTCTGGCAGGGGCATTGCGTGCCAGTCCTTTACTGTTTTCAGGCTGGCCTTACTGGCTGGATCTAAGCACCCCGCAGGCACCCTGGGTTTATTGGCCATTTGAAATTACAACAGCACTAGAAAAAATGGCAACCTGCCTTCTCATTTACCGTCTTCGCAGCCTCCCCCTGGTCACGGGATCAAAATTCAGACGCTTGGCAACTGGCATGTACTTATGACTGTTGCAAAGCCTCGGTGGGGTCACGTGATCGTCATGTGTGACTTTCCTAGCTGGCTTCCAACAAGCAAAGTCAGAATGGGGGGAATCCAGATTTGCTTAATGGCCGTGTGATTCACTTAGCGACTGTACCGATTCACATAACAACCGTGTCAAGAAAAGGTGGTAAAATCAGTGGTTAGCCACTTAATTGTGGTCATAAGTCGAGGATCGGCCGTCATGACTAAGGGATTTTTGGCCTCTCAGAGCAGCTTAGAAAAGAAACGGGAGATTTGACTCATCCACTAAAACGACTCTTAAGAAGAGAGAGGAAATTAAAAGGAAGGATTGAAAATGGGCTACCCATCTCTTTGGGCCAGAATTTGCAAAACTTTTAAAGGGGGGTGGGGGCTGCGGGATTAAAAGAGTCAAGATAATGACCCCAACCATGATATTCAGCCCACTCCTCTTTTTAATGTGCATTGTACACTGGTGAGAGTAAAAAGAGGGTGGGGCTTTCTAGGGCAGGGCCAGAGTTAAGGCAACCTCAGCAATTTTAGGAGGTGTGGACTTCGGTTCCCAGAATTCTGGGTGTTGAAGTCCCCCCTCATTTTAAAATTGCTGAGGTGGACAAACACGGATGTAAAGGAGCCGAGGTGGCGTAGTGGTTAAATGCAGCACTGCAGGCTACTTCAGCTGACTGCAGTTCTGCAGTTCGGCTGTTCAAATCTCACCGGCTCAGGGTTGACTCAGCCTTCCATCCTTCCAAGGTGGGTAAAATGAGGACCCGGATTGTTGTTGGGGGCGATATGCTGACTCTGTAAACCGCTTACAGAGGGCTGAAAGCCCTATGAAGCGGTATATAAATCTAACTGCTATTGCTATTGCTATAAAGACTGTATTAAAATAGATGACAAATAGTTCCTCCCTCCCTCCCTCTCCCTCCATCTTTTCCTTCCTTCCTTCCTCCCTCACTCCCACCCTCTTTCTTTCTTTCTTTCTTTCTCCCTCCCTTCTCCTTCCTCCCTCCCTTCCTCCCTCCCCCTCCCTCCCTTCTCCTCCCTCCCTCCCTCCCTCCCTCCCTCCTTTCTTTCTTTCTTTCTCCCTCCTTCCCTCCCCCTCCTTCCTTCCTCCCTCCCTTCCTTCCTCCCTCCCTTCCTTCCTCCCTCCCTCCCCCTCCCTCCCTCCTCCTCCCTCCCTCCCTCCCTCCCCCTTCCTCCCTCCCTTCCTTCCTCCCTCCCTCCCCCTCCCTCCCTACTCCTCCCTCCTCCCTCCCTCCCTCCTTTCTTTCTTTCTTTCTTTCTTTCTTTCTTTCTTTCTTTCTTTCTTTCTTTCTTTCTTTCTTTCTTTCTTCTTTCCATTCCTATTCTACAAAGCAATTCAAACTGAGCAAGAATTGGAAACCCTTTCAGTAGGCATTTCTGGGTCTCCTTGCCACTTTCCCAAAGGTAAATAAAGGCACAGGGTGGCTTCATATACACCCGCCCTTGTTTTCTTGGGCAATGGGATTGGAGTGGTTTGCGTGGTCATCCTTTTCTTCCAAGGTCCTATTTTGATTTTGCAACCCTGCCTAGAAAATCTCCTCACCGTCTCCCATCCAAATATTAACCGGCTCTGACCTGGCTTAGCTTGATTTACACTCAATCAAAGCTGAATAGATGTTGCACATGTGCTCAGTTTTCTTTCCCTACACCAGTGATGGCTAACATTTTTGTCGTGTGGGCGCATGCACACATAATGCAATGCGCATTTATGTGCATTTATGTGCATTTATGCACATGCGACCTCCCAGTATGCATCCCACCTCCTGTGCATGCACACATGACCCCCACACTCCCACCCCCACATATGCATTCACAACCCCCATGTGCACCCCACCCCCGTGCATGCTCCCATGTCCCTGTGCATGCGTTTGTGACTCCCCCACACTCCTCCTGTCCCTTGTGCATGCACACGCTCCCCCCCCACATCCGCCCGCCCCGTGCATATGCGCGTATCTCCCGCATGCGCTCCTCCCCCTACACATGCACGGCAGAGACCCCAAAACAATCTGGCCAGCGGGAGGCATGTGTACATGCACGGTAGAGCTGAGCTGGGGCGACTGCTTGCGTGCCTGCAGAGAGGGCTCTATGGGCCACATAGCTTCGCCCTCACAGCCCCACCCATTGCAAAAATATTCTGCAAATCAGTTAATTTGCTCTTCTGCACCATGCAGGCCCCAGCAAGCTAGCAGCCTATCCCCCACTTCCTTTAAAAAACTTTTAAAGAGAGGGAGGTTTTCTGAATCCCCTGCCCCATAATAAGTGTTACTTCCACTTTATAAGGCCTTGGTAAGGCCACACTTGGAATCCTGCATTCAGTTTTGGTCTCCACAATGTAGAAAAGATGTGGAGACTCTAGAAAGAGTGCAGAGAAGAGCAACAAAGAGGATTAGGGGACTGGAGGCTAAAACATATGAAGAACAGTTGCAGGAACTGTGTATGTCTAGTTTAACGAAAAGAAGGACTAGGGGAGACATGATAGCAGTCTTCTAATATCTCAAGGGTTGCCACAAAGAAGAGAGAGTCAAGCTATTCTCCAAAGCACCTGAGGTGCAGGGCAAGAAGCAATGGATGGAAATTAATCAAGGAGAGAAGCAACCTAGAACTAAGGAGAAAATTCCTAACAGTTAGAACAATGAATCAGTGGAACAGAAGTTGCCTCCAGAAGTTGTGAATGCCCCAGCACTGGAAGCCTTTAAGAAGATGTTGGATAACCATTTGTCTGAAACGTTATAGGATTTCCTGCCTAGGCAGGGGGTTGGACTAGAAGACCTCCAAGGTCCCTTCCAACTCCATTATTCTATTCTATAATAGTTTTGCCTTGATTTGTTTTTAATTTGCTTTTCTGAATTTGATAGTCCGCGATGGCCTCCGGACCAGACATTACAAGATCTTGCGAAACGGCGAGGGGAAATTCTACATGAACGGGACGAGGACGTTCCCCGACCTGCTCACCCTGGTGACGTGTTACAAAGAAAAGGGTCTTACTCACGGCTTGAAACTTCTGGCTCCCTGCTACAAGGTGAGAGAGCTCTGGGCACAGAATGCCTTGCAGCTTGGCAAGTTTAAGACTGGTGGACTTCAATTCCCAGAATTCACAAGCCAGCAAGCTGCCATAGCATATCTGGCTGGGGAATTCTGGGAGTTGAAGTCCACAAGTCTTAAAGCTGCCAAAATTGGACACCTCTGACGTACAGTTTCTGATCTTCATCTGGGGATGAGTTGGGACTGGCATAGATGCAGATGGCACACCCCGGTTGCATGCGTGTGTGGCATGTATCAATTGCACTCATCTACTGCATATTATCTGCATTGTTTGAGCTGTGGTGGTGCAGTGGTTAGAATGCAGTATTGCATTTTAATTTGGCTGATTGCCAGCAGTTCGATTCTTACCTGCTCAAGGTTTATCCAGCCTCCCATCCTTTTGAGGTTGGTAAAATGAGGAGTCAGATTGTTTGGGACAATATGCTCACTTGTAAAACCGCTTAAAACGCACTATAAAACACTGTAAAGTGGTATATAAGTCTAAGTGCTATTGCTACTTTTTATATATGTGCAGGCTAGTCTCAACCGTAGCAACTTTATTTTATTTTTTAAAAAAAGTTTTTTATTAACAAACATGTAAAATACACACACACAAAATTTAGACGTACACCACATTTATACAATACAGTACGAACAGGAACTTCCTGTTCTTTATAATAGCAATTATCAATCGATACCACTCACCTTATATTATTTCCCCTTCTATTGTATTTCATTTGGATTTCACCATTCTTAACCCTCTTATTTTACTCATAACTATTATTTTTTGAGTTTTGTTATATTCCTTCATTGATTCTTGTTTCTTTCCTCCATCCACCTACACCATTTATCCCATATCTGGTAGAATTCTGATTCTTCTTTTCCCTGGATTTCTTTAGTTAGTTTGTCCATTTCGGCACAGTCCATAACCTTTCTTATTATTTCATCTTCGCTTGGAACAACCGTAGCAACTTTAAGATGAGATGGGTAGCGTTAAAGGTAGTCCTTGACTTTCAAGCATTCGTTTAGCGACCGTTCAAAGTTACAACAGCACTGAAAAAAGTGACCTGTGGCTGGTCCTCGCACTTACAACCACGGGAGGTCATGTGATCAAAATTCAGGTGCTTGGGAATTGACATGTACTTACTGATATGTATATGAAAATACAACCAGGGAGCCATTTCTAGTAATCTTTGTTTAATTCCTCCTTCAGAATGAATGGAGCGAAAAATTTGGAGGCCTTTCTTTTCTTTTTTACTGTAGATATTTTGAATTTATTTTTGTGCCTCCATGCCTTAAACCAGTGTTTCTCAACCTTGGCAACTTGAAGACGTCTGGACTTCAACTCCCAGAATTCCCCAGCCAGCATTCGCTGGCTGGGGAATTCTGGGAATTGAAGTCCAGACGTCTTCAAGTTGCCAAGGTTGAGAAACACTGCCTTAAACCACACTTCCCCACCCCACCCTCAATCTACTCCCTCAAAGCAGCATTGCTTTGGTGCAGCCTTTGAAGTGAGCTGACCCGTATCTCCACCAGGTGGCACTCTGCTCAACTGAGCACAGTGTTTAGTCTACCTTAGCCACTTTAAAATGTCTGGACTTCAATTCCCAGAATTCTTCAGCCCAGCCATGCTGCCGGTGGACTTCTGGGAGTAGAAGTCCACACCTCTTAAAGTTGCCAAGTTGGGAAAACCACTGTCTTAGCGACTGGATCGCCTTTGATGGAGGCAGCCATCCTCCATCAGGGATGTCAGAGGAAATAGGATCTCTGCCGGCTTACCATGGGATGATTTAGGAATTTAAGGACATCCTAAGCACATCCATAAACAAGGCATACAAATAAATGCTTCCCTGGTTGTTAGGCAGGATACAGCTGTGAAAATAATACCATCAGTCGGGCTGCTATTCTAAAGGGTGTGTGTGTGTGTCTTGGGGTTGAATGGTTTGTCTTCTTTCATTTTTGCTGTAACCGCTTGGGGAATTAGGTGGTGGGGTGGGGTGAGTGGGCCAGCAGGATGCCTCCTCTCCCAGCCGGTTCCAGCCAGTTATCACCATACTACCTCGGAGTTCTCACAACACCTTTGGGGCATTGGATTGGCTAATTGTGGACGTGGGGTATTAGCAATAGCAATAGCAATAGCAGTTAGACTTATATACCGCTTCATAGGGCTTTCAGCCCTCTCTAAGCGGTTTACAGAGTCAGCATATCGCCCCCAACAACAATCCGGGTCCTCATTTTACCGGTTCCACCACAAAACCGCGGTAGACTAAAGTGCGTGTGACTAAAGCACGGTGACAAAACTGCACCGTCAAAACCACGCGACAACAGCGCGCCGACAACAGCGCGCCGACAGAAGCGCGCTGTAACATAACCCTAAACCTAACCCTAAACCTAACCCTAAACCTAACCCTAAACCTAACCCTAAACCTAACCCTAAACCTAACCCTAAACCTAACCCTAAACCTTACCTTAAGTTAAATCGCGCTTCTGTCGGCGCGGTGTTGTCGGCGCGCTTTTGACATCGCGGTTTTAGCGCCGCGGTGTTGTCGGCACGCTTTTGACATTCGCGGTTATGTCGTGCCACGCATTTTACCCACCTCGGAAGGATGGAAGGCTGAGTCAACCCTGAGCCGGTGAGATTTGAACAGCCGAACTGCAGAACTGCAGTCAGCTGAAGTAGCCTGCAGTGCTGCATTTAACCACTGCGCCACCTCGGCTCTTGGTGTGTGTGTGTGTGTGAACAGCAGAAAACAGCCTAAGCCAGAGACCTTCAAACTTGGCAACTTTTAAGACTTGAGGACTTCAACTCCCAGAATTCTCCAACAAAATCTGGCTGGAGAATTCTGGGAGTTGAAGTCCACAAGTCTTAAAAGTTGCCAAGTTTGACGGTCTCTGGCTTAAGGCGTCGCACGGGAATTTTCAGACTCCGCCTGCTTTCTCTGCCATCCCTTCTCTCAGTCAAAGTGCCTTTTGGAATGCTAATGCCATCCATGTCAAAAGTCATCCTTTCCTGAGAAGAGAGCTGAGGCAGGTCCTTATATTAGGAGGAATTTGCGCCCCCCCCCCCAAAGTCAATCTGGAGAGGCATCGGCTGTAAAATAGGGACCCGTGCAAACAATGTCTACTCAAGGCAGAGACCAGGAGGAAGCTGAATGCTGGTGGGAAGCCTCCACAAAAGCCCACCCAGGAGAAAACCCTGCCAGAGGGACGGAGGAAGCTGTGGGCCTCAGCTAAGTCTAAGTGGGCCATGGGCATTGGAAAGAAGAACGACTGGGACAGGAGGACAAAGGTTGTCAATGTCTCCCGAGGCCGTCATCGACGCGGGTGGGAAGAGGAGCTGAAGGCACCAGAGGACCAAGAGGAGAAAGGGGAGGAAACTGGTCTCCTCATGAAGCAAGCCACGCGATGAATGATGGGCGCCTTCCAGAACATGAAGGCGCAGAAGGCTCTGGCCTGCATGCCGGCAGATAATGGCCGTCAAAGCCGACAAGAGGATGGAGACGAGCAGTGGTGGGTTTCAAAAATTGTTCAAACCTACTCTGTGGGTGTGGCCTCCTTTGTGGGAGTGGCTTGCCACCCATGTGACCGGATGGGAGTGGCTTGCCACCCATGTGACCGGATATGAAGATGCCGACGACACTTGTCAGAACCACCTTAAATTACCTCACACACAGCACTGGCATCCATAAGAATATAATGTAAACTTGTTTTTTAAAAGGCATCTTTGGTTTGCGTTAAAACAACTTCAACACACGCAATGTTCTGATTGCACCACAAATGCAGTAGTCATCCTTACCTTTCACAGAGGCACTGAGTTTTATAAAGAGCCGAAGTGGCGCAGTGGTTAAATGTAGCACTGCAGGCTACTTCAGCTGACTGCAGTTCTGCAGTTCGGCTGTTCAAATCTCAGCCTTCCATCCTTCCGAGGTGGGTAAAATGAGGACCTGGATTGTTGTTGGGGGCAATATGCTGACTCTGTAAACCGCTTAGAGAGGGCTGAAAGCCCTATGAAGCGGTATATAAGTCTAACTGCTATAAATATGAGCATGATAGTGTAGAATAATCATATCCAAGGACCAGTGGTGGGTTTCAAAAAATTTCAGAAACTCTTCTGTAGGTGTGGCCTGCTTTCCGGGTCCACTGGTGGAACCTTTTCTAACCGGTTCGGTAGATTTGATGAACCGGTTCTACCGAATAGGTGCAAACTGGTAGGAACCCACCTCTGGAGACAAGAGAGCCTCACCCCTGGACATCACTGCAGGGGTATCTGGCACCCCGTCTTGGGTGGCAGTGGTGGCAGGAGCCCCACAGGCAGGCGCAAGGAGGGCCAACGTCCCAAGGCCAAGTGACGGGCCATTTCCTCGAACACAGACGAACCCTCCCTCGATGTGAAGTTCGATGGAGATCCTTAACAGCTAGAGTCCACATTGTCATCTACATGCAGCAGTATGGCCACGGGATCCCTACCGAAGGAGCTTGGGCAAAGTGTGGAAGGGATCGCCTCCAGAGAGGTAGAGAGGGGCAGCCAAAGCCCAAGTCCAGCCGACACGCTCCTCCGCCTGCTTCAAGTGCGGCACAGAGGGTGACCGAGCAGCGGAGTGTCGAGCTAAGCGCCCTGCTAAGAACAGGGACCAAACGCCGGAGAGAGAAGCTGCACAGTGACTGCGCGCGAAGAAGATGGCCCTGAAGAGCTGGAAAGTCGCGGAGGTCACCCCCCCCCTTGCTTAAACGAGAGGAGGGAACTTCCACCCCATTGGCGGGAGACCGGTGATCAACTGATACCGACTTTAACGATGACCCTTTGGTAAGTGGCCCAATCGCTCCCGTGAGCCCTAGAGATTAGATTAAGATTAAATTAACAGAGTTGGAAGGGACCTTGTAGGTCATCTAGTCCAACCTCCCGCCCAAGTAGGAGACCCTACACCATTTCTGACAAATGGCAGTCCAATCTCTTCTTGAAAGCCTCCAGTGATGAAGCTCCCACAACTTCCGAAGGCAACTTCTGCTCCATGGGTTGATTGCTCTCACTGTCAGAAAATTCCTCCTTATTTCCAGGTTGAATCTCTCCTTGGTCAGTTTCCATCCATTGTTCCTTGTCTGGCCTTCAGGTGCTTTGCAAAAAACTTGACCCCTTTCTCTCTGGGGCAGCCCCTCAAATATTGGAAGACTGTTATCATGTCTCCCCTGGTCCTTCTCTTCACTAGACTAGCCGTGCCCAGTTCCTGCAACCGTTCATTGGTATGTTTTAGCCTCCAGTCCCCTAATCATCTTGGTTGCTCTTCTCTGCACTCTTTCGAGAGTCTCAACATCTTTTTTATAGTGTGGTGACAAAGACTGGATGCAGGATTCTTGGATGCTTAGTGAGCCCTGCTCTGGTGGAGAAATTGGGGATCTCCCTGAGAAGGCTAAAACCCCAATCACCTTCTGCCAGCTGGACGGCTCAGTCGCAGGAGGCATCCCCGCATCTTTCGCCACCGAATCCCTGGGGGTCCAAATGGGGCCCCATTCAGAGACTCTGAGCTTCATAAGAGCCCCAGGGATGGAGAGACCCCCTCGTCTTGGAGTTGGCCTAGCTAGCTGAAAAAAATGGAACCCACAAGTGGACTGGAGAAAGGGGGGGGGGCGATTGAAATTCCCACCTGGGAACAAAACCCATGCAGCAAAGGGCGTTTGGCCAAGGACTTGCCTACATTTCAAAAGGAACTTGGGATTGCTGAGAAGTGAGGCCGAGTCTGAAAATTCCCGTGCGAAGCATTAAGCTAATTTCCCCTGTTCAGCCTCCGCCCAGTATCCCACATAGCTAATCCGATGCCGCCAAGGTGTTGTGAGAACTCCGAGGTGGGATGGTGATAACAGGATGGTGATAACAGGCTGGAACCGGCTGGGAGAGGAGGCATTCTGCTGGCCCACTCCTCCCTCCCCCCCTCTGAAGACTCTGGAGGACAAAAAACGACCGAACGGACAAACCAGAAGTTGTAGGGCTGTTTTTAGTTCTCCTGAGCCTTCAGGGAAGCCTCCGGAAAGCTTCTGAAGGCTCCAGAGGGTTTAAACAGGCCCTACGAGCAAGCCGGAAGTCCATTCCCGAACTTCTAGTTTGCCCGTAGGGTCAGTTTTTTTGCGCTCCGGAGGCTTCAGTGAAGCTCCTGAAGCCTCCGGAGGGCCTTGGGGGGGGGGGGAGGCTGTTTTCGCCTTCCCTAGGCTCCTATAAAGACTCTGGAGCCTGGGGAGGGTGAAAAAAGCATGCATAAAATGGGGGGGGGGAGCGTCTGTCATGTGCGCATGCATGCTGGGGGGTCGCGTATTGCATTATAGGTGCAGCACGCCCGCACACGACCCCCCCCCTGTGCTCCTCCTGCTTATGGCACGCTATCCAAAAAAGGTTTGCCATCGCTGTCCTACAGGGTTGAACCATATCAGCATTTAGCATCCTAAAATTACATGCAGAAAACGAAGGTTTGCAGCCGTTTTTGCAGGGCAACAGCTGAGCCCAAATTTTCTGTTGCTAAGCGAGACTGCAGTTAAGTGAGTTTTGCCCCACTTTACAACCCATCTTGCCGCAGTCATTAAGTGAAGCACTGCAGTAATTAAATTAGTGGCCCAGCTGTAAAGCAAATCTGGACTTTCCGTGTTGGAAATTCGCAAAAGAGGATCATATGACCCCAGGACACTGTGACCGTCATAAATATGACTCTGTTGTAGAAAAGATGGGACACACAAGCCAGCTCTTCAGAGAAGGAATAGTTTATTTGCGCAGGTTCATAGCAAAGAATAAATGGCCTGAACACTGAATGAAATTTAGGAACTTCCTTATATAGTTTATCACTTTCAGCTAAAGCCATCTGTTAGTTTTGGAAACACCCCTCAAGATTTGCCCTTGAGTTACAGAAAGTATGTCTACAGCAGTGTTTTTCAACCACTGTGCCGTGGCACACTAGTGTGCCGTGACATAGTGTAAGGTGTGCCGTGGGAAAAACACTTTATATATAGTCAATATAGGCACAGAGTTAAAATTTTTTAACATTTTCTAATGGTGGTGTGCCTTGTGATTTTTTTCATGAAAAAAGTGTGCCTTTGCACAAAAAAGGTTGAAAAACACTGGTCTACAGGATGTCATAATACATGGGTCAGCTAACAGACATGCATAGCTCGCATTTTGAGGAACTAACAATATGTGTCTATCAAACAGATTAACAGCCAAACCAGCAGATGGGCTAAAATAGATGTTTTGCCTCAGCATATTTCATGTGCAGACTTCCTTCTAACCCGTGTCTAACCGCACTATGTCCTAAAAGCAAACCTTGCAATTTCTATGTGAACAGTTAAAGCTTAATATCGTGAAACCCTAGTTTGGTTCAGGCTTGAGGCCTACCTTGGTTCAGCCTGCCACCTTAACTCAGTTGCCAAGCATCCGAATTGATCCCGTGACGGTGGCAAAGCTGCAATGGTCATAAATGTGTAGAAGGTCACTTTTTTCAGTGCTGTTGTACCTTTGAATCGTCACTAAACGAATGGCCGTAAGTCAAGGGCTACTTGTCATTGGGAGAACAAAAATTGCAAATGGTACACACCCTAAATCTTGGAGAAACGTAACCCCCTTGGACTTTCTTTTTGACCCAAGCCCGAGCCAAAGGCCATGCCCCACTGGGACGATTGGGAGAGAGCCAAAGACGAATTCCGTCTGATCCGGAAGTTGGACTCCGGCTCCTTTGGAGACGTCTACGAGGGACTTTGGAAAGAGAAAGTGAAAGTTGCTATCAAGGTGTTACAGAGAGGTAAAGTCGAGCCGTAGAAATGAAAGAGTCAGATGACGAGATTCCTCCGCTGGGGCTTTTCACGCAAATGAAGCCCCGCCCAGGGGTGAAAGATTAGCAGTTTGGACCGGTTCGCCCAAAACAGTAGTAAAAATGCTACCCATTCGCCCGAACCGGTAGTAAAAAAATTAATGAAACCGGTTTGGGCGAACTGGTTTTTGTGATGATCAGCCGTGACGCGCAATTTATAGTAGCTAGAATGCAGGATTTCCTGCTTTCTAGGTACCATGTTTTTGGAGTATAAGACGCACCTTTCTCCCCCAAAAGCAGGTGAAAATCTGGGTGCTCTTATACACTGAATACAGCATTTTTGGCCTACCAAAAACCCGCCCCCTTTGCAAAAATGGACACGCAGAGGGTTTGGGAGGCCTGCATAGTGCTCCTGGGGGCTGGGGAGGGCAAAAACAAGCAAAAAATGGGGCATTTTTTGCTCGTTTTTGCCCAGTCCCCAGGAGCACTCTACAAGCCTCCTAAAGGCTATGCGTGCCCTTTGAGGGCATGCATGAGGCATGCAGAGAGTTTGGGAGATCTGCAGAGTGCAAAAATGTTTTTTTTAAAATTTACCTCTTCAAAATCTTGGTGCGTCTTATACTCCAGTGCGTCTTATACTCAGAAAAATATGGTAATCTAAATCGTGTGGTACTGCAGATTCCCCCCACCCCACCCCCCGGCTGTTTCCTTATCTTTACAGGCGTGCTCTGTGCATACGCGGAAGGTCCTGCTCACATTGCTACCGAGCCGGTAGCAAAGATAAGTGGATTTCACCCCTGGTCCCACCCCCTTTGTTTACAGGTAGTCCTCAACTTATGACCGCTCTCTTAGCGGCCTTTTGAAGTTACAACAGGCCTCAATTGTGGTCATAAGTCGAGGGTGACCTGCATATCCGGAAAAGTAGTCAGGAGCTGAGCTGTACCAGAAGGGAACAATTTACCATTTCTTTTCCTCCCACCCCAGCCGATCTGATGTGCCAGGACACCTTCAAAAACGAGATCGATGCCCTAAGGCTGTTGAAGCACAAAAATATCCTCTCCCTCTACGCCATCTGCTCGGCTGGGGATCCAGTCTACATCATCACTGAACTCATGAGCAAAGGGAGCCTGCTCACTTTCCTGAGAGGTAAGATCATCACCTTTTTCTCGGTTTCCACTCCTTCGTCCAGAGGTATGCATAGCCAAGCCTAAATTTTACCAAAACGACACAAAAGTGCACCATAAGAACATCAGCAACCCCCAGCAGGGTTAGGGTTAGGGTTAGGGTTAGGGTTAGGGTTGCAGCTGCCTGCAGAAGATGGCCTGTTCGCTAAATGGTGTCACATTCAGTTGCCTCCTCCTGTTCTGGCCTAGGCTTCCCAAAATCACAAAGCAGACTCCTTGTCCCGACAAAACCCCTTTTTGTTAAGCTACTGTGAATTCCTCTCATTCACATCCAGCAAAGTCCCGGCACACAGTCTTTCAAGGGTGAATTTACAATCACAGACCTTATCAGGCTTGGAGAGCTGCCAGGCTGATATCTTCCAAACGCAACACAGTACAAGAAAATACTTGGCAAGGAGTGTCTGAGAGTCACGAACAAATCTTCACCCTAATTAAGCAAACTAATTGTCTCCTGCAAACTCCACTCCCCTTTTGCTCCTCTTTATTCCCTATGGGAGGGGCCATTCACTGTCCAGCTGTGCTTTTACTCCCGAGTCGGCCCTTGTTCCTTAGCTGTTCCTTTCTCCTGGCAGCTCTGCGCATGCACACATTGGGAACAGGCTCCAGCTGTTCTTCTGCCCCACAGATGTCCGACTCTCAAGGCAGCTGATAACGCAGAAAGAAAGAGAAATAGTGCAACTCTGATGCAATGATTCACAGGGTCATTGTTGTGGGGAAAATAGGAGAAAGGTGTGTAGGATATGCTTGCCAACTTGAATTATTTCTAATGCCCAATGAGGAATACAACATCAGAACAGCTGAATTTGAATTGCAGGCTAGAAACATCTGGTCCGCTAGTGTGTGGTCCCCGTTGTGGGAGATGCCTTTTGGTGCCTGTGGGCAGTGGGTTGTCTAGATGACCTACATTGGGGTTGGACTAGATGACCTATAAGGTCCCTTCCAACTCTGTTAATCTGTCTTTCTCTGAGCTCCATGTGCAAGACAACACCTCTTGCTATCTCCCTCCAAAAAAGAAGCGAAACTTTTTGGGAAGGACATCTCATGGTCCAGGAGGTTCTCATGTCACTGTCTGTTTCTTCCCAGGTCCCGAGGGGAAACAGATGGAGATGGTGGAGCTGGTCTGCTTGGCTTCCCAGGTGGCCGAGGGGATGAGCTACCTGGAATCGCAGAATTTCATCCATCGGGATTTGGCTGCCCGGAACGTCCTGGTGGGAGAAAACAACATCTGCAAAGTGGGAGATTTTGGGATGGCCAGGCTGATCGAGGTACTTTTCAATCCTTCTGAGACTCAAAAGTATCCAGAAAAATAGGATTTAAGGCCAAATTGCAGGATAAATATGTCCAATCAAACTACTAAGTTAAAATAAAATAGTATAAGGGTTGGTGGGGCAGAGGGAGGGGGGAGGGTGGGAGGGAGATGAATGAGATTTGGGTTAATGTCAGGGTTCCAAATATCATCCAAAAGTAAATCCGAGTCCAAGGCAAAAGATTCCTCAAAGTTCCAATTTATTAAGAGAGACATGTTGGCACATCTGGGAAAACCCAAATCTGAAAGCTTCCGGGTTTTCCCCACCCAGTTGAAAGTTCATGATCCTGCCCCCATACCCACAAGACATGTCCATCACATGGTCCAATCTTCCACTGCCCTTCTGGCAGTTTCCACCCATCAGTTCCAGCCAGGTGCAGAGACAAAGGATAACCTTGAGTTTCTAAGAAGAATGTTGTTATGGCTACATATCGCCCAACTCCGTATAATCCCCCCTTCCATTTTCCCACAATAGAAAATGAATAGTAGAAAGTGTGGCAGGCCCGAAGTCCAAAAGAAAAGATGGCTTGCAGGCCTGACACTCAATTGTAGTTGTAAGTCGAGGACTACATGCACTGCTGTCAATGTATTTTGTGCCATACACAGAATACACGTAAATAATGCAGCATTTTCCTGAAATCTGAAAGTTCCCAGGTTTCCCCACCCAGTTGAAAGTTCAAGATCCTGCCCCAACACACTCCCCCCACAAGTCCATCACATGGTCCAATCTTCCACTGCCACAAAGACAGAATCCACCCATCCAGTTCCGGCCAGGTGCAGAGACAAAGGATGACCTTGAGTTTCTAAGAAGAATGTTGTTATGGCTACATATCACCCAACTCCGTATAATCCCCCCTCCCATTTTCCCACAATAGAAAATGAATAGTAGAAAGTATGGCAGGCCTGAAGTCCAAAGAAAAGATGGCTTGCAGATCTGACACTAGGTAGATAAATGGTAGATGGTTGATAAATTCTA